>NW_012267343.1:980594-1217149 GCF_000151885.1 Dipodomys ordii | reverse complement strand
AGCTGAGGGACAGTGCCCAGGCCCAAAGTTCAAGCCCCATGACTGACCAAAAAAAAAAAAAAAAAAGACCAATTCTCATTGCCCAGAGTGGTCAGGTAACCCCTGTAATCCCTGCATGTGGGAGACTGAAGAGGAGGATCGTGAGTTCAAAGCCAGCCTGGACTATTTAGTTGATATTTTTGTCTCAAAAAGTCAAAGGCCAGGGATATATAGCTCAGGGGTAGAATGCTTACACTCCATGCACAAGGATCAGGTTTGATCACTAGTGTTATAAGATGGATTCATTAGTGAAATGAATTCTCAAGTTGAATAGGGAGAGAGGAACAGTAAATTGGCCCTCAAGTGGCAGAGGCTACCTTCAGACAACACTGGGGAACATTCTGCCTGAGGATACACATCTGACTTTCTTAATTCACATTTGGGGAAACTGAGGTCCAGAGAGAGGAGAGAGAGAGAGAGAGAATGGCTGGCCCATGGTCCACAAAGGGTGAGGAGCAGAAAAGAGACCCAGGCCCAGCTTTGGTATCAGCAGTAGGCAGGTGGGACTCTTCCCCCTCAAACCCATCCCACCCTTAAGAAAATACAGTGGAGCATGACACTGGGTTCCTGAGGAAGTTTTGGTGTTTCATTGTGTTGGGGAGGAGGATCATTTCCAGAACTGTGTGTGCCCCTGGGGCCTGCGGTGTTGGACTTGGCACAGCTATTTCGGACAAAGCCACAGGCTTGTATTTATAGGCTGATGGGATTAGGTTGGCCTGTGTTAGGAGGTCACCGCCTTTCTTCTACTCAGCCCAGCCGTGGCAGAGGAAGACGCTCTTGGGGGAAGTTGGGACCCACAGGTGAGCAAAAAGAGAATTGGGGTACCCCCTGAAGCCTGCTAGGAAGAGGGACATGGAGGCATATAGAAGGAAAGCCCCACTCCTAACTTCCCAGTTCAGTCACCAGGCAGATCTAAAGAGATGAGTCCTGGTCCCGCCTTGTTCTCTTCCTGCATGTCCCCACCCCTCACAGCCTAGGACCGCAGCAATGGTGGCCGGGCCTCCTTCCCACCTGCCTGCCCTCTCATCCGGCCACACCTCTCCCTTGCACAGACCACACCTCCCAGCCACCCTCTACCTGCTTACCACTTCCTGTGCCTGCAAAGACAGAGCTGGGTTCATCCTTCAAGGCTCTGCTCTAATGCTCACCCTTTGTGGACTTCCCACTGCCCACAGCAGCTTGAGCCATAATGGTGTTCCTTGTCTGTGCTCCTCACGGGGCCAGGACATACCATGGCAGGGCTAGGAGGGAAGGGAGGGAGGGAGGAAGCAGTAGCTCCTGTCTGGCTACTCACCTTGCATATCTAATATCCATCTGCACAACCCTCTGGGGTTTAGCTACTTTTTTAAAGATGCCAGGGCTGGGTACCTGTGGCTCACACCTATAATCCTAACGACTCAGGAGGCTAAGATCTAAGAATACTGCTTTGAAGCCAGCCAGGACAAATTCAAAGACTCCTATCTCCAATTAACCAGTATGACAAACAAAAAAACAAAAACTGGAGATAATGATTCAAGAGACTGAGCATCATCCTTGAGTGAGAAAAAACTAAGTCAGAACATGAAGCCTCAAGTTCAAACCTGCTACTACTACCACAGACACACAAAAATAAAGATGCGAGAGGAGAGTAATAGTCCTGAATGCAAACCTTGTTCTGCACTTCCTAACTATTTAGCCTCCTATTAAACAGCTCCAAACCTCAGTTTTCCTATTAATTAAATGGGATAATGCCAGTCATAGGTCTTGGGGAGAATTCAACCAGACAATGCCTGTTATGGTGTCTGGTTCATCAGCAGGAGGAATTAGAGAAGTGCTAAATGGAAAAGCTTCTAATATAGGGCCTTGCACAAGTCGGTGGCCAAGAGGAGAGATGAGATCTGGAAAATCCTGGCATCCTGCTCCACCCTGCACCTCCCCCCACCCCCAACCAGTCCCCTGGGCCTATCCTGTTCCCCAGATCAGGGGAGCTTTGTGTGGGGATTGTTTTTCTTAAGAAGTTTCCACTGGTGCCAGGCGATGACTCAGAGTCTGAGTCATGAAGATTGAGGGCCTGGGAGTTGTGGGAAGAAAGGAGGAGGAGAGAGAAGAGAAAAGGGAGAGGAAGGAAGCCCTAGTTCCAGTCTTGGCTCTCCCACTGTTTGATCTACCAGACTTGATAAGCCCCCGCTCTTTCCTGTTTGGCCTCAGTTTCCCTATGTATGAAAGGAAGGTGGTGGGCTTTGTTGAGTGGGTCTTACTGGTGGCTGAGCCTTCGATCAAGCCTCATTCAGACGTTCAGATGCACAAGTTGGGTGCAGGGGGTGTGGCCTGGGAAACTGTCCTTTGCCTGAGCTCCCTAAGGGAGTTTCCGCACACCTGAGCTCCAGAGGTGTTCCCCAGCTGCCTTCTGGGGTTAGTGGCTCCAAGCTGGGGCGGCTTGACAAGGGAAGGCTCTTGTGGAATGTTTTGGAGAGTGGTGTGTGGGAAGGGTGGGGCTTTTATTTAAAAACAACAATAATAAATTTTAAAAAATCAACAGCATGAGCAAAAACAGACCAAGAAAAAAAAAGGAGAATAATGCCAATGGATTTTTATTTGTTTGGGGAAAAATTTATCTCATTACTTGTTACTATTAAAGTCGTTTAAACCCAAAACAAAACAAAACCCCAACAACAACAGCCAGTAACTCCCATCTATAATTCTAGCTACTCAAAAGGCTGTCATCTGAGGATCCCTGTTCAAAGCCAGCCCAGGCAGGAAAGTTTGTGAGACTTGTATCTCCAGTTAACCACCAAAAAGCTCTAAGTGGAGCTGTGGCTCAAGTGGTAGAGTGCAAACCCTCAGCACACAAAGCTCAGGTACAGCCCCCAGGCCAGAAGTTCAAGCTCTCGCACCAACACACATAAAAAAGGAAAAATACAGGAAGAATAAGTTTACAAAATAGTAAAAAGTAAAGAAACAATATTCTAAAAATATAGTTTGCATAGTTCTTTGAAATAAAATCACATATATTTATGTAACATCTGTTTTACTCATTTTCATTAATTCAATGATTGTGTGTGTGTGTGTGTGTGTGTGTGTGTGTGTGTGTGTGTGCGCGTGCACGCGTGCTGGTCTTGGGCTTGAGCTCAGAGCCTGGGCATTGTCCCTGAGCCTTATTAACTCAAGCCTAGTTCTCTATGCTCTTCACCACTTCAGCCATGCTCCACTTCTGGCTTTTTTTTTTTTTTTTTAATCTGTGCAGGGCTTGAACTCAGGTCGCTGTCCCTGAGTTTTTTCACTCAAAGCTAGCACTCTACCACTTTGAGCCATAGAGACATTTCTGATTTTCTGGTGGAAACAAGAGTCTCAGACTTGTCTGCCTGGGCTGGCTTTGAACTGTGATCAGCCTCCTGAATAGTTAGGATTACAGGTTTGAGCCACTAGCACCCAGCTGAATGTGGTGATTTTTAATAAACGTAATTATACAACTACCCGGTTTTGGTTAGTTTGTGTGTTATTGAGATAGGGTCTCACATAGTAGCCCAGGCTGGTGGTGGCCTCAATCCTCTTGCCTCAGATTCCTGAGTGCTGAGATTCCAGGCGTGTATCACCATGTCTTGCTTATGCACTCATCTTCAGAACCAATCTTGAGAACATTTTTATTACTTCATAAGGATCCCTTGTGCCTGCTTGCAGCCAGTGTCCTGTCCACCTCATGGCTAACCACTCATCTATTTTGCCTCTGAATGCCCAGATCCCTGTTCTTTTCCCAGCCTCATGCTCTGGCTTACAATCCTACTCAAAGTATTTCTGTGTTCTGACCTTTGGATTTCTCCTCAGTACAAGAGGGAAGAATTACTCCCCCTGCCCTTGCAGGGTGTTGTTTGAGTTTTCTTGATGTGTACAAAGTGTTCTATGCACAAGAGGAGCTGGGGATGTGGGAGGGAGCCCGGCACATAGAACATTTCAACAGCCCTAGTTAACATTATTATTATTTATGATGATTATTATTTTATTATTATTATTTTATGTGTGTGTGTGTTTGCATATGTGCCAGTACTAGGGTTTAAACTAAGGGCCTCTGACTCTTTTTTTTTTTTTTTGGGTCCAGTCATGGGACCTGAACTCTGGGCCTGGGCACTGTCCCTCAGCTCTTCAGCTCAATGCTAGCGCTCTACCACTTGAGTCAGCGCCACTTCCGTTTTTTTTTCTTTTTTGCTTACGTGGTGCTGAGGAATCGAACCCAGGGCCTTAGGCATGCAAGGCAAGTGCTTTACCACCGAGCCAACTTCCCAGCCCTATGGGCCTCTGAATCTTTGCTTGGCTTTTTCACTCAAGGTTGGTTCTTGACCACTTGAGCCACATCTCTACTTCTCTTGCTTTCTGATAATTAATTGGAAATAAGAGTCTCATGGACTTTCTTGCCCAGGCTGGCTTTAATCCTCAATCCTAGATCTCAGCCTCTAGAGTAGCTAGGATTACAGACACAAGCCACCGGTACCTGGCCTTAGCATTGTAAAGTACTCATTCTACACTAGGCCCAGGGCTGAGCATCTCACCTGCATGATGGACTTTCGTTCTCCAGGATGGCCCTGATGGGTTAATACCATTTCATTTTAGAGCTGAAGAATATTAGGCTCTGTTGAGGGTCACATAGATAGACTGTCCTAGAGCCCATTCTTTTTAGCCATTGTATCAAACTACCTTGTACCCCTTGGGCTATGAATCCTGGAGCCAGAGACGGAAATGCAGGTTTAGGACACTTACTGCTAAGAGCTAGGACCAGGAAGGTGCTGTGGACATTCATGAGATATGATCCAAGAGAAAAGTGACATGGGATGCAGCTATCAGGTAGATCCCCCCAGAGCAGGGCATGAGGAATCAAAGGCCAGATGTGTGTGTCCTGGTGTCAAGAGCATGGTACAATGTATATACTTAGACACGTGGTCCCAGCAGTGTGGGACCTGAGCTACGGCAGTGGGTGGGCTCCAAGGCTACACTGGGACTCTCTCTATCGTGGCAGAGCCCAGGGCTCCAGGAAGCAGCAGCAGGAACCATTTTTCTCCTCTTCACAAAGGGTTGCCTGTTTTTCCCTTCCTCCTGCTTGTCTCTGGACGCCAAAGAGTGGGAGTGTCCCAGAGGGGCAGTGGGATCTGGAGCATGCCCCAATACCCCATTAGCTTGGACAGAGGTCAAGTCCTAGGGCCAAGTGCATGGCTCAGGAGGGCCTGCCACACCCCTCAGATCCTCTTGCGTAGACCCAGCCCACCAACGTGGACTGGGACCAACAGAGCCCAGTAGTTTTCCTCCACGTGGTACTTACTCCCTGCTCTCCCCTCCCTGGCTTTCACTCACTGTGGACTGTGGACATGTTGGTGTTTCTGGGCCTTGGGGGACAATGAGCCTGATTGTGGCAGGGGCTGTGGAAGCAGAGGTAGAAGTTGCTGAGAGCTGTTGAGGAGGTAGGTGGATGCTCAGGAGAGGAGGCTGTGGACCGGAGGTGAAATTTCTTGAGCCTTCCTGGCACCCAGAACTCATGGTTTTGTTTTGTCTCATCCTACAAATGCTTGGCTTTTTCTGCTCAATACTGATGCTCTACCACTTGAGCCACATCTTCACTTCTGGCATTTTGCTGGCTAATTGGAGCTAAGAGTCTCAGATTTGTCTGTCTTGGCCCCTTTCAAACCTGGACCTTCAGATCTCAGCCTCTACCACTTGAGTTACCGCTCTACTTCTGGCTTTTTCTGAGTAGTTTATTGGAAATAAAGTCTCACAGACTTTCCTGCCCAGGCTGCCTTTGAACTGTAATCATCAGATCTCAGCCTCCTGAGTAGCTAGGATTTCAGGTGTGAGCCACTGGTTCCTGGATCTCTTGTTGAGACAGTCTTGCTATGTATGTCAGGCTAGCCCAGAGCTCACTACATAGCCCAGGCTGGCTTCAAACTGGAAATCCTGGCTTTGCTTCCTTAGCCCTGGAATTATAAGCCTACATCACCACACCTGGCATCATACGTGCCTAAGAGCAACTTTACTAACACTTAATCTACATTAAACTCTGTGTTAAAACCCAAGTGTGTTTTACCTGGTTCAATTCTTAAAGCAACCATAGGAAGAAGGTACTGTAATCTCCAATTTACAGATAAGGAAATGGTGACACAGAGATCCAAGATGACTTGCTTAACTCTACTAGCTAGTTCAGGGGTAGATTGCCTCCAGACTTTTCTGTGGGAACTCTTCTCCAAAACACACCCATGGGTCCCTCCCTTTGTTTTTCTCCCTCTTGGAAAGTCCTCCCTCTGTGGAGCTCCCCCGTGGCTTCTCCTGCCCCATCTGGTCCTGGCTGGGGCATCACAAAACCTACCTTCCTTTGCCAGCAGACCTACCTACAGATGGTGTCCTCCGAGTCTTCTGCGGGTTCGAGTCACCGTGTCTGCAGCTGGTCCTCTGTCATGCTGTACATTTGTATTTTGCCTAGGTTCCCTTGGCAGGTTCCAGGATCTTGAGTGGGGAGGGAGGACAGGGACAGGATAGAGAGGCTAGGACCCAATTCTTTGGATCCCCAAGTCTCCCAGGGTAAGCTCCTCCCCTAAGGCAGGGGAGAGCCCGCTGCTGCTATGGATCCTGGCACAAAGGGCCCCAGGGCTCACACTATGGATGGCCAAACCTTGCAGCTTCCAGGGCATGGGGTCAGGAAATGGTGGAGCGGGGCCCCTCTGGATGTCCTGCCCTGGCTTGCTGCATAAGGTGGGGTTGGTTCTGGAAGATTGGAGAGGGCCAGTGGCTTCAGTCCCTGGGATGATTGGCCTCTTATAGGTGGCATCAGCCAAGACTCACTGGCCGTCTGCCCAATTGCTGTCCACACCCAGAATGAACTTGGCCAAGGCAGAGGCCCAGCTGGCCTGTCAGGGAGCCCTGATCCATAGAAACCTAGACTTTGGCTCTGGCCTGGTTGTCCAGAGACCTGAGTTCTAGGTTTGTCATGCCAGGCACTGGCTTTGTGGTCGTGAGGCATCATCCTCTTTTTCTTGGTGTTGTCATAACAACAAGGAGAAACTGATGCTCATTATTGCTACCCAGCCCTGCTCTGTGTAGTGTACTCAGCCCTCCTCACCCCACCCCCACCCCACATTCTGCAACTGGACATCACTGTCCCTATTTGTAGATGCATTACCTGAGACTCAGAGAGGGAAAGACCTTGCTCTAGGTTACACAGCTCAGTCTTGAACACAAGTTCTACTGCAAGACCCATAGACTTCCTCACCCCCCTCATTCCATGCTGCTCTTCCTTGGTGGATGTGTGTTGCCTCTGTGCAAGCCAAGCAGACTGTTCAGGAAGACAGTGCTCACTTTTGGGGAGGTTCTACTGAGTGTCAGGCCTTGGGCCCCCCTCATGGCTTCCTGGGCTCAGTCTCATCCTCCCCCATTTTATAGATGAGGAAACTGAGGCCTTCATCGCAGGCCACTCGATTCTAAAAGCTGAGTTCTTTCCAGTCCACAGGGTTCACCAGGACCTGTCTAGGCCCTGTGCAGTTTCACTGGGTTTCATAACTGGCTTCTCTGTTTACTGACCATTGTCCCTGCTGGCAGAGCCCTAGGCCAGAGGGGCGGGTGCTCCCAGGAGGACTAGAGAGAGAAACAGTGTTAGCAAAAGCAAACAAGCTGTATGAGAATGGCTGGCTGCCTGGGAAATCCAGAACAACAGTGTTTGAGATGAAGGAAAAGAACAGGGTGGTGTCTTCAGGCCCAGCCAAGGTCTTTTGTATATCATGGCTGGGGGGTGGAGGGGGTGGGGGGTGCGGATGAGGCTACGCCTAGTGGATGTTAACCATACTGAGAGACCCAGAGAAATACAGAGACTGGCCTGAGGTCAGTCACAGAGAGAATGAGGGTCTAGGGCCGATTGTAGATGGCCGGGGGGGGGGTTGGGGTCAGTCACAGGGGACCCAGGGTCTGCAGAGGAGTGTGGGCTGTACCACTTCATCTTGTGGTGGACATTGGATAGCTGCTAAGTGTGTGGCACTGAGCAGGATGAAGCTCAAGATGGAGGTGCAGCAGATAGACTGATGGAGGAAGTTGGTGGGGAGTCTGGCTGTCCCATGTCAAAGAACCTGTGCTGGACCTGAGTGCCATGTGTTACAAGGAAAAGACTACAGTCTGTCCTCCACCTAGTGGCCCAAACCTTTGTCCTGGACACTCATGGCTTTCTTGGTGCCTCCTCCTGTTAGAGACTCCCGACTACCAGCTTGGCATGGGCTTGGGAGGTTTAGCAACTACAGCTCGGAGCCTCTATAGGGTGGCCCTACTCCTGCCAGGTGGTGCCAGGGCTCCTGCCTAGTCCCACTGGCTTTGGAGTAGGTTGGATGTATGTTCAAATCTTCAGTAATGCCTCCTTCCAGCAGAATGACCCTGAGCAAGTGACTGTCCCTCTCCAAGCCTCAGTTTCCCTGGCTTGGCATGCTGCGCTTCCTGGCTTAAATCAGGGGTCCTGGGCTATCTGATTCAAAAGGACCCATAGGGGTGACCTGGTCCTCTCCTCTGACCTGCAGCTTAGGGACGTGTACATTCTGGGTATGATTGTACAGCCAGCATTGGGAGTGCTGTCCTGGAAATGAGACTTAGAGTCAGACCGCAGCGGGGCCTCCCCTGTTTTTTGTACATGGGGACACTGAGGCCAGCAGATGGACAATGAACTGCCCAAAGCTATTCAGGAAGTCGTTGATAAAGCCAGCCCTGGCATGGGGGAGGGGAGGGGCTTCAAGAGAACCTGAGTTCTCTTGAACCTACACATCATCTTCTAGGCAAGGAACCGAGTCAGCTAGTGTTACCCCACCTTCCTCCCCACGTATTGATGTCCTCTTTGAGGGTTCCCCACCCTGGGGGTCCCAGAGGACTAGGACCAGGTACCAAGTTCCAAACCTACAGGGCAGGCAAAGCTGCAGGACCTCTGTGATCATTAACCTGAAGCCAGGGACCCTGGACTGGTGGTCACTGACCCTGGGGTCTAAGCTGAGCCACCGTGGCCTGTTAATCACCAACTGGGCAAGTTCCAGCCACACTGTTCTGTAAGGGGGGCTGCTCAGCCAGACAGGCGGGCTGTCGCCTCAGGTCCCCTTTGTGGGGCTGAGAGGATAAGGACGTTTCCTCTTGATGTTCACTTGCATTTTCTGAATTGTCTAAGAAGCAAGTATCCCTTTAAGTCTAAAAAGCATTGTTTCTCTACTGGGTATCAGTGAGCCATACCTATAATCCTAGCTTATCAAGAGGATGACATCTGAGGATTGTAGTTCAAAGACAGGTAGAGCAGGAAAGTAAGGGAGACTCTTTATCTCTTAACTAACCAGCAGAAAAGCCAGAAGTGGAGCTGTGGCTCCAATGGTAGAGTACCAGCCTTGAGTTGTAATTGCTGAGGGACAGAGCCCAAGCCCTGAGTCCAAGCTGTAGTACTGGCATACACACACACACACACACACACACACACACACACACACATACACATAAAAGATTAGTGACCTATAGGAAAAGAAAACTATATTGAATGCATGCTTTTGAAGTTTTTAATACCTACAGCAATGCTTTTTGAAAGTTTTTCAATGATCATCTTTAAGTAGTCAGATAAATGGGACTCAATTCAGCATGTCAACTTGAGTATAACACATCTGAAAACTTTTTCCCCGCAAGTGTCATGAGGTATACTTTGCCTGTCATACATAATTCGTTCACTGTGAGTGTACAGTTCCATGATTTTACTAGATTCTATCGTTTGTGTCATTCTCACTGGAATCCATCACTCTGGAAAGAGTGCTGATAATTGCAGTGATCTGGGTATTTCCTTCAGCTTCAGGCAAGCCTCGCCATGTCCTAGAGTGAAATCTTCTCTTTCATCCTTTCAAGCGGGCTGCCTGAACAGTTTAGTGTTTATTGACTTCTTGTGGGAGGTCTGTGAAAAGAGGAATAGGAGAAATTATTGTTCTACAGTTTGCTTTTTTTGTGTGCACCTGGACATGTCTCTGAGCTTATTGAGTGCCTACTGTGCGCCTGGCACCATCGAACCAAACTCATTCTCCCCTCCCTCCCCCCACAGCTGCACAGTGGTTCATTGTATGGCAGCTCTATAATTTATTTAAGCCAGTATACTTGGATCTTTCCCAGTTTCCTCCAAACAATGCTTCAGTGAACATCCTTGCACGTATATGTTGGTGTTCATCTGTAAGTAATTCTGTAGGAAATGTATGCTTTGAATTTAAACAACCAACTTGCTCTCCAGAGAGGTGAAACTGGCTTATGCAGCCATCAAGTAGGCATGAGCAGTGGGCTTAAACCTCCTGGGAGGAGGGGAGACACTCTGAGTCTAGCCCAGGTGGGTCCTCTGCAGGCTTCATGGGCCTGAGGGTGGGCATACCCAAGCCATGGAACACTTGAGAACTCAACATCCCTCTAAGGCTCTCCACAGATGCTCAATGAAGTCGACTCTTCAGTGTGATTCATAGGTCTCTGGGGCACCTGCCTCCCTGGCCAGCCTCATCTCCTCGTATCCCCTACACATCAGCTGACCCTCATTATTCCCTGGACATGGCCTGTGTTTGCCTGCCCTTTGCCCAGTCTGTTCCCTCCACTTCAAGGCCCAGATTACAAGTCCCCTCCTCCACGAAGCTTCTTCCTATGGTGGCAGTTGCCTTCTTTCCACTCTGTATTCTCTTAGCCTTTGATCTGAGCCCCACTTCCCCCTTAAGGAGGAGGAAGTTGTGGATGGGGAAGAGCAAATTTCAGCCACATTAGATAAGAAGCCTTCTAACCTGGGTTCCAGGAGGAGATGGGATGGGTGACTGTTTGCCCAACTGCAGGCCAGGCTGTTTTTATAGGAATAATCTAACCCTAAGCAAGGGCAATGACCTGCAGTAGATAGGGAACCAGAAGTATGGAAAAAAAGCAAGTAATGGACAGGAATCTAGCCCAGGTCTTCAACTTCTTACTTGCCATAATGTGTGGGAGAAGATTGAGACTCTCCCTTGCCCAGGAGAGTGGGTACAGAGAAAACAGGCTACCAGCTCAAGACGCATGGGCTTCTTATCTGCAAGACATGAATCTAAAGGGTTCCCCATGGGAAGACATAAAGAGTATCAAAAAAGAACAACGTTGTACATGGAAGTAACTTCAGGTTTTGTTAAAAATAAACCTTTTTAAAACAGATGCATGTTTTGGGATATGGGTGGCTCACGCCTGTAATCCTAACTACTCAGGCTGAGATCTGAGGATCACAGTTTGAAGCCAGCCTGGGCAGGAAAAGCCCAAGAGACTCACCTCCAAGTTACCACAGAAAGCCAGAAGTGGAGCTGTGTGCTCAAGTGGTAGAGTGTTAGTACCTTAAGCAGAAAAAGCTCAGGGACAATACCCAGGTGCTGAGTTCAAGCCCAAGTACTGGCACCAAAAAAACAAAACAAAACAACAACAAAAAGCAAAACAAATGAATGTTATTTAAAGGCTGGGCACTAGTATTTCATGGCTATAATTCTAGCGACTCAGGAAACTTGTAGTTCGAAGCTAGCCTGGGGAAGGAAAGGCCATGAAATTCGTTTTTTTTAAAATTGTTATTGTAAAGATGCTGTACAGAGGGGTTACAGTTACATAAATCAAGTAATGAGTACTTTTCAACAATGTCACCTCTTCCCTCCTTTTCTGTTTTTCCCTCCCAACCCCTCCCCCACTAGTTGTATAGTTCATTTCCAACATAGTGTCTAGAGAGTATCACTGCTGCATTTGTTCACCCTTTGTCCCTCCATTTCTGTGCTCCGCCTTTTTCTCCCCCAAACAGATAAACTTACATAGACTCACAAGACAAAAGGTACAGAAGTCAAAAACGACAAAGGAGAAAAAAGAAGTAAACTAACAACAACAACAAAAAAAACACTCTTGTTTCCATTTCTTGGAATTCATTTTGATAAATATCATTTTATAAAAATATAGCATGCTTGAAATTTGCAAGTCATCCTTATGCAAGAGCCAGACTAATCATCTCTGTATTGTTCCAATTTTAGCAAGTATGTGTGCTGAAGGGAGCACCATGAGATTTCTATCTCTTTAATTAACCATTAAAAAAATGCTGTGGTTCAAATAGTAGAATACCAGCGGAAAAAGCTAAGGGACAGTGCTCAGGTTCGGAGTTCAAGCCCCAGTATTGGCACAAAAAGAGAAAAGCCAAAGTCTGTTAGGGGCTGGAAAGCAGCCTTGGGTTAGTTTGGAACTCATCCCCAGATCTCAGCCTGCTGAGTAGCTAGGATTACAGACTTGAGCCATGTTGTCGGTCTCCTTCTCTGACCCACCCTGCCCCTCTCTGAGGTTTGCCTTCCCTTCCTGTAGTTGGTGGCTATGCCAGCTGCCTTGGGTGGGAGTTCTGCCAGAGCTACTGTGGATTCAAGCCATTTGAGTAACACCGGGCTCTTCCTAAGTACTCTGAAAACTATGTTCTGACATACCATTGTGCAGAGAGCTTCAGGAACATGCTAGGTACAGAACGCAGGGGAAGCTTGCGGGAGGTCACACGGAAGGAGACCGGAGATGGGCTCCCCATCCTTCTTTCTTGGATCCACTTAGCTAGCCCTGACCTAGCACCTGCTGTATGTCAGGCTCTGGGCTGGGTCTCTGCCCGGGGAGGTTCGAGACCGCGCCCAGGTCGGGTCGGTCCCAGTGGCAATCCAGCTGTCTCCAAGATCCAGGACAGATCCCCGCCTCTCCTCACCCCCTCCCCACTTCCCCCGCGGGGATCAGGGCACAGCGCCCTGCCCTGCGTCCTCCCTGCGGGGCGGTCCCGGGTTTGGGCGGACTGGGCGGGCAGCTACTTAAGGTCTGGGACGCGAGGCTGCGAGGCTGCGGACCGGCTCTGACATTGCACTGTGGCTGCCATGGCGCTGCACGGCTCCTCCGCGCGGCTGGGCGCGCTGGTCCTGGCTCTGTGCGCGCTGTCACCCGCCCTGGCGGCCACCACGTCTCGGGGTTCAGCCCCGGCGCCAGCACCCCAGGGGAGGGGGACCCAGACCCGGGTGAGTGCCCAGAGGGGGTTCCCTCTCCCCCCGACACGGGGGCTCCCGGAGTAACTCTCTATTGTAAGTTCTTGCAGATACAGCGCTAGGAAAAGGGAGTAATTCAGGTCTAGAATGGAAAAACTGTTTTGTTGCTTTGTAAGTATCTCTTGCTGCTTCTGGGCTCTGGCCAGGGGAGGGGAGCGGGGGCCTCAGGGGACCAGGGCTGCTTCCCTTCCTTCAAGCTAACCTTACTTTAGAGGGACTTCTCCCTCACCCACTCCTTTTCCTTGTCTAACTTCTGATGGCCCCCACTGCTCTCCTCCCACCTTCTGATCTCTTCTCCCATGGATTCCCTCTCACTTACTACTTTCTCTCCTTTTCTCTCTCGCCTAGTCCCTTCCTGTTTCCTGTATCTCATCCCTGTCTGCTTAATTGTCATCCCTATTATTTATTCTCCTCTCTGCTCTTTCTCTCTGGTGATAACTACTCTTGGTCTTTCTGCCTTCTTCCCTATCCCATCTTTCTGATTTCTCCCATCTGATTTTGCTCCCCTCAGATCTCCCTTCCAGCCTGTGTGACCTGAGCCTGCTGGTGTCTCCCCTCGGGTTCTAGCTTAACCATCCTGCCCGTCTCCATGCACGCCTAACAAACAACCTTTCTCATCCTTGACCGCCCCTCCAACAGGCTCCTGCAGATGCAAGGCTGCGTCCTCTCCACCTTTCCCAAGAAATGGGAC
Organism: Dipodomys ordii; assembly: GCF_000151885.1. NCBI lineage: Eukaryota > Metazoa > Chordata > Mammalia > Rodentia > Heteromyidae > Dipodomys > Dipodomys ordii. The sequence goes on along the minus strand of NW_012267343.1, from coordinate 1,203,397 downwards.
TGTGGGGTGGTGGATGGGTGGAGGACTGGGTGGGGGGCAGGAGGGAGGAGGCAGACAGTGCAGGAGGCCACTTGGGCTTAACAGGCCAGTCCAGTCCCTTCTTGGCAAGTGATAACACAGGTCATGTTCCTATCCTCAGTAGGCTGGGCCCTCACCTTTCTTTGGTCTTCGATTTCCCACAGTGGGGCTGGATGATGAACTCTCTGAGGGCCCTTTAGCTCTAACAGCCATAAAGGCACCAAGAGGCATAAGATGAGTCCCGGGGCTCCCTAGATTTGCCACTCTTGGGGGACAGGGGAGTGGGGAGGTTTACCTATAGTCCAGAAGTGCACGCTCCCTTTGGACAGTTTCCTCCCTGGCAGAGTTGGTCTACCTCTCTGTGCCTCAGTTGTTATGATCAATTGATAATAAAAAGGGAAGGGAGAAGAGAGGCAGAGACCCTGCCTACCTCTTCCCTATCGTCTACCCTCTGACCCAAAAAACCGGGTGAGGGAGTCCTGTACTAGGGACCCATGCTAGTCAAGGCTGAGGATTTAGAGCATAATCTCTCAGCTTTCTAACTCTCAGAAAAGGGTCCACTTGCCTTGGCCACGGGGACAGCTGGAGGCCCAAGTGAGAGGCTCTTGGTGCTGGAACTCAGCCTCCCTCATGCCCAGGGTTTCTCCCTGCCAAGACTTCTGTGTCTGCTGAGCCTCTGCCCCCTCTCTCCCCAGCCTGGCAGCATGGTGGTGGAACACCCTGAGTTTCTCAAGGCGGGGAAGGAGCCCGGCCTGCAGATCTGGCGTGTGGAGAAGTTTGACCTGGTACCTGTGCCCCCCAACCTCTACGGAGACTTCTTCACGGGCGATGCCTATGTCATCCTGAAGACGGTGCAGCTGAGAAATGGAAATCTGCAGTACGACCTCCACTACTGGCTGGGTGAGGCTGACCCACCCAGCCCCTGCCCCATTCCCAGGCTTCCCACCCCCATACAGCAAGAACCATTGAGGTACGCTCCCCCAGGGCATGCCAGCAATCCAAGTGATGACTGGACCCTAACTATAGGCCAGGCCCTTGCTAGTAGTTGCTGCACCCCAGACTCTAGAGCCTACTTGGCTCTAGAGTTCAGATCCCAGCTCTGCCCCTGACCTCTGCCCTGCCTTTGGCTAAGTTCACCATATCTCTGTGGATGAGACTCATCCATAGAGAAGAAAGGTGAGGGTGAACACCAGTTTTGAGGACCCTGGATCCCCTCCATAACTTCTATGGTCCAGCTCCAGTGACATCCCCTTCCCCCGCAGGTTTGAGACCTGTATAACATAGCTCTGTTCTGCAGTGCTAATTGTCCTGTGTTCCCCTCACTAAGTTCACAGGAGGCAGCGGCTTGCTCAGCTTCCATGACTGGACCCAGGCAATGCTCCTCTTTTCCCTGGGACTTGAGACCACCTTCCAGAAGCCTGGCTCATGCTTTTCTAATGTCTCTAGGTGAAAAGTGTAGCCAGGATGAGAGTGGGGCGGCCGCCATCTTTACCGTGCAGTTGGATGACTATCTGCATGGTCGGGCTGTGCAGCATCGTGAGGTCCAGGGCTTTGAGTCGGCCACTTTCCTTGGCTACTTCAAGTCTGGCCTGAAGTACAAGGTGAGTTGGGCTCCATCTTTTGAGTGTCTAGGATATATATATATATATGCCCCAGTGGCAGGATGCACTCAGGTCCAGGCTCTTCTGGCCTCATAGAATGATGGATGGACAGGCCAGAGGTCAGGCTTTGGAGTCAACCAGCCCTGGGTTTGAATTTTGAACTCTTCCTAACAGTGTGATCTCGGATAAATCAGCCTCCGTCTCTAAGCTTCTGGGGAAAAGAAAATTTCCAGTGATGTCATAGGGTTATCTTCCTTAGACCCCCAGCAAGTTCTCAGCCATTAGTGGAAACCAACCATTTTACCTGGTACCCTGTAGTTCTGATCCTGAGTTTCTTTTGTTCAAGGCTAGCTAGTACTCTGTCACTTGAGCCACTCACAGACTTTCTTGTCAGAGCTGCCTTCGAACCACAATCCTCAGATCTCAGCCTCCTCAGTAGCTAGGATGACAGGCGTGAGTCACCAGCACCCAGGTGATAAGATGTTTTTAGTCTCATTTCTCTTCTGCTCACTAGACTCCCCCTTGAACTTGAACTCTTAGGAGTTGGGCCAAGACAGACCTCTTTCCCTAGGCCCCCAGCCAAGTGAGGCTGAGCAAAGCCATGCTAGGAGCCCCAGACAGCTGGGAATGTGTGACCCGCAGCCCCACAAGCAGCTTGATATCCCTAAGAGCCTGCCTTTCCTCCCCCACCTCCTCCAAGTTCCCAGAGAGCCAGTTGTACCTGCCCTGCAGGGCTGGGGAGGATTTGTTGAAGGAACAGCTGAGAAATGCCTCATGTGGAACTTAGTTTCTTGAAGGGCTCAGGGATGGCTTGGATTTACAAAGCTAGGTTCCTCTTTTTTTTTTTTTTTCTTCTCATTCTTCCCATGAAACCACCATTGCCCTTCCTGGAGAGTTCTAGAGTGAGATCAAAGCCTTGTGTATGTCACCCATGTATGCCATGCTCTCTCTCAGAGCTGCGTACTATGAGAGCGGTCACTGCCTCTCTGGGTCTAAGATCTTCTGTGTCTACAGGGCCGTGACTTTATCTTTCTCAGGTGAAGCAGAGACTGAATGATGGGCGAGTATTCATGAGACGCAGATAGCAAATGCAGGGTGTGGCCTGGGTTTGGCCAGGCAACCTGGCCTGGCTTCCCTGGCATCTGCCCAGGGAATGTCTGCCAGCTTACCATGCAGAGCTCCTGCTACTGAGCTGCACAGCCATAGCCACTCCTGGACCCTGAAGAAGGAGAGGTGGGAAGGTGGGGAGCCAGGCCCCTGGACAGGAGAAGGACTGGGTCTTTTCCCAATCCCCAGGACAGGAAATGGGAGAGTGCTTGGAGAGGTTCCAGCCAGACCAGGACACAGGTACTAAGGCCATTCCTGACACCTGTGAGACTCTCAGCAAGGCCCACCCTCCTCCCCTCCACCTGTTATTCATTCTACAGTTTCAAGTCCCCATCTCAGCGATGCCTGCTTAGAGTTGCTGCAGCAAAGCTGGCTCTGCACTGAGGACATGCGTTGTCTTATTTAGACCTTCTGGTTGCCCTCACATCATAGGCTAGTGGTGCCCATTTTACGGATAAGGAGACCTGAGACCAGTAATTGACGGAGATTGCTTCAAACCCAGGCTTGTGCGGCCTTCACTCTCTTAGGCTCTGAGCCAAGCACAGGGTGACCACCTAAAGCAAGGTGGGTGATAGGTGGCATCCCTTGCGTGCGGAGTGTGGCAGGTCTCCTCTGAGGGGTTCAGAGACTAGGAGGAGTGTACTCAACTCTGTGCCTAGTCATCTGTGCCTTAGGGGCTAGCTCAGCACGAGTCTGATATAGTCACAAATATGAAAGTTCTCTAGGACAAAGGAGCATTTCCCCAGATCTGCCAGTGCTGAAGAGCAGGTGACAGGCTCGTCCCCCAGGTTTGTGAGAATAAATAAAGATGATAAGAATCACAACCACACAGGAAGCCCTTGCTACTGTCTCGATTCATTCTCATTACAGGCTGAGGCTCCCTAAATCTAGCCCGCAGAAGGTTCTTAACACCGAACGCTTACATTGCTCTAACTGTGCCAGGGATTTTTTGGAGCAATGGTCCTGTGTGTGTCCAGTCCTGGAGCTTGAACTTAGGGCTTCGTGCTCTTGCTTGGCTTTTTCACTCGGGGCCAGCACTCTACCACTGGAGCCATATGTTTCTGGCTTTTTGATGGTTAGTCGGAGATAAGAGTCTCATGGCCTTTTTTTTTTTTTTTTTGGTTGGTCATGGGGCTTGAACTCTGGGCTTGGGCACTGTCCCTGCACTCTTCAGCTCAAGGCGAGCACTCTACCACTTGAGCCACAGTGCCACTTCCGGTTTTCTAGTGGTTTATTGGAGATAAGAGTCTCACGGACTTTCCTGCCCGGGCTGGCTTTGAACCGTGATCCTCAGATCTCAGCCTCCTGAATAGCTAGGATTACAGGCATGAGCCACCAGCGCCCAGCCTCATGGTCTTTTTTTGTTCCCTGTCTAACTTTGAACTGTGATCCTCAGATCTTGGCCTTCTGAGTAACTAGGATGACAGCCAGTTCTTCCAAGTATTTTACTATCTAATTCATTTTACCCTATGTGATTGATAGCTACTAGTGTTTGTACCATTTTTAAAATAAGTACGGTAAGGTCCAGAGATGTTAAACAACTTGCTCAAGGCCACTCAGCTAGCAAGTGACAGAATTGGGAATCAGGGCTGGGAAGGTGGCTCAGTGGTAGAGCACTTGCCTTGCATGCATGAGGCCCTGGGTTCGATTCCTCAGCACCTCATAAGCAGGAAAAAAAAAAGCTGGAAGTGGCGCTGTGGCTCAAGTGGTAGAGCACTCTAGCCTTGAGCTGAAGAGCTGAGGGTCAGCACCCAGGCCCAGAGTTCAGGCCCGCAACTGGACCCAAAACAAAAAAACAAAACAGAATTGGGAATCAAACTCAGAGGTGAAGAGTCTAACTCAGAGCTGGTTCAGAGTGGACATTTCAGGGTTCCCTGAACTTCCCACCTTGGTTCAGATGGCATCTAGCATTTCCTCCCATGCCCTGAGATGATTTTTCTTGACATTCTTAGGGATGATTGGGGAAGAGAGGAGGGCCCTAGAGAGTGGGATCTCTATCAGGCCCCAGATTTGGGACTTCAGTCCTGAAAGGTACTGGCATGGTGGAAAGGTGAAGTTCAAGGCCAGTCCTGTTTACCACCTTCTGCGAGTCCTCTGGCCGCCCCCGCACCTGGCAGGCCCAGCCCAAGGCTCTCAGCCCTGGTGTCCTCATCAATTATAGATCCGGAGGAGCAGGGCTTGTTATGCAAGACTTGTTCCTGTGAAAGCCTCTTCCTGGGAGCCACGTCTGACCCTGGAGTGTGAGAAGGGGCAGGAAGGGGTCAGGAACCTCTAGGAAGCCTCTGGTTTGGGGTCTGACCCCTCTTGTTCTGAGACTCCTCCCCCTACCCCACTTCTTAAGGCACTGCCCTGAGATGGTTCAGAATCCCTTGATCTTCTCCCCATCCCTCTAGAAGCTCTTCCCCTCCATCTTCCCACAAACTCTGGGGTCCCTCTGGGGCTGGGTTACTTGAAACCCTTTGTTCAAGTAGAATCTGGGCCTGGCATAGTCCTAGGAGCCCCGGCTTGAAGAACAATTGGAGATGCAGTCATGGGAACCTTTTCTCTCCCATTTCTCCCATTTTCTTTCTCTCTTGTATTTTTTCCTTTCTTTCTTCTTTCTCTCTTCCTTCTCCCTTCCTCCCCCTTCTCTCTCCTTTCCTTCCTTACTTCATTCCTTCTCCCCCTCCCTTCCTCCTTCTATTTCCCCCTTCCTTCCCTTCTTCCTTCCCTTCTTCCTTCCTTTCCTCCTCTCTCTTTCTCTCTTTCTCTCTCTTTCTCTTTCTTTCCCTCCCTCCCTCCCTCCCTCCCTCCCTCTCTCTCTCTCCCTCTCTCTCTCTCTTTCTTTCCTTCTTTCTATTCTGAGACTTGAACTCAGGGTTTAAGTGCTGTCCCTTAGCCTTTTCACTCATTGCTAGTACTCTGTCACTTGAGCCATACCTCCACTTCCAGCATTTTGGTGGTTAATTGGAGATAAGAGTCTCGTGGACTTTCCTGCCCAGACTTGCTTCAAACTGTGATTCTCAGATCTCAGCCTCCTGAGTTGCTAGAATTACAGGTGTGAGCCATTTGGTGTCTGGCTTAAGTATTCTTTTATTTTATAGATACAGGAAGAAAATAAAGGATGAGAATAAAAAAGTTTGGGGGGGGGATATGGGAAGGGATGATAAGGGGAAACAAAGGAGGAGGCAACAATGCTTCGTAAGAAATGTACTCATTACCTTGCCCATGTAATTGTAACCCTCTGTATAGTATTTTCACAAACTAAAATAAAACAAAAGTTCTAAGGGAAGAATTAATAGCAGAGCTAAATGACATAAAAGCAACATTTTTTTCTTTCATAAGTTTCCATTTCTAAATATTTGAACATGTCAGATATTTCAGGGGTATAGGAAAACAAGTGAATGAGCTTTGTTTCTGCCTAGTGCCTCATTCCTTGTCTCTAAAGAATTGGCAGAAATGATCTGTGGGTCCCTTAAGCACCCACTTTTAATTTTTGCATGTCCTGGGGCTTGAACTGAGGGCCCGTGCACTGTCCCTGAGCTTCTTTTGTTCAAGGCTAGCACTCTACCACTTGAACCACAGCATCAGTTCCAGCTTTTTCTATATGTGGTACTGAGGAATCGAACCTAGAGTTTCATGCATGCTAGGCATGAAAGCTACATTCCCAGCCCTGAGCACCCACTCTTTAGGAAAGGTTTTTGAGACCCAGCAGAGTGGAGTCTATCAGTGCTTAAGCTGATGGATGATAAAGCTGACCCAGAAGATAGAACTTGGGGTGAAACTCAGAGCTGTTGCAACTCGTGGGGAGCCTAAACATGCTTCACCTCTCTGAACCGCCATGCATTGCCTAGAAGTGGGGCAGTGAGAGCCCTCCACCTCCCGGGTCAGCAGTGGGGACCGCATGGCACGTGGACCGCAGTAGATGATGCTCAGATGATGCCCAGAGGATGCTCAGCCAGTAGTACCCCATAGTCCTCCCACAAATGAAGACTGGGTGGCTGATTTTCTGTGCAGGCTGCTGTACTTTACCCATTTCCCAGCAGTCTCTCTGAGCCTTCCTGCCTCTGTACTGTACCAGTTCTCAGGCATCTGCTACACCCAGTCCCCTAGGCCCCTGGCCCTACACCCTAGTACCCAAACTCAATTCTTCCAGTGATGGGAAAGTTACTGGTGGCCTCTTAGGTGTGGGTGGGCAAGTCAAGAGTGGCAGTCACACGAGGTCCTTGATACCGAGTGACCCAAGGGCCCTGGACATAGCGTGCAACCACTCTGCTCAGCTATAGGAAATATTGAAAAGTTTTGTGGTCATACCAAGAAGGGACACCAGGGGGTGCTCAGCTTCTAACATTTCCCAAAAGTGGGGTTTGCCAAACACTGGAGCTGTTAGCACAGGATGTGGTCTTGAAAGTGGTTCTTCATCATAAGACTGGGTGATTCTGTATACAAGAAAAAGCAAGCTGCGGGGCACCAGTGGCTCATGCCTGTAATTCTAGCTACCCAGGAGGCTGAAAGCTGAGGATCCCAGTTCAAAGCTAGCTGAGGCAGGAAAGTCTGTAAGACTCTTAGCTCCAGTTAACCACCAAAAAGTCAGAAGCAGAGCTGTGGTTCAAGTGGTAGAGTGCTAGCTTGAGACAAACAAACAAATAAAACAGAAAATTCAGGGACAGCACCTAGCCCCTGAGTTCAAGTCCTAGTATTCCCTACACTTTGATCATGGAACCCTGAGGAATATATATTTTTTTATTGTAAAGGTGATATACCAGTGGGGTTATAGTTACACAAGTCAGGTAATGAGTACATTTATTTTATTTATTTTTTTTTGGGGGGGGTCTGGTCGTTGGTCTGAACTCTGGGCCTGGGCGCTGTCCCTTCGCTCTTCAGCTCAAGGCTAGTGCTCTACCACTTGAGCCACAGCACCATTCCGGCATTTTTCTTTTTGCTTATGTGGTGCTGAGGAATCGAACCCAGGGCCTCAGGCATGCAAGGCAAGCGCTCTACCACTGAGCCACCTTCCCAGTCTCAGTACATTTATTTTTGAACAGTGCCACCCCTTCCCTCGCTCTCTCCATTTTTCCCTCCCACCCCCCTCCCCCATTAGTTGTATAGGTCGTTTTTAGCATAGTGTCTAGTGACATGTTCACCCTCTGTCCCGCGATTTCTGTGCTCCCTTTACCCTCCCCAAATCACTTACGTAGACTTATAAGACTAAAGGTACAGAGATTAAAAAAAAAAAAAAACCCAACAAACCAGCAACAGAGGAGAGAGGGGGGAAAAAAAAAGCAAAATACCAAAAATCCTCCTGTTTCCATTTCTTGGAGTTCTCTTTGATAAACATTTTATGTGATGATACATACGCCCATAGCCATTGAGCCTTTGTGATCTGAGGAATATCTTGAGGAAAACAAAATTAAATAGGAGTGTAGAAGAATGCTGATTGTGAAAGAGAATATTTGCTGTTCTTTGACCCAGGAAAGTGGCTCCTGGGGTCACTTTTGAGTAGATTATGAGATTCAGTGGGATTCAGTCTGTAGGGAATCTAATACTCTTAGCAGTATTCACTTGGGAAAAAAATTGTTCCTTTTCGGACCCGTTTTCCTTCCTGTAATGGCCGTAAGGCTGTCCCAGCCTTAAACTGGACAATTGGAATGGTCAGGTTTGTGACTGGCCATCTATCTGCTGTTGGAAGGCCATTGCTCTATCCTATGCCCTTTCTCCATCACTGGATTAATGCTGTTCTCTTGACCCAACAGGAAGGAGGAGTGGCCTCAGGGTTCAAGCACGTGGTACCTAATGAGGTGGTGGTGCAGAGACTCTTCCAGGTCAAAGGGCGGCGTGTGGTCCGTGCCACAGAAGTGCCTGTGTCCTGGGACAGCTTCAACAATGGCGATTGCTTCATTCTGGACATGGGCAATGTGAGTCCTGCCTACCCTTTCCTGAGGGCTCCAGAGCTCAGGCCTGACACACTGGTGAATAGATGTGTGGACATGGGTGGGACAAACCACAGACCTGAAGTCCACCTCACTGTGTGGTGAACTGAGGCTTTGATGGACACATAACCTCCTCTGCCCTGTAGGCTCTTGCTTGGCAGGCGCAGACATGAATACTGTGTACTATGATCAGTACACTCCCACACAAACAAGCGGAGACACGTGTGTGTATGTTGCACATGTATTATAATGTAGCTGGTACATGATAATACCCCAGGCCTGACTGATACTGATGCTTTGTAACATGCAAGCCTTACAGGTCCCTTTGAACATGAACCTGCAAATGGCTATAGCCAGACATTGCACCCCAAACTCATATGCATAGTTGAATAGTGTTCATATTGATTTAGTGTAAGCTCTCTCTCTCTCTCCTTTTCTTTTTTTTTTTATGAGACAAGATCTCACACTGATGTAACCCAACCTAGCCTTGAAGTCACTATATAGCCCAAGCTGGCCCATAAACTCACTATCCTCCTGCTTCAGCCTCCCCAGTGCTAGATAACCAGTGTCCGTGACCAGGCTTGGCTTTAGAATAATCTTGAGTGTATACCTCTACTGATTTCACAAAGCAAACCCTGGCATGTAACACCAGATTAAGAAACATCGCTTACCCCTTCTCAGCCTTTTCGCTAAGATCAAGTTTAGTATCTATTTTTTTTTTTTTTTGGTCGGTCGAACTCTGGGCCTGGGCGCTGTCCTTCAGCTCTTCAGCTCAAGGCGAGTGCTCTACCATTGAGCTACAGCGCCACTTCCGGTTTTCTGGTGGTTTATTGGAGATAGGAGTCTCACGGTCTCTCCTGCCCCGGCTGGCTTTGAACCTCGATCCTCAGATCTCAGCCTCCTGAGTAGCTAGGATTACAGGCGTGAGCCACCAGTGCCCGGCTCAAGTTTAGTATCTATTCTTACCAGTTTAATATCTAAATGTGTCCTCCATCTGAGTACACATTAATAATTATATATTATATATTTTAATTACATTTGTATATTATAGACACATATATTTGTATTAAATATATGACTATATAACACATTTAAATAAAGGTGTTTTATGTAACTATATTTATATATTATGTATAAATTATATCATATAGTCTTTATATTAAATAGAGATTTGAAATTAGGAGTTGGAATAGAAGCTGGTTCCACCCACGGCTGGCATTGGCACTTGTAGGAATGGTGGAACATCTCCTCCCCCTCCCCCGGGGGGAATCAAGAAAAAAAAGGAAAAGAAACAAACATCCGCAGTCCTTATTACCTGCTTCCAGTCCCCGTGCTTCCCCAGGGAGGGCATTATCCAGAAAACTCTCAACAACATGGGTTTGTTTTGCCTGCTTCTGACTCTTCCACATACCCAAACACTCGCCATTTTGTGTCTGCATCCTTTCGCAGCACCTTGCATTCCTGAGGTTCGTCTGTATCTCTGTCTTGACTTATAGGTCACCTGTTCTCTCTGCTTCCTAACTTTCAACTGATTTACCTTTTTTTTTTGCTGCTGCTGAGCACTTGGGGTGGGCTCTGGTTTGGGCTCCTCAGGACAACCTTCCACCGGTCTCTAGGTAGACTGTGCTTCTGCTCTGTCTCTCAGAGCAAGATTGCTGGCTCTGAGGGTGTAGGAAGACTGAGCCTTAGTACCTACAGCCAAGTGGCTTTCCAAAGTGCTGGTACCAAGTTATCTTCCCACTGGCAGGTGTCTCCATCCAATCTCTGTTGCTATAGCAGAATACCTGGACAATTTATAAACCAAAGAAGTTCATTTAGCTTATAGTTCTGGAGTCTAGGAAATGCAAGGTCTGGCCACTGTGTCTGGTGAGGGCTCTGTACTGCTTCATCCCCCAGCAGAAGTAGAAAGGGTGAGCAGTGAAAAGTGTGTAAATGGCACAAAACCCAGGGGGTGAGCTTACATTGTAACAGAATCAACCCGCTCCCTCAAGCACGGCCTCAGTATCTCAAGTGACCTGACCCTGTGAAATTTCCTCCCACCTTGATCACAATGACCACCAAACTTGGAGGAGATACCTAGCAGTACTCTTTTTTGTGTGTATATGAGTGACACAACTAGATGAAGTTACAATGTAGGGGGGGGGAGGAAATACTGCATAGCCCTGTTCTCTGATGGGCGGGCCACACTCACTGTACTTGGTAACACCTGTGTGGCCCTGCCAGCCCTCTCCTGGGTGAGCACAGACCATAGTGTGTCCGTCCCTCCCCCCCTCCAGCATCCTCCTTGGCATGAGCTGGACAGGGCATGTCAGAGGGCCAGGGCATGACTTCCTCGTGTCTGTCTTCCAGAACATCTACCAGTGGTGCGGTTCCAACAGCAACCGATTTGAAAGACTGAAGGCCACACAGGTGTCCAAGGGTATTCGGGACAACGAGAGGAGTGGCCGGGCCCAGGTTCACGTGTCTGAGGAAGGTGCTGAGCCTCAGGAGATGCTGCAGGTACCCACTGACGGCCACAAGGGCAGGGGCAGAGGGCAGGCTGCTTCTGCCTGCCTCCTGTGATGAACGGGAGGAAATAGTTCCACAGGGCCTGGCATTGCTGGGAGATCACACTTCCCCAAGAGCCCAGTGAGAAGCCCGGGTGCATGCTGGGAGTGTGAGCTCTGAAGGAGAGCTGGGAGAGACCATCTCCCAGCAGCCCCTGGGGCTAGCTGAAGTCCAGCGCCTCTCTGATCATCTGTGGTAGATTTGTCAAGGACTCAATAGGGTGATGAGGTTGTCAGCCATTGTGCTCTGAGGCGGAGTCCATAGAGGCAAGCCAGGGTTGCTAGCCTCCATTTGCCTGCAGGGGGAGGGGGTGATACCAGAAAGAGCAGTGGGGTGATTTTGTGGAGAAGAGGAATGTGGACCCCAGCAGCTGGGCTGGTAAGGCCAGACAGGCCTAGCGTGGAGATGTGAATGTGCATTCAGTCATGGGTGCCAGGATGCAGTATGACGGCATCTGGGCCACAGGAGAGCCAGTCAGCTGTGGTGCAAGCAGGGGACCTTGTGAAGGGCAGTCCTGGGGACGGATGGCAGGGAGCAGGGGTCTGACAGGCAGATCTGGTGAGTGCCACATGCAGGAAGCCTGGGAACGCACAGAACTGTCATGGAGGGACAGCCTGCCCCTTGAGGGCCCTGGGGAGTCTTTCCACATGGCTGTTGGCCGCCAGGGAGCTCCCAGAGAACCCTGCAGACCCATGACCCGCTGCTCTCCCACCTCTCCACCTTCTGCAGGTGCTGGGCCCCAAGCCAGCTCTGCCTGAAGGCACAGAGGACACAGCCAAGGAGGACGCCGCCAACCGCAAGCTGGCCAAGCTGTACAAGGTGAGCCTCTGGGCGTGGGGTCAGGACAGGCCCCGCCTCCTCCCGCCCCGCAGTGCTGTGGGGCCTGGGAAGTGTATGGAGGGAGGGGCTTCCAGTTCTCATCCTATGGGTGCCATGCATTCCCATTGCCTTCCTGCAGGAAGAATGTGAGTGATAGACACATGTAGGCTGTGCTTACACATGGGATCCACCAAGCTCTCCCCTCCCCTTCCCCCTTCCCCTTCCCTCCTCTCTCCTGCCCTTCCTTCCCCCATCCTTTCCTTCCTCCTCCTCTTCTCCCCTCCCTTCCTCGCTTTACGCTCCCTCCTGTCCCTCCTTCTTCCTTCCTCCTCCTCCTCTCCCTCCCCTCCTCTCCTCTCTTCCCCCTTCTCTCCTTCCCTTCCTTCCCCTCCTTTCTTCCCCTTCCTTACCCTCCCCTCCTCTCTTCCTCTCCCTCCCCTCTTCTCCCTCCTCTCCTCTCACTCTCCTCCTCTCCCCTCCTTCCCTTCCTCTTCCCTCCTCTCCTTCTCTTCCCTCCCCTCCTCTCTATCCCCTCCTCTCCCTCCCCTTTTCTACCCTCCCCTCCTCTCCCTTCTTCTCCCTCCCCTCCCCTCCCTCTCTCTCCCCTCCCCTCCCCAGTCCCCTGGGTGTTCCTACAGTGCTCCAGACACTCACGTGCGCCTCCCTCTATCCACCCTCTTAGGTCTCCAATGGCGCAGGCACCATGTCTGTCTCCCTGGTGGCGGATGAGAACCCCTTTGCCCAGGGGGCCCTGAGGTCCGAGGACTGCTTCATCCTGGACCACGGCAGGGACGGGAAGATCTTCGTCTGGAAAGGTAGTGAGGATGAAGCAGAAGTCCTACCTGGGTGTGGAGAGCTTAGGTGGGAATCCCAATGGCTTGCACACTCCGTGCCGGAGAGGGAAGAGTGTGGCAAGCACCTGAGTGGGTACCATGGAAATCGGGGGTCTAAGGTCACACCCTAGCTGTTGCAGTCAACTTGATGGGTGATCTTGGGCACTCAACGCACCCTCTCTGGGCCGAATTGGATAGGATAATGCTAGCAGTAGGACTTGCGCCATCTAGCTGCCCACTAGAGCCATTCACGAAGGTGATGTGGTTTCTGTTGAGCAATCTCATCTAGCTGTACACTAGAGCCATTCATGAAGGTGATGTGGTTTCTGTTGAGCAATCTCATGCTAGAGTTGTATGGAATTTTTTGCAGATGAAAAAAAACAAACACATCAGTATTGGGGATTTAACTCAGGGCCTCTTATTTGCTAGGCCAGTGCTATACCATTGAAGGAATGCCTTCAGCCCTTTTGCTTTTCAAAGTTTGTGTGTCCAGGTGGGTCTCACACTTTTGCCAGGCCCTCTTCTGACTACCATCCTCCTACTTTGCCTCTCAAGCGGTTGGGACTACATGGTGTCTGCCACAGTGCCTGGCGCATGCAGAATATTTATGGGAGGCTCTTAGAGGTCACTTAGAGTCCCAGAGGTGTTCCGAGAGGATCGTGAAGGTCCTCCCAAGGTGCTCTGAGACCAGTTCTGGAAAGAGGATGGAGGGGTGGGGGGGTGGGGAGAACATTATCAAACATGTGCAGTGCAGTGGTTACAATTTATATACTCTGGGCTCTTGAACCTGGGTCTTGAGACATCTGGGCGCTGACAGGTGACCCAGGAGCTCACCTGGAGCTGGGAGGTTCTCGGGGTTGGGACAAAGTTGCCTGTGCAGTGGGGAGGAGCCCTTGGCTTCCGCCATGTGCAGGCTTCTCAGTCCATGGGGCAGAGTCTGAATCGTAGCTTCCCACCTGCCACGTGGCCTTGGGCAACCCCCAAAGCTCCCTGTGACCCCAGAAGCCCCACTTTTATCCCCTGAGACTGTTGTGTGGATGACATGAAATCCGCATCAGTAAAGGAACCCAGTGGTTATGGTGATCGGGATCATCAGCCACGACCCCAGACAGGCACCTGGGAGTCCTCAGTTCAGCTCAGACTCCTAATGCCCTCCTCCTCCCCCCATCCCTGTGTGGCGGCCCCCAGGTAAGCAGGCAAACACGGAGGAGAGGAAGGCTGCCCTCAAAACAGCGTCTGACTTCATCTCCAAGATGAACTACCCCCGGCAGACCCAGGTATGTCTTGGAGGCGAAGCGAGGGCAGCGGAGGGCTGGGTGGGAGGGAGATCTACACGTGGACCGGACCCTTGGGGTTCCCCTGATGCCCTTTTTGGGGTCATCTGGGTATATCGTGCCCCTCCCTGCTTCCTTCCCAGGTTTCAGTTCTGCCTGAGGGCGGGGAGACCCCACTGTTCAAGCAGTTCTTTAAAAACTGGAGGGACCCGGACCAGACAGACGGCCCGGGCTTGGCCTATCTCTCCAGCCACATCGCCAACGTGGAGCGCGTGCCTTTTGATGCTGCCACCCTGCATACCTCCACCGCCATGGCCGCCCAGCACGGCATGGATGATGATGGCACAGGCCAGAAACAGGTAGCCCTGGGGGCCCGGGGAGGCCGGGCTGTGTCCTGGCCACTTTGTCCCTCGATCATTCCCAGACACCCCCTGGTCACTGCACCATCTCTACTCCTGGAGGCTGTTTCTCTGTCTTCCACTGCTGATTGATGAGATTCTGATGATTCCTTCATCTGGGGAGTCAGTGTCTCTACTTTGCCACCAGGTGGCGCAGCAGAGCCTCTTGACCACTTGGAACAAGTCAGGTCTTCAGAGTTCTGCAGAGACTGCCAGCCAGCCTCAGGGATTCTTAGTCTCTCTAAGCGGCTGGAGTTTGAGATTGACTGAGTCTAGTCCCTAGCCTTCACTGGGCTGGATTCATCAGGAGCTCCCCAGGGAGAGTGCAGAATGGGACAGGGGCATGTGTGATAAAGCCAGAGTAGGAACATTGAGAGTGGGTCCCAGCTTTGCCTCTGGGGGGCTCCATGATTGAGGAGGCTTTTTGTTTTTGTTTTTGTTAGTCATGGGGCTTGAACTCTGGGCCTGGGTGCTGTCCCTCGGCTCTTCAGCTCAAGGCGAGCGCTCTACCACTTGAGCCACAGCGCCACTTCTGGCTTTCTGGTGGTTAATTGGAGATAAGGGTTCAAAGCCCGTCTGGCTTTGAACCATGATCCTCAGATCTGAGCCTCCTGAGTAGCTAGGATTACAGGCGTGAGCCACTGGAGGTTTATCTTGAACATCTGGCTGAGCCCAAATGGAATCACCTAGGCAAAGCTATCCTGTCACCCCGCTGTGGGTTCTGTCTGGCTGAGGTGGGGAGGGGGTGGACACAGTGTCTGACCCCAGCTCTGCCCTGCCCTGACAGATCTGGAGAATCGAAGGTTCCGACAAAGTGGCTGTGGACCCTTCCACCTACGGGCAGTTCTATGGTGGCGACAGCTACATCATTCTGTACAACTATCGCCACGGTGGCCGCCAGGGACAGATCATCTACAACTGGTGAGAACATGGGCCTTCAGTGTGTTGGGGGAACGTAGGGATCCTTGCTGGGGAGGAGAGGGAGTGGAGTTAGTGGGGCATCAGGGGAGGTAGGACACCCATGCTCTCCTGGGAATAGTTCTCATTCATAGGCAGTGCCTATGAGGTTTCTAAGTGACCTTCCCTTCCCCTTCCCCTTGCCTTTCCTTTCCCTTCCCTCCCCTCCCTTCCCCTTTCTTTGCTTCTCCTCCTCTTCTGGCAGTACTGGCATTTGAACTCAGGACTTGGTGCTTTCTAGGCAGCTCCCTTGCTTTTAGTTCTGCTCTGGCCGACCCTGAGTGATCTTCCTATCTCTGACTGCTGAGTATTGGGAATTACAGCATACATGTATCACTACACCTAGCTTGTTCTTGAGATAGGGTGTCACTAACTTTTGCTGGGCCTGGCCTTGAACCTCAGTCCTCCATCCTCCTACTTTCACCTCCCACCTTCAAATAGTTTTTAACCTCCTCATATAGAAATGCACCATGTCTATTATGGGAGAGGTGGTCTGTTAGAAATAAGCAAACCAATACAACATCTCGCACAAAATCTATGTGAAGCACTGTATAAGTTTATCCCTTTAATTGTCTTTTTTGTGTGTGCTAGTCCTGGGGTTTGGACTCAGGGCCTGGGTACTGTCCCTGAGCTTAGTTGTTGTTGTTGTTTTTTCTGAAGGCTAGTGCTCTACAAGCTAGTGCAGCCACAATTCCACTTCCTATATAGGTTTTAAAAATTAAATTATTTTTCCCTACCCCACAATATGTACAATTGTTACATATATCAATAAAAATCTTTAATTCTTCTAAAGCAGGATATAATTCAAAAACAATCTCAAATCACAACAGAATAAAAAGGTGCTACTGAAAACTCTTATTCTCCTTTCCTACATGGGTCAAAACTTTTCAGACTTCCTAGATGCCCTTCCAGCAATGCTGCATGCAAATGCAAGCAAATATGACTCATTGTTCCTAATTCTCTTCCTTGTTTGCACAAAAGATGGTTCACTATAGTCCCTCCCTCCCTTCCTCCCTCCCTCCCTTCCTCCTCCCTTCCTTCTTTCCTTCCTTCCTTCCTTCCTTCCCCTTTCCATCTCTCCCGTATATATGTATATATGTATATTTGTATGTATGTATTTGTTTTATGCTGGTACTAGGGCTTGAACTAAAGGCTTCAAGCCTGTGCTCAGCTGACACTCTACCACTTGAGCCACATCTCTAGTCTGGCATTTTACTGATTAATTGGAAATAAAGTCTCATGGACTTTTCTGCCTGCACTGAGTAGCCAGGATTACAGGTGTGAGCCACCAGTGCCTTGTTGCTCCTTTATTTTTTGGCTAAGTTCTGGCTGGAGGCCAGTCGAGGTCATTATGTAGACAGCTTCCTTGTTTTAGTTTTTGTCAGCAGCTGTATAACATTCCTTTGTGTGCTTTATTTACCAAGTTTCCTGCTGGGACATACTTGGGTTGATGCTGCTGTACAGACTTGGGTTGAGCTGTTATAGGCACCACAGACTTTAATAACCTTAAGCAAACATGGGGAATGTTTAGGGAAAGTTCCTCCAGGCTTATGTCCCAGGGATTGCTGGGGTCAGAGTCCAGGAACTTGACATTTTGATAGATTGCACTGATTTCCCTTGACAGTACTTGTGGCAGTTCACATCTCCACCCTCTCCTTGTGAGAGTCTCTCCTAAACCCACACCAGCGGACTGTGTTCTCGTGCTTTTGGATGTTCATCAACTTGATAGTTTATACAGTGGTGTCTTGTTATACTTTCAATCTGTGTTTGGGTACTGGGGCTGTAGCTCAATGGATGTTTATGTGAGACCTTGGATTCAAGCCCCAGCACTAAAAAAATTTTTAATTGTATTTTTCTTACTACACAGCTTCCCTGTCTGATTATTAACTATGGGATTTTTTTTCTTTTTTAAACTTTTGATTTGAAATAATAAGAATCCTTTCTTCCTTCTTGCTGTGTGTGTGTGTGTGTGTGTGTGTGTGTGTGTGTGTGCATGCGTGCGCACGTGCCAGCTGGGGCTTGAACTCAAGGCCTAGGTGCTGTCCCTTATACCTTTTTTCACTGAAGGCTGGTACATTCACTCAAGTGAGCCACAGCTTCATTTCTGGATTTTTTTTTTTTTTGGGTCCGGTCGTGGGGCCTGAACTCTGGGCCTGAGCACTGTCCCTCAGCTCTTCAGCTCAAGGCTAGCGCTCTACCACTTGAGCCACAGCACCACTTCTGGCTTTTTTTTTCTTTTTGCTTATGTGGTACAGAGGAATCGAATCCAGGGCCTCAGGCTTGCAAGGAAAGTGCTCTACCACTGAGGCCACCTTCCCAGCCCCACATTTCTGGATTTTTTTGGTGATTAATTGGAGATAAGTCTCATGGACTTTCCTGTCCTGGCTGGCTATGAACCACAATCCTCAGATCTCTGCCTCCTGAGTATCTAGGATTACAGACGTGAGCCACCGCCACTCAGCTTATTTTCTGTCTTTCTGTGCAGAGAAATGTCCTGGCTACTTTTGTACATCCCACAGTTGGGTGTCTGAGCACCTGTCATGGCTGGCAGACCCATGGGGCCCATTTAGGATAGGGAAATCTGCTGTACTGGGATCTAAGTGAGAAGACAGGAGGCCCAGCTGAGATCGCTGGTTTGGCTCCTGGCTCTGGCTCTCCATCTCTATCCCCATCTCCATTGCATCATGCGGATGGTGTTTTCTCAGACTCTGGACTCTGTACAAACCTCAGTGCTTTGTCTCACTCCCTCTTTCAGGCAGGGCGCCCAGTCTACCCAGGATGAGGTTGCTGCGTCTGCCATCTTGAGTGCTCAGCTGGATCAGGAGCTGGGAGGTACCCCTGTCCAGGTGAGCCAGTCCACTGCCACTCTGAGATGTAGCCTGGGCCTTATCAATCCATCCATCCATCCATCCATCCATCCATCCATCCACCCATCCACCGTCCACCCACCCATCCATCCATCTGTCCATCCATCCATCCATCCATCCATTCATCCACCCATCCACCCACCCATCCATTCATCTGTCCATCCATCCATCCATTCATCCACCCATCCACCCACCCATCCATTCATCTGTTCACGCATCCATCCATCCATCCACCCATCCATCCACCCATCCACCCATCCATCCATCCATCCATCCATCCATCCATCCATCCATCCATCCATCCATCCATCCACATTGCAGGGCTTCTATGTGCTAGACATCATGGCTGCAGCCATGATGATCCAGATGGGCTTTCCAGTCAATGAAGAGACATTGAGTAAGAATGCATCATCACATCCTGTGATGTGAGCAGCCTGCAGAATGGTAATACACTTCCGGATCGGGTAGTAGGGTGGGCAGCCTGGCCAGGCCATTAAGAGGATGGATGTGGAGACAGCCTTCTTGGGTTTGAATCCTCCCTTCACCTCTGGACACTTCTGTGTCCTCCAAATAGGGATAATATTCCCCCCACCCCTCCTACCCCGCTTACAGGACTAAGCACTCATTACATTCATATGTAAAGCATTTAGAGCCATCCCTGACACAGAAGGCTCCTTCTTTATATAATATATGTGAAGTAGAAAGTCATAAATCCCAGACCTCCCTTCTTCCCAGAGAGACACTACAGGTAGGGCCTAACAGATGAGTAAGAGTTGGGCAGGTGTTGATTGAAGGAAAGCACAAACCAGGCAGAGGGAAGAGTTCTGTGCATCGAGCCTGAGGTGGGAGGGACATTGGATATCAGGGTGGGGAAGGAAAAGGGAGAGAGAAGGGAGAGGGGCCATGTTCTGAGGTTCAGTAGGGACAGGTCCCGCGGGGGTGATGGTGAGGGTGTTGACTTTGGCCTGGGAAAGGATTGGAATTTGCTGATTGGTGAATCTGAGCTCAGCAATGGGGTTTCAGGTTTCAAAGGTAGCTCTGGCTGCTGGGAGGAACCCTGGTAATGTGTGTGGCCAGGCCTTCCAGGGTTGATGGGAAGCAGACCTGGAGTTTATTGCTATATCTGTTGCCCTTGGCCTGGGCAGGACTCTGGTCTGGATCTGAGCTGGTGTACTGACAATCATGCTGGCCTGGGTGCCAGGTACTAAGTGAGATACCCACTCATCTTGCCGCAGAGTTGGCAGGAACAATTTGGGCCCCATTTTGCAGGGGAAGGTCCTGAGAGATTGGGGTAGGCCGCAAGTTCTCACCAGCAGGGTAGGGTTAGGGTCTGACCTCTGACCCAGCCCTAGCTGGTCACTGCATTTGGCTGTCTGGGGCCAGGCCTCCGATGTGAATGAGAAGGGCAGAGCCAGAAGCAGCTGGAGGTGACTGGCCTTGGCCAGCTCTCACCCCTCCCTTCCCCACTGTACCACTGGCCAAGCAGGGGGGTCTCCAGACCTGGAAGGCTCTTGGTGCCACTCTACCAGCCTCACATCTGGACCTGACATCACCATTATGGAAGAATGCCCACAGACAGTCCTTGGGCTTCCATTTAAGGGAATCTATGCAGATGTGGGCTCTCTGAGTTCTTGGACCAGACTCAGGGGCAGCACTGGAAGGAAGTCTTCAGTGGTGGGGGGGACGGGGGGGGGAAGAGATGGAAGAGCAGCCACGGACACCCGGGGGACCCCAGGCCCGGGCATCACCTTCAGCTTCCTGCAAGTCTGATTCCCCTGCTCTGCGCCTGCGTGCTGTGGGGTCCTGGTGCTGCATGCCAGGCTCAGTAATGGCCTTGTTTGGCAGATGGGCCCAGTGCCATAAAGAAGGACTGATGAGCTGGTGGCTCTCGCCTGTAATCCTAGCTACTCAGGAGGCTGAGATTTGAGGATCACTGTTCAAAGCCAGCCCAGGCAGGAAAATCCATGAGACTCTTATCTCCAATAAACCACTAGAAAACCAGAAGTGGTGCTATGGCTCAAGTGGTAGAGTTCTAGTCTTGAGCTGAAGAGCTGAGAGATAGCGCCTAGGCCCAGAGTTCAAGTCCCATGACTGACAAAAAAAAAAAAAAAAAAAAAGGACTGATCCTCTGTCCACCCTCCCCTGACCAGCTCTCCTGTCTCTCCGCTAGAGTCGTGTGGTGCAGGGCAAGGAGCCCGCTCACCTCATGAGCCTGTTTGGCGGGAAGCCCATGATCATCTACAAGGGTGGCACTTCCCGAGATGGTGGGCAGACAGCCCCTGCCAGTACCCGCCTCTTCCAAGTCCGGGCCAGCAGCTCAGGAGCCACCAGAGCCGTGGAGGTAATTCCGGGTCCTGGACCATAAGGGGAATCACCAGCTCTGAAATCTGTCAGGCTCCATGGGCAGTGCTCCAGATCCTGGGCAAGATTGGTGAAGTGGCGGGGGGGCGGGCTTTTCTTTTTCTTTTTTTTTTTCTGGGGCCTGGGTGCTGTCCCTGAGCCTCTCTGTCCTCAAAGCCAATGTTGTACCACTTGAGCCACAGCACCACTTCTGGCTTTTTTTCTTCTGTTTACGTGGTACTGAGGAATCGAACCCAGGGCTGAGCCACATTCCCAGCTCTGCGATTCCATTTTTCTGGACAGTGTTCTCCAGAGTTCTCCTTAACCCTTGACACTCCAGCCCAGATTCCCACACCACTGTGGTTAGTCACGGTGGATTCTAGGCTCAATGGGGACCAGGCCAAAGTTGGTTGGCCCCAGCTCTGGGTCTCCAGGGCTGTGAGGAAGGGGCTGGGGCTTTTTTTTTTTGTATCTGGTTTCTAATAAATTGGGGACATTCCCTTCTCAGGTAATGCCCAAAGCTGGTGCCCTGAACTCCAATGATGCCTTTGTGCTGAAGACCCCCTCCGCTGCTTATCTCTGGGTGGGCACAGGCGCCAGCGATGCTGAGAAGACAGGGGCCCAGGAGCTCCTGAGGGTGCTGCGGGCCCGGCCCACGCAGGTGGCAGAAGGAAGCGAGCCTGGTGGGTGGCGGCAGGGAGCCTGCAGTTCCTCAGCCATGTCCTGGGTTAGCTAGGAGCCTCTGTGGGCAGTGAGGGGTGGGTCTCTAGCGTTAAAGGAAGGGAGAGCTTGACGCTGGGTGGGTAGTCTAGGAAGGTTGGTTGGAAGAGGCGATTATTTGCTAGAAAGCCTTGAGAGACTCGAGGCAGGGTAATGACACCAGATCCGCAGCGATCTCTCCTTCCTCTTTTGAATCTGCTTTGTTTCCTGATCATCATTCAGGAAGTTCTTTGGGTCAGTCCTTAGCCTTTCCTGTGGGTTCTTCAGCTCTTTTTCCCTTATGGTGTGTTTGATGGAAGGAGGGAAGAGAGGCATTTATGCCTCTCGCAGATCTGTCCAATAGAAGCTTCCTGTCCAATAGAATGGACATGTTCTGTTTCAACCAGCTCCACTTTGATGGCGACTGAACACTAGAAATGCGACTAGTAAAATGAGGAATCAGACTTCTAATTGTATTTAATTGTAAGGAATTTAAATATAAATGGCCACGTGTGGCCTGGGCAGGCATAGACAGTGTGGATCAAGTAGAAAACACAGGGCAATTGAAGTTAGAAAATATTCTGCATCCTGGCTTTTACCACGTATCAGCTGTGTGACCTTAGGTGAGTTGCTTAATGTCTCTGAGCTCCTCATTTGTTGAGAGCGGATAATTATCCCCATCCTGCAGTCCTGCTGTCCCTTGCTGTGTGTCTACTGCCAAGCCTACCCTCTCTGGGCCTTCCTTTCATCATCACCACAGTCCCTCAGGCCCCTTTTCTCTCTGTCCACTGGGAGTTTAAGCTGAAGGCAGGGATGAGCATGGTTTCATGGGCTTGGGCAGGGTTTGTCTCCAGGTCTGAAAAGGCTAGGGGGCAGTGGCATCCCATTGTAACTCCTGTGGCCTTCCTCCCTCCTCTCCCCCCCACAGACAGCTTCTGGGAGGCTCTGGGAGGGAAGGCAGCCTACCGCACATCCCCACGGCTGAAGGACAAGAAGATGGACGCCCATCCTCCTCGCCTCTTTGCCTGCTCCAACAAGATTGGACGTTTCGTGGTAAGTGTACAGATGTCTGGCCTGGCCTGTTCCCCAGCTAGGGAGCTGGCTTGCCCCAGGGGCGGAGGACAAAGGGGTGATACTGAGCAGCAGGGGTAGCAGAGATGGTCTGAAGGACCAGTGTGGTAGAGCAGTTCTGCGGCTCCTGCCTTAACTTCCATTGGTTCTTCTCAGATCGAAGAGGTCCCTGGTGAGCTCATGCAGGAAGACCTGGCCACGGATGACGTGATGCTATTGGACACCTGGGACCAGGTGAGTGAAGGAGGGAAGGTGAGGCCACAGGCCCTCCAGCTGTGTGACCGGGTACCAGAAGGAGGTAAATTAAAGAGGCAGCGCTAGGTGTTGCCAGAAAACAAAACAAAACCTCGGCTTGTGACAAGTCACTTCTGCGCGCTCAGCTTCCATTTCCTCAGTTGCAGCTCCAACCACACAAAATGCCCGAGAAAGGCAGACGAGCAGTCAGGTGGCCTGTCTGTCCCCGTGGCCTCTGGAGAGTGGTGCCCTGGCTTTAAATTGCTCATCACTCAAGTGTGAATTGTCCCGCATCACCTGGAGCTTTGGTAGTGCCTCTCCGGGCTGAGAAGGGCCTGGGCTCTCTTCTTTATCTCCTAGGGGGAGACTGTTGAGGAGGACTCAGTGTAGGGGAATGGCATTCATTCATTTACTCATTCATTCACTCCTTCATCGAGGAGTAACAGAGCCCCTGGTTGAGTCAGTGCTTTTTTTGTTTTGGATGAAGTGACAAAGCAGTAAAATGAAGCAGAGGCAGACACCAGGTCTGGTCCTCACAGGGTCTGTGTGTGTGTGTGTGTGAAGTAGCATAAGATGTCAATAACTTTTCATACTCTGTGTACTTTGATGAATGAACAAATGAATGAGAATGTGTTTACCATCCATGTGACAAACAAACATCTTTAAAGGGATGATTCATGAACTTCTAGATCTCCAACTCAGTGTCTTATGGCACCATGTTGACAATGGTAATGGGTAAAGCAGGCTGGGGTGGGGATGCATGAAGGAATGGTGGGGTCTGTGGTGAAGTAGGACTCTCCATCAGAGGCACCACCACTGCTCCATTTTATCCAAGTCAAGGCAAAAGCTCAGTATTGCCAGATTCTCCCATTTTTCAAGACAAATTGGAATTCAACATGTTGGTGAGCCAGACATTGGTGGCTCACACCTATAATTCTAGCTACTCAGGAGGCTGAGATTTGAGGATCATGGTATGAATCCAGTCCAGGAAGAAAAGTATGAGATTCTTATCTCCAATGAACTATTTAGAGAAAGCTGGAAGTGGTGCTGTGCTTCAAGTGGTAGAGTGCTAGCCTTGAGCAAAAGAAACTCAGGGACGGTGCCCAGGACCCGAGTTCAAGTCCCAGGACCAGCAAAACAAAACATGTTAGTGGGTTATCACTTTGCAATCTCTGTTCCACATTCTTCCAGTCACTGTCTGTGGGTTTTGTAAAGGGAGTTTGGGGCTTTGTTCTGTCTGGTACCTGAAACCTTCTCCCCCAGCTGTGAATTTGGTCAGTGGCCTCCATGAACTTAGTATTTCTTATCTTCCCTCCAGGTGTTCGTTTGGGTTGGAAAGGATTCTCAGGAAGAAGAAAAGACAGAAGCTTTGTCTTCTGGTGAGGACTGATGTCTCTGTGGGAATTTGGCTGTGGGTTGGTGGGAAAAGCTTCTGGTATCAGTCTGGAAGGGGACTTCTTCCTCCATGGTTAGACCTGCCAATTAGTTAGTGTTAGTCAGCTTTCTATTACAATAGCAAATACCTTGAGATGATCAGCTTATAAAGAAGGAAGGTTTAGCTAGGCACCAGTGTGTCACACCTGTAATCCTAGCCCCTTAGGAGGCTGAGATCTGAGGATTGAGGTTCGAAGCCAGCCTGGGCAGGAAAAGTGAGTGAGACTCCTAATCTCTACTAAACTACAAAAGAATCTGGAAGTGGAGCTGTGGTTCAAGTGGTAGAGTGCTAGCCTTGAGCATAAAAGCTCAGGGACAGTGTGCAGGCCCAGAGTTCAAGCCCTAGGCCTAGCAAAAAAAAAGAAAAGAAAAAGACAAAAGTTTATTTTGGCTCACCATGTAAGAGGTTTCAGTGTATGGTCAGTGGACCCTGTTGCTTTTGATGAGGCAAAATATCACGGTGGGTAATCATGTGGGGAGAAAAAATATCCATTTGCCTCATGGTCGGGACTTAGAAAAAGAGCAAGAAGGGGTGGAGTCCCACTGTCTCCTTCAGCGACGTCCTTATCACTCCCCACAAAGTTCTCACTACTTTCCAAACCACAGCAGGTGGTGAAGAACAGAAAACCTTGAGGGTGTCTCAGGGGAAGGAAAAACAAACAAAACCCAACAGGTTCCCAGGATGCACAGGGGCTGAACTTGCCAAGGGTTCCATGTTAGACAGAGCTAGGGGTCGCTGAATAGAGTTGACTTAGTGAACACTCCAGTAAAGACCTTAGAACTTAGGCAAAACAGGAAGTTACGCCCTCAGCCCTGTCCCTTCCTGTCTTCCTGGCAGCGTGGTAGAGAAATCATGTGGGTGTCATTGCCTGGAAGGGATGCTGGTGTCCAAGGCAGGGGTAGGCCCCTCGTCCTGATGAGAGACACAGTAAGACTCCCCCAATGTCCTTTTCTTCCGTGTGTGTCTGCAGCTAAGCGGTATATCGAGACGGACCCCGCGAATCGGGACCGGCGGACCCCCATCACCGTTGTGAAGCAGGGCTTCGAGCCTCCCTCCTTCGTGGGCTGGTTCCTGGGCTGGGATGACCAGTACTGGTCCACAGACCCCTTGGATAGAGCCTTGGCTGAGCTGGCTGCCTGAGGAGGGGCACGAGCCCTCAATATCACCAGTCAGTGCCTTTTGGAACTGTTCATCTCCCAAAGACCTCATGGTGAGCAGGCCCACGCTGGGATGTTTGTGTGTGTGTGTTCGGATTTGTTTTGTTTTGTTTTATAGTAGCCAAAAATAGCCCTGCAGTCATTCAGGGTTCTTGTAAAACCATCTGAACTTGCTGTGCTTTGGAAATGAAATCCAATAAAAGCCTTTTGAAGTGTGTTTTCCTAGTGTGGCTTGGATCCCTGGCCCCTTCCCTTCTCACCCGATGCACACATCAGTTTCAATCCTGTGGCTGACCCAGGAAATTCAGGAGCTACCGAGATGCCTCCCACAGGCCCATGGCTGAGCAACATCCACAGCCTGGGCACAAGTCTCCAAGAAAGACTGCCACAACTCTCAGGCCATCCCAAGCCAAACGCAAAATGTTCTCTTAAAGTTTAATGCTATGAGCCAGGCACCGGTGGCTCAGGCCTGTAATCCTAGCTACTCAGGAGGCTGAGATCTAAGGATGGTGGTTCAAAACCCAGGCAGGCAAGTCCATGAGATTCCAACCAACCGCCAGAAAACCGGGAGGGGTGCTGTGGCTCAAGTGGTAGAGAGCTAGCCTGAGTGAAAAAGCTCAGGGACAATGCTCAGGCCCTGAGTTCAGGCCCCACACTGACAAAATTAATTAATTAAATAAAATGGTATGATAGTGGTAGTGTTTTTGTGCCATCTGTTCCCCTCAGCACAGGGATTGAGCCCAGGGCCTTAGTACATAGTAGACAAGCATTCTTCCACTGAGCTATAGAACCCAGTCCCTAGCTCTCCATGTTTTGTGCCAGTACTGGAACTCCAACTCAAGACCTTAGATTCTTGTTTGGCTTTTTTGCTTGTGGTTGATGATCTACCCCTTAAGCCATACCTCCACTATACTGCTAATCCTCACAAGTTCAATCTGCTGCCCAAGCTGTCTGGAGAAATCTGCTTTTTATAGCTGTCATCTGTAAGAACTACCTACCCTAGATGTGCCCAAGTGTGTAGTTTCTGGGTACTGGAACGGGACTCCTTGGTGCTCTACATGGTCCCCTAGGCCTGAGTCATTGCTTATGCTTAGGGAATCAAAAGGACCTCTTGGGGCCTTCCACCTACTGCTTCAAACCTTTTGTCCATGGAGGCTGCACATCAGCCCAGGGGGCGGCTGGATGACAGAGCCATCCGCTCCCTTCCGCTAGATCTCATCACACTCCCCCTCTTGCCCATGGTCTCCTGTGGATGGACAGAAGCTTCTGTGGACAGAACTACAGAAGAAGGCAGTGTGGGATTTATGTGGTGGGAAGTGTGTGTGTGTGTGTGTGTGTGTGTGTGTGTGTGTGTGTATGTTTACGCTGTCGTTTCCAAAGCTGGCTGAGCCCTGACATCCTCCAGGGAGCTTTTTAAAAGCATGATTCCCCAGAGGCCTTAACCTCTAGGGACTCTGCTTCATCACAGAAATGACGAGGGTAGGTGGATGGGGGAAGGAGTTTTCCAAGTGAAGTTTGGGGACAGGCTGAGTCATGTCAGGCAGAGGGTGTGCCAGGGCAAGAATACGGGGGAACCAGAACAGCCAGTGTGTGGCTGGAACAAGGTGAGGAGCGCTGGGCTGTGAAGCTGGACGGCAGGCAGGCACCTTGAATGCCATGCCGAGGGCTGTTTAGATTTTACCCTATATGGCTTGCTCTTGCCTACCCACCAAAGGCGGCTTTCATGAACGCATAATGTGCTGGAACAAAAGTAGCAGTTACCAATGGAGGCTTCTAGAACCTTCCTTCCTGGAGACAGTTTCAGGGTTGTTGAAACAATGTTTATTACTTCCTTGTGCTGGCATGTAGGGGTACAATTGTGGCTACAGGGGAGTTTTGCAATGTTTTGAGAAGGGGAATTGCCTGGGCCAATGGAACTGCCCTGGCTTCCTTAGCAGGTTTTAAAAAAATTATCTTAGGGGCAAAAGAGCAAATCAGGAGTAGTTTCAGTGCAACCACATTTTGTCTTCCTCATAGTTTCAGATTTCATGATGTTCCACAATGGAGAAGTCACTATGACACAGACTAAGAAGCCAGAATGACCTCGCTTGGAGACTGGGCAAGCCTAGGTTCCCGTATGGTGGTGTCTTAAGCAATATAACAGGTGTACTTAATTTTGAGCAAACCATTGGATATATAATGTAATTTTTTTTGAGTCGGGGATGTAGCTTAGTGGTAGAATACAAGCTTACCATGGATCAGTCCTCAGCACCAAAAATGTTTTCTTCAAGCACAGGTAGCTTATACTTGTAATCTTAGCTGCTCAGGAGGCTGGAATCTAGAGGATCAAAGTTTGAAGCCAACCTAGGCAGAAAAATCCATGAGACTCTGTCTCTAAAAATACCACAAAAATCAAGGAATGGCTCAAGTTGGTAGAGTGCCAGTCCTGAGTTCAAACCCTAGTACCACCAAAATGTTTTTCTTCTTGAAAAATAAGTGTGGTTTTTTTTTGCCGGTTGTGGGGCCTGAACTCTGGGCCTGGGCGCTGTCCCTCAGCTCTTCAGCTCAAGGATAGTGCTCTACCACTTGGGCCACAGTGCCACTTCCAGCTTTTTCTGCTTATGTGGTGCTGAGGAATCGAACCCAGGGCCTCATGCATGCAAGGCAAGCACTCTACCACTGAGCCACTTTCCCAGCCCCGAAAAGTAAGTTTTCTTTAAGCTCCCAATTCCCCCTTTGCAAATGGGTAGTAGTATATATATTACCTAACCCAAGATAGTATAAAAAGTGGCTGATGGCTTAAGCCACTTAAGTGATCTTAAGCTTGTTGTTTAAAAGGTTCTTCTTCATTTAATCTTAGCCAAAAGGCTGAGAAACATTAAGAAGGTTTTTCTTAACTCAGCGTATGACCTATCTAGTAAGGCCTCAAGATTGGAAAAAGAAAATTCAAAGAGCCTAGTTTGTTGTATACACTCTTGGTAAAGACACACTGTGCTGTGGGTCAGGTTGGATCTTTGACTGTAGGGCATGGAGAACCAAACTGAAACCACATAAAAGCAATGAGCACACTACATGCGAGTCCAGAGTTTAGGGGCCTTCATGGTTGACTCAATCCAATGGATTTGGGGTTCCTGTTGACTCTATGGGCTTTGCCCTCCTCAGTCTGGTAGCCAGAGATGTTAGCCAGGCATTCTGGCTTTCATCCATATTAGGGTAATGAATGCTTAGAAGAGAAAGGACTGTTCTAAAACATTTCCTAGACAAGGTTAGGAACAATTGATTCCAAATTTTGAGATTTTCCTCAGATCTTAAGAGTTCATATAGACCATTACTAACAAAATCATGAGCCAGAAGGGCACCACCTCCCACAATCCAATTAAATTTGTCCCTGCTCCTGGGAGCTCTTAAGAGGCCCCATTTGAACAATGTGATTGTTTCTGGGAAGGAAGGATCACTTCTTTTTGCATATCCTAGCCTGATATGAGCCAGGATCTGCTGTAAACCTGGTGTTACTGGCATTGGTAAATAATCTCAGTAAATTCAGGGATTTCCCCTAGCCTGATCAACACAACCAAATAGGATTATGAGTGGAAATGAAAGATAAGACAGACTATCTTGCATAATGCTTGGCTTACGCCTTCTCCCTGGTTTCCATGGGAAATATATCATTGCAACTGCAAAACTTTTTGAGGTTAGGATCTTACAGGTGATCTAATCTAGTGATTCTGAAGTAGGTTCATGTGTGTGTGGGGGGGGGTCATTGTCACTCAGTTAAGTATGCACATCTGTGTGGCATGCCTCTGTATTTCTCAGCTTCCAATGTATTTGCAAAACAGCCACGGCCTGAACAGGTGAACTATAATTTCATTTGACTGGTGAGGAAAGAAGTTGAGGGGAAAGGACTTATTCAAGGTCACATTATAAGCTGGGGAAGTAACCAAAGAGTCATAGAATTCTATAGAACTCTGTAGAATCTTGAAAGCACTTCCCAGGATTTTACAAATAGATGGTTCAAATTTCATTTTTAAAGCAGTAATAACACTTCTATAACTGATTAATATATTTTTAAAGCCTCATTTCTCATTGGTTTACTTTATGGTATGTTACAAATATGTACTTAATAATTTGTTCTAGTGAAAGGCACTTCAAATATTTTACTAATGTATAGTTTCTTTTGTGGGGTTGGGTGGTGGGGAAGTGGAACTTGGTACTGTCAAAGTTCAAAACCCCTAAGTAAAATGTTCTGGGTTCTGTATGGTTTAGTTAGCTGACTAACCTTGGGAAGATATGCTATTGAAATCACAAGATAAATACGTAGTTCAAAAACTACCACCTCAGCTGGGCACAGGTGGCTTATGCCTGTAATCCTATCTACTCAGGAGGCTGAGATGGGATCATGGTTCAAAGCCAGCCGGGGCAAGAATGTCTGTGAGACTCTTATCTTCAATAAACCACCAGAAAACTGGAAGTGGTGATGTGGCTCAAGTGGTAGAGTGCTAGCCTTGAGCTGAAGAGCTGAGGGACAACGCCCAGGTCCAGAGTTCAAGCGCCACAACTGACCAAAAAAAAAAAAAAAAAGCCAGAAGTGGCACTGTGGCTCAAATAGTAGAGTGCTAGACTTGAGCACAAAGAAGCTGAGGGACAGCACCCAGGCCCTGAGTTCAAGCCCCAGGATCAGAATAGAAAAAAAAAAAGAAAAACAAAAAACTATCACCTCTATAATAACAAATTAAAAAAAAAGAACCATGAAAATGGAAAGTACATAGAACTCTGGCTTCTTCCACTGAAGCCAGTGTTGTTATAACACGTATTGATGAACACACCAGCAACTCCTCTCATTTTTGGACTGAACTTTAGCTAAATCAGATGACCCAAAACTAAAGTGTAAAACTTTCTTAGGTATGGCTGCAGAGTCCAATGAGATTTAAGTCTTGGGAAATGTGTAATCTACATAGAAAATGTCACGGTGGCAGTGGTGTGTGTATAGGAAAGATGGAGACAAGTTGTGTCAAATGAAGCTACACTGAGACACTTTAGAAATCATCAGTATTAGGGGCTGGGAAGGTGGCTCAGTGGTAGAGTGCTTGCCTTGCATGCCTGAGGCCGGAAGTGGCACTGTGGCTCAAGTGGTAGAGTGCTAGCCTTGAGCTGAAGAGCTGAGGGACAGCACCCAGGCCCAGAGTTCAGGCCCCACGACCGGACCCCCCCCCCAAAAAAAAAAGAAGTCATCAGTATTAGATAGGTTTGGGTTTGAAGCTAACCAGCCTTGTGGTAGGCTGCCATTACTTCAAGATGGTTCTTCAAAAGTTGGAGGTAAAAAGGTAAAACCCATTGATTTCATATTGTTCTTCTAAGCAGACATAGGTCTGTGTGAATAGCTAAGTGACATGGAAGAACGTGAAGGGCAATGAAGCCAGCCCAAGGCTTTGTGGGTCTGTGGTCTCACCTACGCTGGGGAAAATTCTTGGGGCAAGGTGGCCATCCTGGTACTGGAGGATCTGTTGGGACCCTTCTGAAAAATGAAATGCAGAGAAAATCAATTCCAGTGCACATGCTTTATTCTGCATTGTTGGAAGGGGAGGCAGGTGCAACCCCCGCACCAGCACTGCTCCATCCTGGAGTTCCCTCTAGCTTCACTGAACTTCAACCTACTGGACTAGGAATTCACAGACGCAAAAAGGCGGATCACTCAATACCTGGAGAAGAAAACACAGGGAACCTGGTGCACTGTTATTCATCCCAATATGACGTTTCCTGATCCTTAGTCACCATGTGTGAGCCACTTCACAACACAAAAACCATGACTTGAAGAAAATTCAAAATGTAAGTGCAACTTGAGTCCCTAGTTGAAATGTGCCATAACTTCTAATCAGCTCCACTAGAAATCTGGGTGGAGGGTGGTTCAAAGTTTTCTAAAATGAGCTTGGAAATGGGATATACAAGACAGGAAGGGACCAACAGGCTGGGACTGACAGTAATTCAGCTAAGGTGTAAAAGCAGATACAGAGAGTGCTACCGGGAATAGATGACTTATATTTAGACTTTGGGTGAACTGAGAGCCTCAAAGAGGAAGTGCTGCAAATGTCGGTAGCCAGCTTTCCAAATCAGGAAGGAAGAGGGTCAGGTGATTCAAAATGGAAGAGGCTTCCTCATATTACAGACTAAGAAACCCTGGTCTAAATACACTTGCCACATCCCTTTCTACATCAAAGTACATGCGAGAAAAAGCAGTTCTACATCTCTATAGATGACACCCTAAGTGCCAGTGTCTTCCCAAGATTGTCACATATTACATGTCCACTATATAATGAGTTCCTTATGCTACTAATTAATGGAATTCATAACCAAGGTATCTCAGAGCCTGTAATAGTTTGTAGCCTGCTGTTATTGAAATATAATGGTCCTCCGAAGATACTCTTTTTAAGTGTTTTATTCCCTAAGCTATTAGAGGGTTATATAACAATTGTTTATAAAACTTGGACAATATTTTAATAAAATAGCAAAACTATTCAAAACCTGATATATGAAAAAAATCGGCAAGGTGAGAAAAGCACTTTTGTGAAAAGTATTTAAGTTGGTTTGAAAGGCAGATCACAGAGCATTGTTTACTCATAAAAGGAGGCTCAGAGAAGTGGAAAAAAAATACACCTGTTATTTTCAAAAGGACCACCACAACAGTGAATTTAAGTCTTTGAAGGGTTTGGGGTAATCTTTATCTAATTTCCCCTAGTTCTGACAGGTTTCCACAAAAGAGGGCCTGTTCACCGAGGATTCTCTGACACATGGTTTGTGTTTAGCAAGGAGATGAATATGAGGGAGACATTAAGATTCCGTGGAGGTAAGGCACAGATGGCCCCAAGAAGCTGCTGATAGCCCAAGTCATAACTTTCTTGCAAAGCATTTATCTGGCTAAGGGGAGTCAGATGGCAGTCTACTCTATGTTCTTGCTCTTGGCCTGGCTGCTGATAGAAATTTCAGAAGAGGAGGGGGTTAATCTACTACAAAATGTTCTAAAAATACAAACTCCTAAAATATTTTGAAGACTTAGGAGATTATCATATATATATATATATAAATTATCAATCTTTCTCTTTCAGTATTTACAAACTAACAATTCTTTCTTTCCCACCTTGTCCCTTTCTAATGGTGCTACAGATCAGACTCAGGGCCTCAGGCATGCAATGCAAGTACTCTAGCCCTGAGTAACACCCCCAGCCTCAAAGCTAACAATTCTTTTATCTGTTTTTATGACCACTATACATTCTAAAAGCTTTACATTCAACATATGGAAAAGGAAAGGGAGGGAGGATATGCAGTTTCCTGCCCTACTCTCTCTCCTTGTGAGCTGAAGGCTAAATTGGTCCCCTTATCCTTGTAAGGGTACAGCCAATCTCTCTCCCCTAGCGCATCTGACTCATTGCTTTGCCCCCATGAGGCCTTGCAGCATATCTATGGGCAGAGGGAAGACGATGGTGGAGTTCTTCTCAGCAGCAATGGTGGTCAGAGTCTGAAGGTACCGGAGCTGAAGGGCTGCGGGAGACTCGGTGATGACAATGGAGGCTTCTTTCAAAGCTCTGGATGCATTCATTTCTCCCTCAGCTGCAATTACCTGTGAGCAGGAAAGGAAAGTAGGGGAGTCAGACCGGAGCAATCCATTAACATCAAGGCATAATCACCAAATGATTACAAATCCTTTTGCAATTCTTTGATTTCAAAAAAAGCAAAGAGAATCTTATTGAAGCAAAAACTGATAGATGCATGTTTTGATAAGAGGCTGAAATAAGAACTTACAGTACCTTTAAAAAAAGTTCTGTTTACATATGTAAATTAGGCATCTTCATCCATCAAAATGAAAAATAAGAATAAAACTTATATGGAATCCTATCTCATTCTAGCAATAAATACATAGTTATAATTTAATTCATTTATGATACTGAGAAGCATATCTAGTAAAAAATATTTTGTGTGTGTGTGCTAGTACTGGAGCGTGAATTCAGGGCCTGAACACTGTCTTTGATCTTGCCTTTTTAGTTCAAGGCTGGTGCTCTGCCACTTGGGTCACAGCCACTTCTGGCTTTTTGGTGGTTAATTGGAGATAAGACTTTCATGAACTTTCCTGCCTGGGATGGCTATCCTCAGATCTCAGCTTCCTGAGTAGCTAGGATTACAGGCATGAGCACCAGCACCTGGTGTGGAAAAGCTTTAAAGGGGTTTAATTCATCTTCTGTCCTTCTTCCTTCCTGCTGCCTAATTTGGGAAAACACAGAGGGATGTGCAGAGATTGGTGAGAAGAAACTGGGGGAGGGCCCCGGGGAGGCTGGAGGGTAAGACAGATTGAGGAGGCATTTGGGGATGGATTTGGTATGGGAAGGGGAGAGCAGAGGGCCTGATGAATTCAAGTTTCTGGGTTTTACTTATATAGATATTGACATTAACTGATATATGATCTGGGACTTACTGAGAGAAAGAACAGAATTAAACCTTCAATTATCAAAGCAAACCACTATGTCCTGCCTTGGTGGGCAAGTGCCAGACATGGTCAAAGAGATGCATGTAATTGTATTCCAGGATAAGCACTAGTGAATGCAGAAAGAGCCCTTACCATGGGACCAGCAGCCTCTGATATTTTTTCCATGTCAGCTCATGTGTCCAATTAGGCACTATTTTTTTTTGTCTGAACATGGACCAACTGCTGAGCTATCTCATTTCCCACTGCCAATTAATACACAATCTCTTGGCAGCAAAGCCAGACCCATCAGGATGGGTACACATTTTGTTCGTAGAAAAGCTGCTCTGAGCAAGCTGCCAAATCTATGAACACAATACTACAGGCTTTGTCTAGAGGTAGGCTGAGTGCACTCTGCATAGCATCTTAGAGAACAAAGCAAGTTCTTTGGGGGAGGGGAGGGCTTTTTGCCAAATGTGCAGTAGCTCCAGGTCAGTCAACTCTGGCACATGCCAGGCATTTTTCTGATCTGAGGCCATTAAAAGCTGGTCTGTAAACTTTGAACCTATTGTAAAATGTGTAGAAAATCTGTCTTCTTTTGTGTCTCACAAATCTTCTACTTTGTGAACAGATATAGCTTCTTCCTCTTTGCTGCATAGTATTTCTTCATAGAACATCTAGCAACAGACATGGGAGTTGCCATATTGGGGGCAATTAAGAAGTGCTGCCATGAACATCCCAGTCATGGGTTTTGGTACATTGCTGTAAGCCACATACTTAGGAATGGAGCAATAGCTTCTACAGTGTAGCAAATATTGAGCTTTGGTAGATACTGCCACTTTACTGCAAAGCGGTTGCACCAGCGTACACTCTCACCAGAAGAATGCAAGCACTCCAGGTCCTCTCTCACCTGCCCACATTTGGTTCTTATTTTTCAAGCCACTCTGCTGTTTATCAAGGGAAACACCTCTTTGTAATCCCTATGGCTAATTAACTTGAAGGATTTTTTTTTCTCCAGTGTCTCTTAAGCTATTGGTTCCCCTACCCCCTCTTTCTGTTTTCTGTGGCTGTTTTGTTAAAGTAGGCAGGGTTCCTTATTTTTCATGGAAACATGAATATAAGGCTATGGTTGCCGCAGAATTACTGCACTTCGCAGCAGGGTCAGGCTCATTGTGCAAACCCTAACCTTGAAGATAGTCAGCCCAGGTTTCCTGAGAACCTTCCAGACTAAGCTTCCAGCCCCATCCCACTGAAAGCATACTAATTCAGAATTTCTTTTTTCTTCTGGCTATAAAGAGAGGACAGGCACTCTCCATGCTGTCAAGAATGGCATAGAAGGCAGGGGAGGCCGGGAGGAAAGCAGGGATTTCTAATTTGCACTGCCATGGTGTGACACTGAAGAACTCACTCACTTAGCTTTCCTGGGCTTCAATCTCTCATTGACAAGGACGGCATGTGACTTTCACTTTTCAGGGCAAACTCTGTTACCCGGAGTACTGCAGATGGCTTCTGGAGCCAAGTCTCAGCTCAGTGGAAAACAGTGCTGTGGTTAATTGATGACAAGGGAATAGGAGCTTGCAGTGCCTGGGCAACTACTGGCACTTTTGGACAATGAACTCTGAGGAGTCTATGAAGTCCACATATGGGAAATTTTATTATTCAATATGGTTTAGAAGTGAGGTTTAAGATAATGACTAGCTAAGAGCAGTTTCTAATTTTCAAAATAATTAGCTGATATTAGGGAACATTACTAACACAATCATATATATGATGTGTATCATATATATGTATATAATACATATACATATATCATACATATATATATATATATATATAATTTAGTTTCTAAGAAGTTATGGGTTTAAAAGAAGGCACATGAAGATTATGTAGTATCACTGGGTTATTATGCTGAGCATCAATGATCATATTAGGAAAACCTATCCCAAACAATTTATTCTTCTGCCTGGGGCTGGCTAGGAAATGATGGTGGCCAATTTGTGGCTTCAAGGGCATCCTAAGAGAACAAGGTTCTGTGGCCAGCCATCTTCACCAGCTACTACCATATTCTAATGACAATCTGATTCATTTTTTTTTTGCATTTAGTTGATTTGTCAAATTCATAGGGTGAGGCTATTGGGCCGTGGTATATGTAGCCATGCCCTTGGGCCACAGCTGGATCAATGAGATGCTCTCTTCTGTGAATGTAGTCTGTCTCCTTTACTGCTCATTTGGGAATATAGTTGAACTTGTGAGTCAGAAGTCCTCCAACCAGCACTATTTTACAGTGGTACATGGTCTAGGAAAGACTGACTAGCTCCCTTTATCCTTGACTGCTTTATGGTTCCCACATTTAATTCTGGTGAGGATTGTCTCTGCTTCCTGATCCTGGGTCTGGTGAGGCAGCCTGAATTTTCATATATTCTCACCTAAAAAGATACTATGTTTCAGGTCAGCTCAACACATTTTTCCTTAGTGCTTCCCAAAGGGCCACATCACCCAATACAGAGTTAATACATAGGCAGGGTTCTAATGGACTGAGAGTCCCATGAGATATTGTGCAGAATTTGCACATGTAACATTCTGTTTTGGCCAGCCCTGCAACAACCTAATTAAATAAAAGCCAAGAACATAAAACTGTTAAAGAGTGGTGGCCTTCAGGACTGTCTCAGGTGTTTAAAGTGAGCATCTTATTTTGGGGGGAAAAAAGTTCAGCAAGAAAAACAACAACAACAAAAACCCTCCAAAGAAACAGAAAACATTACCTTGGCTCTTGCCTCACGGGCTGCTTCTGCTTCTGCTGCCATAGCTCTCTGGAGCTGCACTGGCAGCTTTACATCCTTAATTTCCACACGCTCCACCTTGATTCCCCAGTCATCAGTGGCATCATCCAAGGTAGACTGTTGGGAAGAGAAGCCAATCGAGTCAACGTCCATCTCTGCTCAGATGGCCAGAGTAGCTGCTTTCACTGGGATGTGAAACAGATAAGGTACTGGGAGAGTGGCACAAAAAGTTATCCTTATGCCCAGTTAGGGGCTGGGTTGTTAGAGAACTGATCTCCATTCTGTTACTAATTGAGCTAGTACAGAGGTTGGCCAACCTCTTCTAAGAGGGCTGTGTAGGAAGTGTGTGTGTGTGTGTTTTGTGTGTACTGGTCCTGGGGCTTTGAGCTTAGGTGTGTGTGTGTGTGTGTGTGTGTGTGTGTGTGTGTGGTTTGTGTGTACTGGTCCTGGGGCTTTGAACTTAGGTCTTGGGTGCTGTCCCTGAGCTTGTAGCTTTTTTTTTTTTTTTTTTGCTCAAGTTTAGTGCTCTACCACTTGAGCCGCAGTGCCACTTCTGGCCTTTTCTGAGTATTTTATTAAAGAGGAAAGTCTCACAGACTTTCCAGCCCAGGCTGATGTCAGACCACAATCCTCAGATCTTAGTCTCAGATTACAGGCATGAACCACCAGTACCTGACTGTAAGAACTGTTTATTTTCAGTTCCTGTTGCAATGATTAAAAATGTAGGTCAAAAGCAACCATCATGAATGAATGCTATGGATGTATATAAATGAAACCTTACAAATACAGGTGGCTGACCCTGGGAACTATAGCTTGCTAACTCCTGAGCTAATGTGACTAAGTGCAAGTCATATTATTTCTTGGTGCTTGTTTTCCTCCTTTATTTTTTTTTATTTTTGCCAGTCCTGGGGCTAGAACTGAGGAGCTGGGTGCTATCCTTGAGCTTTTGTGCTAAAGATTAGCATTCTAACACTTTAGCCACAGCTCCACTTCTGAGTTGTTATGGTTAACTTGAGATAAGCGTCTCAGGAACATTTCTGCCCAGACTGGTTTTGAACTGTAATCCTCAGAGCTCATTCTCCTGAATAGCTAGGCTTAGAGGTATGAGCCACTGGCATATGATTGTTTTCCTCCTTTAAAAGGGT
This sequence comes from Dipodomys ordii, assembly GCF_000151885.1. Classification (NCBI taxonomy): domain Eukaryota; kingdom Metazoa; phylum Chordata; class Mammalia; order Rodentia; family Heteromyidae; genus Dipodomys; species Dipodomys ordii. Next base: position 1,165,781 of record NW_012267343.1, on the reverse strand, counting down.
AGGAATGAACTCATATTGGGTATTTCATAAAGTTGCAGAGGTGTGGAATATGATCACGATGAGATCTATACAAATTGAGTAGGAATTCAGATTTCCAGTCTATAAATCTGCCACCTATTTCTTCAATGTATCTACTATCTTGTTGAACAAGCCAGGTTTAACTAGATATCTACCATACAAGCAAGACTGGGCACAACAGAAGGGAAGGTACGGGACTCACCCACAAAAGGGACTCACCCACAAAAGAGAGCTCTAACATGTCCAAGTTTACGCTAAACCAAAAAGTTCCAAGCACACACTGGAAGGAAGTAAGAATAACATTCACTGTCATGTTAGGAACCCAGAGGCTGTTCATATGAAAACCGTGTCCTTCCAAGTCTGGAAAACCTTACTAAATACAAATAGACCAAGGATACCTCAACTTCAATTAGCAAAGGATTCTCAAACATCCACACGCTCCTTGCTTTCGTGGTCAGTTTCCAGGGGGCTGCCATGTCTGTATGTTCCTCACCTGCATGTTGTGGGCGATTTCTTCTCTGTCAGAGAGAATCTGAGAAAGGTTCTTGGTGCCTAGAACATTCCTGAGAGTAGTCTGAGCCAAAAGACGGGTGGCAGAGTCTGCATTGGTGATATTTGCCACAGCCAGGGTTGCGTTCTGAACACGGTAATAGACTACGCCATCCACACTAATGGTCACAGAATCCTTCGTGAGGATCTACAAGAGGAAGGAAGCAATCCTGTAGCACATTTCTTGACTATACAAACTACATTGTAATAAATTAACTTTGATAATGCAGTAGCCCATTTTCTGTAAGAAGGCATCAGAAGGTTCATTCTATCTTTAGAAATCTAAAACACACTAATTTATCCAAGTCCCTGAACCCATTCAATCACTCAACAAATGATGAGAAGCTACTTGATAGAAAGTATTGTGCTAGGGATAAAAGCATGACCAGTGTTGGGTCCTACTTTTGAGGAGGTGGGGGAATCAAAGGAGACTTTAAGGGACAGAAAGTAGGTAGCATGGGTGGAAGGGGTGAGACCTGACTCTCAAAGAAAGTTAGATTTTTATTTTATTTTATTTTTTTTGGTCGGTCATGGGGCTTGAACTCTGGGCCTAGGTGCTGTCCCTCAGCTCCTCAGCTCAAGGCGAGCGCTCTACTACTTGAGCTACAGCGCCACTTCAAGTTAGAATATTTTTACACAGCAAAGTTACGGTATACTTTATAGTATGTGCTTAATGTAACATAACTTTGTTTTGACTAAAGGATAATCTGAGTGGCAGGCTCCAGGAAAACAAGTAATCCAAATTAGTAGTTAACCTTCCTGGGACTCAGATTCCTCATTTGTGAAGTGGAGATTAATAATGTTTCCTACTTCACAAGTTTGGCTGTTAGAATTACTGTGTTTTAAGTGGTGAGAAAAAGTGCCTGACATATGATAATGCTATCATTATCAGATAATGGTAAGAGCTTTATCGAGTAAAAACTGACCTTGTTGAGTGGGGTAAATTAATTTAGACAGTAAGAGAAAAGCCTTTTTGCCTTATTTCTAATCCGTGCTTCATACATGAGTACATGTGTTGTAAGGTGAGAAAAATGGAGAAGCCACATTTTGAGAGGATGAATCTTGTAGTCTTTATTTGAGCACTAGTGGTCTGCAGGCAGCCAATTGTTACAAAGGCCTGCAGCTTGCAAATACACCTAACACAGCTAGCAAACAGGCCAAAGAGGGAAGAAAGAACAAAAAACACCGTTGTGATACTATGTTGGCTGGGGAACAAGCAGGAGATAGGAGACAGGACAGGAACACTGGCCCAGGCCTAAATAGGCTCAGGTCAGGGGGCAGGGTCACAGGAAACTCCCAGTTTCAGGCACTGGATGACAGGTTTAGTAACCTATCAGCCAAAAGCCCATCCTTGCCTCCAACCATTCAGGCAAACCCCCTCACCTGGGAGGCCACTCCTTTACCCCTAGGAGTCAGTGGCTTCATCTTCTACCAAAGTAAAGATGCCAGACCTTACCATCCAGCATGTGGCCAAGAAGGGGTTGGCCAGACCCGATGGTCCTATTTCACTCAGGGCCCTGCACTTGCTACACAGGCAATCTATCACTTGAGCTATTCCTTCATTCTCTTTTGCCTTGCTTATTCTTGGAATAGTCTTGCTCTTATGCCTGGGCTGCAACCCTCCTATTTGTGCTTCCCTTTGTTGCTGGGGTGACAGAGGCATGCCACTGAGCCAAGCCTCTGTGCTTTCCCCCATAGCTTGGGACAACACAACTGTGCCCAGCCATTGGTTGAGATGGAGATTTGCAAACTTTGATGCCCAGGCTGGCCTTGAAAGATAATCCCCTAAGGATTTAAAAGACTTGATCCACCATGCCCAGCCTAGCCTATGAATTTGCTAGGGGCAACTCTTTGTATCTCTAGCGTTGGTAGAGTGCTTAATACTGGGGAAGGGATGAATTGAACTAAATCATGGAAGCAAACACAGTTCCAGCTCAGCATGTGCTCTTGGCACCCTCTATCTAGCAGGGCTGGTAAGCCTGTGCTGACAATACCTTCCAATTCTACCCAAATTTCTGTGAAGATCAAGGAAACTAGTTCCATGTAAAAGATGTCCCTTGCAAAGTATAACATGCTACATAAATAGAAGAGGGAAACAACCATCTTGCTAAGTAGCTGTTTAGCTCCACCAGGCTTCAAAGCAGTCCTCCCCTCCTCTCGGTAAGTAATCTAAAAATACCTCTAACTTAGAAGCAAAGAGAAGGATCTGCAGATAGATGGAGTATATTATCACTCTATGTGAAAACTGTTTTCCATAAAGTGATGGGAAAGCAAATGTCTTTCCTAACAGAATCTTGCCACTGACTCTGCTTCAGTTGCTTGCTAAGCTGCAGCTTCTCCGGCAAGTGTTTACTGTAGGCAGAGTGTTCACAGAGGGGTGGGGGTGGAGGGAAGAATTGCTTGCCAAGTCCAATCAGCTCTGCATTCATCCACTTGCAGGGAGGGGAGAGCAGCTGGAAGGCAGAAGCTCTCAGCAACCTCAACAGATGCCTGCAATGTTTACAGAGGAAGATGCCAGGAATCTGAGAAATCCTGAAAGGGGGTCTTTTGAGAATCTTATCTTCTCTGAAAGATAGACCATGCAAGAGATAGAGCAGAGCTCTGGGACTTTCATTTTTTGGTGCTGGTCCTGAGACTTGAACTCAGGGCCTGGGCATTGTCCCTTAGGCTTTTTTGTTCAAGGCTAGCACTCTACCACTTGGGCAGAGCTCCACTTCTGACGTTTTCTGGGTAGTTTATTGGAGATAGGAGTCTCAAAGACTTTTCTGCCCTGGTTGGCTTTGAATCATAAAATCAGATCTCAGCCTCCTGAATAGCTAGGATTATAGGAGTGAGCCAACTGGCTTTGGATTTGTTTTTATGGATGAAATGGACTTTTTGATGATTTCTGGTACCACCAAGCTTGTATGCACTAAAAAGTCTGATCTCATCAACTATTTGGATCAGAACCAGCAAGGTCCTGTCTAAGCTGCTTTCTGGATTTTGTGATTAGAAAAGGCAACATGGCCAGGCTCCAACACTGTGCTGAGTTCCATAGGCCAAAAAACAAGACAGGATTCCCCCATCTCCATCAGCCTACCTGAAGGTTTTCTGTCTGCCATGGCTTCTGTGATTCCTAAGACAAGGGTATAAAGGGCATGACAGAACTAATGAAGAATGCAACTAATACTGAGCTAAGGAAAGCACCAGACAGGGACCTCAAGGACTGAACTAGATTTAATCCTGGTTTTGCCACTGAAGTATGAGGAATGAACCTTTGTCTATATTCTTCTGGTATTTTGCTATTTCAATGGTGACAACCTTGTGACATAGTCTGAAAAAGTACAATATGACCTCTAATATATTTAAACTTCCAAAGGAGCAATTCTAATCCTTTGGCTTCTAACCCATGTGTCTCGTGAATGAAATGGTCATAACAGGAAAGAATATTGGGCTACATAGGAGTTTCTCTCAGAAATTTATAAAGAATGATGATAGTAAACGTAATGACAATAATGACAGTAACTCGACACTTCCATTAGCATTAATTATGGTCTGTCATGACCACTTTTACACCCAAGAATTCCTCAGTTAGCCAAGGTGAAGGAAGAGCTCACCTCCTGAGGAGGAATATCAAATGAGATGGTCCTCATGTCCACCTTGATGAAGCTGTCAGTGCAGGGTAGGATAAAAAACAAACCTGTAACAAAGACACACATAGGATCAGAGTGACCAGAGTGATGTGACCAGCCCAATTCTCCATCAATGCTAATGGAACTGACCTGCTCAATGCAAGTCACCAAGTTTTCTTTGTGAAAAACTAGAAGCTCAGAATGTTGTCCTTGACTCCCTTTGCCCACTTCCCACCTTGAACTGTCCCCACGGAGGCCTGTGGAATTCATTTCCTTACTCCATGCTGTGGACATTTTTTCTTTAAATGAAAATCTCTTCTCAAGCCATCTTTTTGTTTCTGGTAGTTATTCTTCCACAGCTAAGATAACAACCCTGCCCTGGGCATGGACTTGCATGACCCATCATAGGCCACTTCTTCAGCCATATCTGCATATCCTGTATGCATATCTGCATATCTGACCCCTGAGGACTCTGGAGGGATTCCCTGATGACTCAACACACTGTCTGCCTTACACTGCTTTGTATGTGGTGCTGTGTCTGTTAGGAACCCTTCTTGGTGGTCAACACCTTCCCCTGCCATAAGTCTCTGCTAGGATGTCTCCTTCAGGAAGCATGCTTAGCTGCATGCTGGTGGCTTATCCCTGTAATCCTAGCTACTCAGGACATTAAGATCTAAAGTTCGTGGTTTGAAGCCAGCCTGAATAGGAGAAAGTCTGTGAGACTCTTATTTCCAGTTAAGCACCAAAAATCCAGAAGCAGAGTTGTGGCTCAAGTGATCGAGCACCAGCCTTCAGGGTAAAAGCTAAGGGACAGTGCCCAGGCTATGAGTTCAAGCTCTAATATCAGCATGCGTGCCCGATGGACACTCTCTCTCTCTCTTACACACACACACACACATGCGCGCGCGCGCGCGCACACACACACACACACACACAGAGGAAGCCTGTCTTTCTCACCTACTGCTATTTGAGGTTAGGTACCCTGCTCTGGGAGTCTCTTGTTCATAAGACCTATCCCATGGGATGTAGCTATCCATTTCCTTGTTAGTGTCCTGCTACTGGACAAAGCCCTGAGGGAAGGGACTGTATTCTAGTCTTGCTATAATTCCCAGGCCTTGGGAACACGGTAGGAACTTCACTGAAGTGTGCCAGATGAGTAACTAAAGGCCTTTCCTTAGTAGGGATTCTCATGCTCTGACTTCTAAACCATTCCTGTCTAAAGATAATCTTCTGGGCGCAAGGGGGAAGGGAAGGAGGAAGTGTGAACAGGGATGGAGAATATTGAGACTGGCTAGAACCACAGGTATTGTTACACAATGTCTGATACCACATGGCCCTCACAGGGAAATCTCATCAATTAGAATGCTCCTGTCTCAAGTGAGGAAGGTATGATGGTTCATGTCTATAATCCCAGTATGTGGGAGGTCAAAGCATAATGATTAAGAGTTCAAAGTCCACTTAGGCTATATAACAAGTTCAAGGCCAGCCTATGCTACATATTGAGGACCCTTTCTCAAAACAAAACTAAACAAGCATCAATAATTTACGCCAGCTACTCAGGAGGCTGAGATCTAAGGATCACAGTTCAAAGCCATCCCAGGCAAAAAAAAAAACAAAAAACAAAAAAACCCCCAAAAACAAAAACCAAAAAACTGTGAGATTCTTATCTCCAATTAGTTACCAAAAAGGCAAAAGTGGATCTGTGTCTCAAGTAGTAGGGTACCAACTCTGAGCGAAAAAGCCAAGTGAGAGTACAAGGTCCTAAGTTCCAGCCTTGGTACCAGCACAAAACCAAAATGAAACACACTCTTCCTACAAATACAAAAGCAAATGAAAAAAAAAAAAAGCCCTGTAATGCCAGCTACTTGGAAAGCAAAGATCAGGAGGATCATGGTTCAAGGTCAGCTTAGGCAAAAAAGTTTGCAAGATCCCATATTAATCAACAAGCGGGGTGTAGTGTCATGGGTGTAGTGTCATGAGTTGGTGGTCCCAGCTATCAGAGCAGTCACAAGTAGGAAGACTGTAGTATGAGGTTGGCCCTAGGTAAAAAGGCAAGATCTTTATTATTGTTAGTATTTTTAAAAGTTACTCTTCAGATAATCCTCCTTGCATCCTAGTACTGACCAGGTCCTTTGGCTCCTCCTTGTAAAATGCGACCCAATCTAAAGATGATGGCTCTTTCATATTCTTTTATAATCTAGAATTAAAAAAACATAAATAATAATTTAACATGAGGAGCACAGACACATACACAGTCTTAAATATGTACTTACATTCTCAACAGGTTAGCTAACTCCTACCTTTTCTCCGTATCCATACATTATCTATAAACAACATGTGCAATCTTTTACCCTTTATAAGCACGACATTTGCTATTTTCATACTGATTATAAAATATTCGCTGTAGAAATTTACAAAGTATAGAACATAATACAGAAATACATCTATTACCTCATTCCTCAGCTGTGACCATTTATAATCAGTTGTTCATGTATTATTTATTCATGAAAAAAAAAGCTTAAGGTTTTTTTTTTCTTTTTCTTTGTGCTGGTCCCGGGCTTGAAGTCAAGGCCTGGGTGCTGTCTGGGAGTGTATTTGCTTAAGGTCACTTGAGCGACAGCTCTATTTCCAAAGGTTTTTGTTCTGATCTTTAAAATTACAATAAAAGTATCTGAAAAAGCTTGGAGCATATTTTATTTTTCTAAGAACATGTAAACGATAGTCACTTATCTAAACCTTGATAATTTTGTAGGTGAAAGAGCCTTTTCCCTTATGATATGGCAGAAACTGCAATAAGTACATTCAGGCTCATCAATTCATTTTACCCTTACCATAGTTCCCTGAAGAAGGAGGTGTCATGGTTCAATTCCACTTTATAAGTGAGGACCCATGAGTAAACCATGGAGTCAGCACTTGAACCTCGCCATTGCTAACTCTTGAGAACTTGCACTCCAAGAACATCTCATATCCCTGATCCAGAAAATATCTGATGGCAATTCTTACTTTAAAATTAGATGGCTAGGAATTTCTTTTTTTTTTTTTTTTTAAAAAAAGCATTACGATTCCAGTATAATTGATGAGTAGAATCAGTTTTCCAAAAGAGGAAAAAAAATTACAGGCTAGACCATCTACATCTCTTACACATATAAAAGTAGGTTGAGTAAGTAGGAATGGACTCCATCCTGATGTAAATGAAAAGGTCTTTACCTTTATGCACATCCATATCGATATTGGGAAAGTTATAAGTGTGAATAAGAATGAGGCAGCCACCAAAATCCATCCACAAGGTCCAAGGCCTTTATTTGGGCTATCTGTTGAAAACAAAACCACATAGCTTGAATCACTGGAATTAACATGGCTGCTGCCTGCATCATCCTCATCTTTATATCCCCACTAGCAATTCAGAGCTTTGTGCTGAGCATTACTTTTCACATTAATCCTCATACACCCCTAGAGTGTAGGTTCTCTATTCCCCAATCTATGTAACACACTACTCCTTCTTTTATCAAGCAAGAAAAGTGTATCACTTAACTCTGACAACAGTCCTGGGAGGCTAAGTATTTTTTATTTGCTTTGTCAGATAGGGTCTTGGCATATAGCCCAGTAGCCTCAAATTCACTATGTAGCCAAATGCATGACTGTCCTGTCTCAAGAAAATGTTAGGATTATAAGTGTGTGCCACCTTGCCTAGTGAAGCCAAGTACTATTTAAAAAGTAATTAATATTTTTATTGTTATTCTAAAGGTGATGTACAGAGAGGTTACAATTATATAAGTGAGGTAGTGAGTACATTTCTTTTTGGATAATGTCACCCCTTCCCTCGCTCTCCCCCAGTCTTTCCCTCCTGCCCCCAGCCCCAAGTTCATTTTCAACATAAGTGTCCAGTGAGTACCCTGCTACATTTGTTTATCCTGTCCCTCCATTTCTGTGTGTCCCCTTATACTCCCAATGACATATAAACAAACAGAACAAAAAGGAAAGAGAACAAAAGAGTGAAAAAAACCCTCATTTCCATTTCCTGGAGTTCATTTCTATAAATATTATTTTGTATGATGATCAGATGCAGACAAGCATTGTGTCTTTCTGTTCCTCTCCTAAGAGTATGCTCCTTTGGTCTTACTGTGTGTGAATGCCTAGAGACCTGTATAATTTACTATGTCCTAATGTATTTTAGATCTAAAAGCTAAGTATTTTTATCATGGTTTTTTGTTGTTGTTTTTGTTGGTCGTGGGGCCTGAACTTTGAGCCTAGGCCCTGTCCCTCAGCTCTTCAGCTCAAGGCTAGCACTCTACCACTTGAGCCACAGCACCACTTCTGGCTTTTTCTGCTTATGTGGTGCTGAGAAATCAAACCTAGGGCCTCATGCATACAAGACAAGCACTCTACTACTGAGCCACCTTTCCAGCCCCAGCATTTTAAATCCCATTTTAAGAATGAGGTAATTGAGGCAACATAATTTTCCCATGGTCACAATGGGATTCAAATACAAGTCAATTACTACAAAGCCCCCATTCTGTGTCTCTTTGACCTCCGAACTACTGAATTTAAAAAGTATTCCTTACTGTGTTTTCATGTTTGGGGCACTTTCTTGAGACAATATCGAAACTGGGTAAGTACAACACACAGGGATTTTGAAAATGAAATCTGATATTCATACAGAGGAAGGAAGCCTTCTTAATTCCAGAGATGCCTATTTATAGCAAAAGACAGTTTCAGGGCTTTGTGCCAGGCTTAAAGGTCTAGATTTTGAGTCCCACAGATTCTAAGCAAGAACAGATGAGCTACAGATACTTACACCTGACAGCATTTGGTGCTTTCTAAAATATTGTCCCATACTCTCATACTCCAAAACACACATCTCTGTGTCCTATGCTATAAACTCCCTAAGGGTTTGGAGGTATCTTTTTACCCTTCCCCCCTCTTTTGGTGGTGCTGGGATAAAACCCAGGGCCTCACATATGCTAGGCAAATACTATACCAATAAGCTATGCTTTTACTCAGTTTCATATTCCAATGTTTAACACAGCATCCATCATAGAAAGGATATTTGGGCCTTGGTTACTTCAACAGTAAAAAGTAAGGATTAGTGCTAATTCAGCTTATAAAGTTGAATTAATGTTCCATAAATATAGATACCTTTCTATAACCCTCTATTCTATTTGAGTATTCAAATTTGCATGATGAAAATGAGGGAAATCCATACATTTGCTCTTTTTGAGGAAAGTTTCTTAAAAGACTTAATTTGGGTCTTGATGTTACCTCCCTTCCTCTCCTCATACATATAAACTGCCAGTCTAGGATTGACTATTCAGAGATTCTTAGGAAATATAGTTTCAAAGAGAGGCACATGAAGACAAACCAGAAAGCACTGCCCAGATCATGTCTGCATTCACTTTCCATTGTCAAGCAGGGTGTCTTCAAACCCTTGTAAGTATATGGGATTGCAAATCAAGAGAACAGGAAGCTGAGTAGACTCTACGAAAATCGAGTTTACTCTTTCTTATGCTCAGCTAGAAACAATCAGGGTTGCATCCACACTTTAATAGTTTCCCCATTTCTTTGCAATTAAAAGATCCTATTCTCAACCCTCAAGCTTCACAGCTCGAAAAACTACAAAACCATATTCATCAAGGAAAAGAGGCCTGGATGCTTATAAATAAAACTTCAGGCTTATAAATAAAACTTCAGTCATCTACCACTTCTGGGAAAAAGAGCAGAAGCAATCTTAGCTACTCACTCACATTTCATAAAATTCATTTTCTTCAAATTTCCCACTCATTACTTTAGGATGGAATTCTAGCAACTTTAGAAAAAACAAGTAATGGGAAAACAGAATTCCTGAGATGTATTGGTTGATGCACTTGTCAATGTTTTGCTAGGTAGAAACTCTCTCTCCCAAAGATTAGGGATTCCCAATATTTGGCTGTAAATACTGTTTTGCTGTGTTTTAGTTCATTTTCTTCTTTTACTACCAAACTCTTTCCAGGAAATTGCATTAGAATATATTCTTAAGCAATCAAAGCCAAGGTCTGAAAGTGGATATGATCCTGTACATTTCAATTTTGGCATTAAATATTCAAATTGAGCTTACTGCCAAATACTAACATAAGTTCTTTTTGTTGTTGTTGTTGATCGTAGGGCTTGAACTCTGGGCCCAGATGCTGTCCCTGAGCTTTTTTACCTCAAGGCAAGCAAGCACTCTACCAACTTTAGCCACAGCGCCACTCCCAGTTTTCTGGTGGTTAATTAGAGATAAGAATCTCACGGACTTTCTGGCAGGGGCTGGCTTTGAACCAGGATCCTCAGATCTCAGCCTCTTAAGTAGCTAGGATTACAGGTGTACTCATGAGGCTGAGATCTGAAGATCATAGATCAAAGCTAGCCCAGGCAGGAGTCCAGGAGACCCTGATCTCCAATAAACCACTAGAAAACCGGAATGGCTCTGTGACCCAAGTGGTAGAACGCTAGTCTTGAGCTGAAGAGCTGATGGACAGCACCCAAGCCCAAAGTTCAAGCCCCATGACCGACCAAAAAAAACAAACAAAAAACATGAAAACAGACAAGTTACCCAGCAATTTTTATTGGGTTAATTTCAGGAAGAACAGTAACACATTCTTTCCCTGGCAACATTCACAACAGTGTATCTATCACAACATCTGGTTTACTTTAATATCTATTGAACTTGGCATGACTAGAAGTCATATGCAGTCATAAATCCATTAGTCCCTGAAATTTAATTACTCTAAAGTTCAAAAGATAATGGCTTTCCTCTGCTGACAAAAGACAGAAACAAGTCTTCTATCATATCTAAAAAATAAGATTAGCCTGCACACACATGAGGTTAGCTAAAGAGTCACTGAAGTAAACAAAGTTGAACCATTTAAAGGCATCTTTTCCTTCCCCTTTAACAGAACCAGAGTGAAAAATTTGATAGCATGAACCACCAGGAATTCTGTTGTCTGGGTGGAGAAAGATAGGTTGGTGAGGAGTAATTTTATCTTAAGAATACACATGATTGGTTCTCATAGCATTTTTTTTGCTGGACATGGGGTTGCTAGCACTCTACCACTTGAGTCACAGCCCCGCTTTTGGCTTTTATTGGGGTAAGAGTCTCACAGACTGTTCGAACTGGCTTTGAACAGGATCCTCAGCTTTCCTCAGCCTCCTATGTGAACCACCAGCGCTGGCGAGATCCGTGTTTTTTTAAAAGCATTATTCTACACCAGATTTTGTCAGGATTTGACAAACTTCCCCTTTAAAGGGCCAGAAAGTAACATTTCAGGCTTTGCAGGCCAAAAAGTCTGCGGCAAGTACAACTCTGCACTGCCATGCGATAAATACACAATATGAGCGGGCTGGGCTAATGTATGGACACAGAAGTCTGACTTTCATCTACTCTTCACATGTAAGGAAATATTCATCTTTTTTAACCACTTAAAAATAGACAAACTGAACCTAGCACAGATGGCTCATGCCCATAATTCTAGCTACTCAGGAGACTGAGATCTAAGGACCATGGTTTGAAACTAGCTGGGAAGGAAAGTCTGTGAGACTCTTACCTCCAATTAACCACCAAAAAGCCAGAAGCTATGAATACTAGGCCCAAGGAGCTGATACAGATGAAGCATTATGTGATGTGGATGACAGAGGTTAAAATCTGTTCAACCCACAACCTTCAGGGAAGGAGAGGCTCTATTAAAGATTATTCTAAAAGTTGAAACCAAGAGAATTCTTTGCTTAGTACCAAAAGAATAAGGCAATTCAATAGCTATAAATATTTTATTTCCCAAGCATTCTTTTATTCCCATGTTTCAAGCCATAAAATGAGTCAGGAGAGAAAACATGAGAGAGCAACATCAGTAAATTAAAATTTAGGAAAAACCAAACCAAACAGGAACTTAAGGAAATTCTGTCATTAGGCTCCCAATTCTATCTTGAGGCCAAATAGCTAATGTGTGACTAAAAGCCTGAGGATTTTGTGCCTGATTTGAAATCTACCACTCCATTTTCTTATCTGTAAAATGGGAGAAAGAAACATTACTTATTTCACAGCATTAGAAAGATTAAATAAGAAAATACATAATGTGCTGGACACTTAGAAGTGTTCAAGAAGCAAATAGTTATTCTTATTTTTTATGCTCTCAACATTAAGGTCCGTCTTGATAATTGTTTATAGGAATAAACCTTTTAGTAAGTGAATTGCCTTCTGGGACCTACGCACAATGGAGAAAAAAAAAGAAGACTAACAATCTGTTTAGGGACTCTGTCTCTAGAGGAGGAACTTCATGTCGGGAGCAGGGAGTGAGAGGGCTAACCTTTGTTAGGCCATTTGTCATACATCTTTCCAATTTACCCTTAAACTTGAATTTGCCAGAGAATGTCCAGGCTTTCTGAAGGTTTTTCTGGACATAGCACTGGAAATGTAGCCTTCTATGTTTAAAAGTTCTAGTCCCTGGGCTGGGAAGGTGGCTCAGTGGTAGAGTGCTTGCCTTGCATGCCTGAGGCCCTGGGTTCGATTCCTCAGCACCACATAAGCAAAAAGAAAAAAGCCGGAAGTGGCGCTGTGGCTCAAGTGGTAGAGTGCTAGCCTTGAGCTGAAGAGCTGAGGGACAGCGCCCAGGCCCCCCCCCAAAAAAAAACAAATTCTATTTAAGATATTCCAGCAGTAAATTCCCCCTTCCCCTCAGTATCAAATCTCTATGGCTTACCATTAGAAAAAAAAAAACATACAGAACAAGAAAAATTTGTTTGTATGTATCTGGGGAGCAGGTGCATTCATTTTCATTAGTTTCTTAAAAGAAAAAGGTTTAGTGTCAAACCAAGTAAAAGAACTTAAAGTAAAAATCTGATCTGTGGCCTATAATCCCAGCAATTAGGAAACAAAAGCAGAAGGAGTTTGAGGCCAGCTGAGGCTATACAGTGAGTTCCAAGCCAGTCTGACTGCTTACTTTATTGTTCGCTGTAATGCAAAGTGTTGATTTGAGGGTATGATCATCATGTTCTTCATCACATATTCTTACTATAGGTAGGCTGCTTATCTGGGTTTATATTATTAGTAAACAGACTATAATTACTAAGATAGTATATTTGTCCTAGTAAGAAGCTTCATTTGTGAAAATTGAAAATAGAGAATCTAAGCATCCCTGTTATAGAAGAGGCTATACATAGTAATAGCTTTGTCTCAAACAAAACAAGAGAAACAGCTGGTCTTTGACTATTAACCTCAAAGATCATATTTATTACCAAACAACTCTCCCAAACTCAATCCTCACTGTAGTTTTCTCCTAGAAGGTCAGGGTACAAGAAGAAAGTGGACTAAGGAAGTATAATAGAGGGGGTGAATTTACATTATATGCATATCTGGAAATATCACAATGATACACGTTAGTACAATTAACACAAAAATAAGTAAGTAGCTGGACGCTGGTGGCTCACATCTGTAAAGTAGGCTGAGACCTAAGGATTATAGTTTAAAGCCATTCCATGAGACTCTTATCTCCAATGAACTACTAAGAAAAGGCTGGGAATAGTGCTGTACCTCAAGTGGTAGAGTGCTAACCTTGAGCCCAAAGAGGCTCAGAGTCAGCATCCAGACTCTGTGTTCAAGCCACAGGACCAGCAAAATAAATAATGTACAAGGTAAAAACCGTACCAACAAAGGTCAAGGTACAAAGGAAAGGATTCAACCCACTGTTTTTGTCTAGGAAATGACAACTATTGAAGAGTTGGTAATGGACTTTTTTTTCTTGTTCAAGTTCTAGAATTACTTACATGAAGGTATTAAATATGATTCCACTAAGCCTGTGTAGCTTTAAGGAATTTAACCTCTGTATCAGTTATCAGTTTCTTAAAGTATAAAGCAGAGATAGCAACAGCACTACCCCTGTTGTGAGGATCCAGCAGATCCAGTGTGCATATGTGGTGGTGGCAGGGATGGAACCCAGGCTCCCTTCCTTGCACACTACCACAGAGCTACAGCATCAGCACTCTATAACTCTTTTGGTGCAAGAAGGAATTCAAGACATGTATCTCTGGACAAAGGAAATTATATTCAGATGGGCGAAAAAAAGGCTGCTTCATACATGTTTAGAATTATTTATTGATAATTCCAGTGGAGCACGCCTATAATCTCAGGCAATTGGGAGGGAGAGGGGGTAGAATAAGTGCATTAGAGGCTTGCCTGGGCAAAAGCGAAAAAGACTCTCAAAACCAAACCAAACCAAAATAACCAGAATAGATTATTCCAGCTGTGTTTGTTGTGGGGTGCTGGAAAAGCTCATCTTGCCTCTGTTTCACTGTTGTCCATTTTGAAATTCCATCTTGAGAACTAATTCCTTAGAATGGGTAAGGGATCCTGAGAGGATCTCATTACTCCTGAATCATTTGGGGCCTAACTTTATTGGACATTCCTTCCCTCCCTCAAGGAGTTAGCCAATAAATGTTCAGGATGGCAGCTCTCTAGATGGCAGCAGTTTCTTCAAAAGTGGATATGGCCAGTCGCCGGTGGCTCACTGTCTCATGCCTGTAATCCTAGCTACTCAGGAGGCTGAGATCTGAAGATCACGGTCCAATGCCAGCCTGGGTAGCAAAGTTCCTGAGATTCTTATCTCCAATAAACCACCAGAAAACCAGAAGTGACATTGTGGCTCAGGTGGTAGAGTGCTAGCCTTGAGCTGAAGAGCTCAGGGACAGCGCCCAGGCCCAGGGTTCAAGCCTCATGACAAAAAAAAAAAAAAAAATGGATATGATGGAACCACTTACAGTTCCTGTCTCCAGCCTGGGAAGGCCCTCATAAGGTGGTAATGATAGGGGAATGTAGAGTTCTCAACTGGAGCTGATGACTCCTAGCTACTCAGGAGGCTGAGACCTAAAGAAGATGGTTCAAAGTCAGCTCGAGCAGTAAAGTCTGTGAGTCCGTTTCCAATGAATCCTAAAAAGCTGGGAATGGAGCTGTGGCTCAAAGTGGTAGTGCACTAGCTTGTTAGTGCCCAGGCACGGAGTTCAAGCCCTAGGACTAGCACAATCAAACAAAGCTCCAAAGGAGGGGAACTGACTGGGGCAGAAAGAAGGGAAGGAAGAAAGCCAGAAGACTTGCTAAGACTGTGGTTGTTGTTGTTTCTTTTTCTCACACGTACCGCCTACTTCGTGTCCAGGGTCAGAGCCTGACATCTTTCTGTGTGAAACGGAAGAGGTTCTGACGTCGGAGACGGGGACTCCAGCACCACCGGGAGACCCACCGGTTACTTCGGCGTTTCCGCGTCCTCGTGGATGCCGCGAGCGAAGGACGCGCTGGCCCTGCAGGTCCGTGCGAACGCGGACCACGCGAGCCCCGGCCGGCGTCCCGGGCATGGCACGCGCCTCTGCTAGTGGCGCCCACCACACCCCAGCACCCCAAAGTCGCAATCCTCAGCCTGAGAAGCACGGAGTACACGAGCAGACGCCCGACGACGCGGCGAAGCGGTCGCGCAGCACGAAGCCGCGAGGACGCCGCGCCCGGAACCGCGCCCGGAACGCGCGCACCTCGAGCCGCAGGCGGGGGCGCGGCCGGCCCCCGAGGGGAAGGCGACCAGGTGGGGCAGTCCGCCGTCGGGCGTTTACCGGGGGCTCACGGCTTACCTTTGAAGGAATCGGGGAGCCGTCGGGCTTGGGTGTCCTCGGCGTGCCGCTTCTCAGCCATGCTGTAGGAGTCAGAGCCGCACTCTGCAGCGCGCCACGAAAGCTCCAGTGTTTCCAATTGTGATCCCTCGAGCGGGTGCGAGACCCGGGAGGCCACAGCGCGGTTCTCCTGAGGCCCGCCTCCTCACGGCAAGACAGCCAATAGACGCCCAGCACTGAGGAGGACACGCCCCATATTACCCCACTCAGCCATCTGACCACGCCCCTGGCTTCCCGCTAGGTTCGCGCGCCGAGGGGCGTGGCCTGGCCTCTGAGGCGGCTGCGGGGAGAAGCACACGCCGGCCTCGGAACTCGGAGCTGGGGGGCGGGAGCCGGTTTTGACGTGGGGGGGGGCGGTGAAGCAGACGGTGGAATGGTTGAAGGCAAAGATGCGAATGGGGCAAAGGCGTCCTACGGGGTGGCAGTGTTAATGCAAGGCCCCTTTCCGTTCTTCCTCGGGGCGGAGGAGTTAGCGGGGAGGAAATGGCGCCCTCTCGTGGCGGGGCGGCACCGAGCCGGCCTCCGTGCGGTGGGAAAGGGGCGGCGGCCGCGACCGCCCGAGCAGCCCCAGTGAGCGAATGGGAGTTGCGGAGGTGCTTTCGGTCCCGACAAAATCCCTTGGCCTGTGGCCGTCGGGGTGCGCTGGACGGAGGCAGACATGGTGGCCGTCGGCGCAAGTGTTGAGGCAGCCACAGACACCTCAGGTGAGGGGGGGAAGGAGGGGGGCAGGGAAGGGGGGAGCCCAGGGCCTGGCACGTGAAGTCATTTGGTACCCGACAGGACAGACACCTGTGCATCTCCTTGGCCTTCCAGCTCCCTACCCGCACCTGTCTGCGTTGACAATTGTGTTTGGAGGTTCTGAGCACCCAAAGAAAGGGTGCTTGGTAGACAAAAAGAAAAAAAAAGATTCCCATCTCTTAGGGGAGATAAGAAAAGGCATCTTCATTCAAGGAGATGACCTTGGGATGTCCTTGGTGGTACGGGAGGGCAAAGGGAATCCGGGTCTAGGAAACGGTTTATGTCAGGGCATTCCCAGTCTCAAGCCTTCTCCCTTGGAGGTTTGTGGCTGGAAAAACTTCACCTTAAAACCAACGGCGGGGTTTGAATTCCCCCTGATTTGTCAGTGCCAACCGTCCCTACCATACTCAGGCACATAAGAAGGTGCCCTTTGTAAAAACTATCAAAGTAAATACAAGTAATTCGCAAGAAGTTGCAATATTACAGACAAGTCACGTGTATCCTCTTATCTAGTTTCCTCCCCTAGCTACATCTTATGGAACTATAATCTCAAACCCAGGAAATTGACAATGTACATTTTTATCACATATAAAGGAAATTCCCATGACCATGATGATGAAGATATGGAGCTATTTTACCAGGACAAACGCGTAAGAAACACCTTTGTCTCTTAGTATCAGAAGTTGGCTATATAATATCAGATACCTTGTACTTCTGGCACATGACATGGTAGACTATTTGATTTTATAGCTCTGGAACTTTGACTCATACAGTCAACAGAGAGGTGCTACAGTGATCTTTGCTATAATGCAAAGGCTCTAGAATCTAATGGAAGCCTGATTCACATTTATCATGTTGATTTCCGGTCAAATACAAGCAAGGAACCCTATGCATCCCTGGGAATGGTTTTATAGTTTATGTGTGTACTTTACTAGACTTCTGGAGAAGATAAGAAAGTGAGCAGAGTTGTTTAAGGATCCCGCCTCTTTACATGATTCTGGAGGAAGTCCATAGCTTCATTTTTTCCATTCTACCATGAATAAGCTCCAGAGGCATGAACTTCCTGTTTATGCTGTGGTGCCTAGAAAAGAAAACCAGTAGCATAAGAAACTAACCTTTCCAGTAAATGAAGGAGAAAGACTTGATTATAGATCACATAGGGTGAAAGGGTATTGAGTCTAAACTTTTACTGGGAAGAAAAATATTACTTCAAAATGAATTTAATGTGTACTTTTCCCTGCTATGATAGCTCCTGTGGCGATCCCAACAACGTCACTGCTTCAGTGTCCCTTTTGGGACCGAGACTTCAGTAAACACTTGGCTCTAGTGTTAGATTGCATCAGTTCTAGAGATAATTCCTGGCCTTACACTAAGAACAAGCTCTGACTTATTTTCAGATCACTTGCAGAACAACTGAGAGTTTCCAATATTGCTTTAAATATGTTGACTTTTACTTGCCGTTGAGACTAGTGTGTTGGTTTTCTTGCACATACTCTGTACAAATGTATAGATCAAATGTACTTTTAAATTAAATATTAACATACATCTCCCTTTGGAAGATATATAATTTCCTAAAAGAACTTCAGTGCTTTAAAAATGGAAACAAAATTGTGAATAAATTGGAGACAAAATTGCTAATAATCTTATCACCTCTAACAAAACAATGGCAATTTTGGTGAATTTTCTAGTTGTATTTGTATGTGCTAAAATTTAGAATATATATTCTCTTATTGTTTTCATGTTTTATTTTGCTATTATTTTCCAAATCAGATTAAGGATGACAGTGATGACATTGAAATGTAGAAAAGATGAACCATAAATCTGTAATTGAATAAATCAGAAGGAAATTTAATTAATCTTGTTTCTGTGCTCACAAGAAATGCTTGAATAAGAACAATAAGAAAGTCCTTATTAAAAAAAAAAAGAAAGTCCTTATTTTCCTTTCCTTTAAACTTTTAATCTGGGCTATTCTTGCTGCCTTTAATGAAGTCAGCTTTAATGAAGTGAGAACAGCAATATCAAATTATATGTTCATCCCATTTTGTCCAAGAGAGAATTAACAAATCTGATGTCTTTTTTCTAGATGGATTACTTTGATTTGAATAAGTTACAGTAAAGTTTTGTCTTATCTCTTCTTCAGAAAGTTATTCTAGGAGTTGAGTCATCACAAGAGTTTCATCAGTGCATTTAGTACATTTGGGGTGTGGCAGCAGACATGTTACACTACCAGTAAGCCCCTAGAAGTCCAGGTGCTCAGATCTTATGACAATAAAAATCATTATTATAACATTAGGATATTGAATAGAAACCTAAGAGAAGATTCTTATTAATCTGCTTGAGTTATATGTTCACTCACAGATATTTATTGAACATTTACTGTATCCCAGAAATCAGTGTTTAAGATACATCAACAAACAACAACAAAGACAAAATTTCTTGTTCTCAGGTTTCAGGAAAGACAAATAGCAAGTTCTTGGTATTACTGATAAAAGGGGCTAACACACAGAGAAATTTTTTGTTGTGGTTATTTGCAGTACTGAGATTTGAACTCAGGGCCTTATACTTACTTGCCAGGCACTCTACTACTGCAGTCATACTCCTAGGGTGTGTTAGGGGTGTGTGTGTGTGTGTGAAATACAACTAACTGAAAGATATATTTGTTACACACACACACACACATATATATATATACACACACATGTATGTGTATACACACACAAACACTTTTACTTGGAGCTGTTATTGGATCACTATTCTTTTACCTATGCCTCCTATAAAGCTAGAATTACAGGTGTGTTCTACCACACCTATTTGTTGAGATGGAGGTCTCTCTAACGTTTTTGCCCAAGTTAGTCGCAAAGTTGGAGCCTTCCAATCAACCTACTGAGTATTTGGGATTGCAGGCATGTGCCACCAGGCTGTTTGTGAGATATGGTCTTGCTATGCTGTTTTTAAGAAAAGGCCTTGACTAGCCTCAAAGCACTATCCTCCTATCTCTGTTTCCTGGATAGCTAGTTTATAGACATGTGCTAATATGCCTAACAGACAGGGTTTTGTGTTTTTTTTATAGGGAAGATTTATTTAAGCATAAGCTTAATTTTATTGAAATATAAATGACAAAGTGATAGTACACCCCAAAAAATGTGTTATAACTGAGGGTAGGCAAGTTGATCAAGCAGTTAAGTACATTGATCTCTTAATTCTTAGGCACTGTTATGGGTAGGTTTTGACATGCTAAGGATATGTTCATAGTTGTAGAGTTTCCCAAGAAATGGGAGGGCCTTTCCAAGAACCAGGGAGTAGGGAGCAGTTTAATAAGATATCCTTCGAAACAAGATGGTGATTTGTGGGTAGGTGCATGCATGGAACTACAATTTGGAGATGTTATTGGGGACTACTGGCTTCTATACTGAGTAGATTTGCCCTACCAAATTGTTTAAGGCTTGAAGGAAATGAAGGATATACTTCAACTAGAATTACCAGTTTGTTGCTAAGGTCATCTGACTTGTCTTGAGAATGTGTCTCTAGTTTCCTGCTTGGGGATCTGGGAATAGGGCCTGGGACTGTTTGCTGTCTTTCTGTTTCTCTGTGCTTTTCACTTGTCCTGCCCCCTCTTCCATGATTCCTGATGCTCTTTCTCTCTCTCCAAAATATAATGTCTTCTGTTACATGACTGCTTATTCAAAAATTTGCCTATAAATCTAAAACCTTTTTGTTTTGAAATAATTTTAAATGTATAAGAGTCTCAAAGATGGAAGAGAGTTCCCATATACTATCTACCAAGTCTTTCCTCATATTAATACCTCATGCAATCATGATACATTTATCAAAACTAAGAAATTAACACAAATATCATACTATTAAATCACAGACTTCATTTGGATCTCATCAGGTTTCCACTGATATCTTTTTTTTTTCTACTCTGGAAGTTCCCATTGCATTTGGTTATCACATCTTAGTCTGTAAACTACGATGCCTTTTTGGTCTCTCCCCTTTTTTCTTGTCCTTACCAATTCTGCACAGTACTGGTCAGGTATTTTGTAGGATGTCCCTTAATTTAATTTTCTCTAATATTTGAATTTGTTATTATTAAGTTCAGAATACGAGTTTGGGGAAAAATACCACAGTGGGAACTGTTATTTTTATTATAGCAGAGGGGTGGGATACCTACATGGCTATAACTGATGCTTTTGGATAAGGTAATTTCTGCAAGATTACTATAGTTAACTACAATTTTCTTACTATTCTCTATTCTTTAGAAGCACATTGTTAAGTTCAACACACATCCAAGGAGTGGATAAATTCCATTAATTATTTAATACCTTTCTTAAACCCTTTTACTTCTAAAAGTCCACCTGCTTCTCAGTCTTTACAAGATTCTGTGGTATATCTCAGTTTAGCCTTTTCTTTCCCTACTGTAGCCTAAGTCATTTTTTTCTGCAGTCCCAATTATAAATTTTGTTGTCCCTATTTATAGGGATATGGGTAAAAATAAAAACCCCTTATTCTAGCTTTAGTGGATTTTCAGAGGGAGTAAAATTATGCTATTATATTCAACCTGCCATTTTTATCTGGAAGCTTTGAGGAAAACATTTTTAGTCATCCAGTTGATTTTTAATCTGTGTTTTTTATTATATATATATTTATTGTAAAGATACTGTGCAGAGAGGTTACAGTTAAATGAGCAAGGTAATGAGTCCATTTCCTATCAATAATCTATGTTTGAATTTGTCACTCATTCTGCATCTCACAATTCTGCCATGGATGTAATCCACAAATACTTAATGCTTTTGTTTTGTACCATTGTTATGTTTGATATACCATTGTGATCTGCCTGAAACCTGATTCACAGCTAAGAAAACAAGTCTTGTAGTGTTTCTTGATGTAATGGGTCCTGATTTTCTAAGGTCTTATGGTTACTGCTATGAAGTAGGGTTTGTGAGGAATCTGGGGTGTTGCTTGTAATTACCACAGTCAGTTATTGAAATTAAAAAAGAAGATAGGGGGGCTAGGAAGGTGGCTCAGTGGTAGAGCACTTGCCTTGCATGCATGAGGCCCTGGGTTCAATTCCTCAGCACCACATAAGCAAAAGAAAAAAGCCGGAAGTGGTGTTGTGGCTCAAGTGGTAGAGTGCTAGCCTTGAGCAGAAGAGCTGAGGGACAGCGCCCAGGCCCAGAGTTCAGGCCCTACAACTGGACTCAAAAAAAAAAAAAAGAAGAAGAAGAAGAAGATAGGCTTGGATACCTCAAGAATCAGTGCTTAGATCAGCTCCAGGCAAGGAACCTTAGCCTACCGCTATGGTCTCCCTTCCTTCTCTTTCATTTTTGGGTTTCCTTTACTTTATGGTGTTTTGCTGTCATTTCTTTTTATCCTTTAATGAGTAGATTACTAGATTTTTCCCCCTTCAATATGTTTTAATATCTTTTCAAGGTAATATGTCTGTGTGGTTCAAAACCAAAATAACACAAAAGGTATATATTGAGAATTCTCCCTCCCATTCTTTTGTGCCTCCTTCTCGCTTGTTCTTTCCTGCATGTATAACCATATTTATTGTTTTTGTGCTTATTTTTTGCAAATATAAATCTGTATTCTTATTTTCCCCTTCCTACCTGTTATCCATATTTATGCTTTCCTCATTGAAGAATAGTTTCTTTTTTTTATAGCTCTGTTATATATCAGTATTTATTTAACTAGTTCCCTATAGAAAATAGCATGTTTGCTTCTCATTTTTATTTATAAACCATATTGTAATGAACAACCTTGTAAAACTTCATTTTGTAACTATGTAGGTATATTTGTATGTAAATTTCCAGAAATAGAAAAGTTGTAGAATATTGACTTAATATTGTAATATTTCTAGAGTGGTATTAGCTATCATCTGTTTTAACAGTCAGGGACATCCTGGTACTTTCTCAAGAAAAAATTTAGTGTTCTTACGTTTTTTTTCTTTTCAAAATACTATTTATTTTTAATATTTTTCAGCTCTGAGAATGGAAGTTAGGACCTTCTGGATATTAGACAAGCACTCTTCCACTAAGCTATACCTCCAGCCCTTTGGATTACTTAGTGTGTGTGTGTGTGTGTGTGTGTGTGTGTGTGTGTGTGTGTGTGTGTGAGCACGCTCGCTTGTGCACATGCATGTGCAGATACTGGGCTTGATTTCAGAGCCGCTAGCTGTCACTTGGCTTTTTTGCTCAAGGCTGGTACTTTGCCACTTGAGCCACACCTCCACCTTTTGCTGGTTAATTGATGATTAGAGTCCCATGGATTTTTTTCTGACCAAGCTGGCTTCAAATTGTGATTCTCAGATCTCAACCTCCTGAGTAGCTTGGATATCAGGCATGATCCACCTCTGATTGGATTATTATTATGGTTTTACCTGAAAAATTTAATTCAGGGGAGTGATGGAAAATGAAATAAGATTAGTAGTAGATAACTAGAGATAAAAAGAGGATACTCTTAGAAGATAATCACAGAGGTGCAATGCCTAAGTGCTTCTTCACATTTATATAAAATAATACACATACTGAAATGAACTTCATGATATGGGAAAAAAGACCTTTCTTCCTTTCTTTTTTTTAGTGTTTGATGATTCTATCTTCCTTACCTTATAAACGTATATCTTTAGGAAGGTGGGGAGGGGGAGGGCACAGAACTTGGGGGAAAAACGATGAAAAAGCGCAGCAGTGGAGCTCACTGGACATTGATGAAAGTGAACTATACAACTTGTGGATGGAGCTGGGAGGAAGGATTGGGAGAGAATGAGGGAACAGGTGATACTGTAAGAAAGGAAATTACTCATTACCTGACTCATGTAATTGTAATCCCTCTGTATATCACCTCTATAATAACAATAAATTTTTTAAAAAGATGATACAATAAAAAAGTTAATGGAAAAACTACGGAAGCAAAGAAACGGCCAATGATTATTCAGACCCAGCAGAAATGATAGATTGGGTAATATTCCTGGCAGACTAGCTGTCCTTGGATGACAGAGTATGTGGTAAGATTAGTGATTTTCATAGAGGGTAATTTTAGTCACACTTCTCTTGTGAGATATGTTCCTTGGTCCAAAGCTGTGTGAAGTATGATACCATGACAGTAAGCAAGGGATTATGCTATACACAAACAAAACACAATAGACAGGAAAGGTGTTCCCATAACCAGAATATATGTCTATTCCAGTACAAACAAATAGCTTTTCTATCTATGATGGAAGTAGCATACCATGAACAACCTACCAACAGATGGTTTGCTTAGAAAATAGTGTCATATTGGGTATTCCATTTAGATTCTGCTCTTGGAGATTCCAATACTTGACAGTGCTAGTAGACAGATCAGCTCAGTAAGGGGCAGTATGTATTGTTAAGACTTTGGTTCCATCCCCACCACTGTAGTGACTTTATACATAGGTCCCTTGTACACTAGGCTAAGGAAACCTACTGACTTCTTAACACAAGGTAAGTCATCTTTTTCCCCCTTATTATTGAAGCCTCCTCTGTGGGTAGTGTTTTTCCCCCCTAAATACTCATACTAATTCCTTTATACTTTTTGCTCATTTCTGAAAGATCTTTCCCTTTTCTTTGCTACCAGTCTTTCGGGTTTGTTATTTTCTATTACAGGCTACCTCTCCTTGCTGGCCAAGGGGACCACAAAATGTACTGCCAAAATGTCTGCCCTTTGAGAGGATTTCCTTCACTAGTCTCCTTCATGGTTTCCCTGAGTGAGTACACTGGTATTAGCGTTTTGTGGGGACCTTTTTGTAAATTTGGCCCCATTTTTTTTCTTACTCCTTGAACTGTTTGTATTGAACTCCCACATGAAACCAAAAGTGTGGGCTGAGGAAAGGACTACAAGGCATAAGAAGTAGGTTTTCACCAGATGCTGGTGGCTCACGCCTGTATTCCTAGCTGCTCAGGGGGCTGAGATATGAGGATCACAGTTCAAAGCCAGCTCAGGCATGGAAGTCTATGAAACTCTTATCTCCAGAAAAAACTCAGAAAGAACTGGAAGTTGTGCTGTGGCTCAAGTAGTAGAGTGCTAGCCTTGAGCACAGAGTGGCTCAGGGACAGAACCCAGGCCCTGAGTTCAAGCCCCATGACTGGCAAAAACAAAAACAAAAAAGAAGTAGGTTTTCTATGGGTCTGAACTAAATATTCATGCAACAACTTATGTCTTGTGTCTTACTGAAGACTTAGTTTGATTTGAACATCTGTATACAATCTCCACTTTATGATTATTGCTTCACATGTCCAGACTTGGTATAATATTTAATGTCTTGCCCAGACAACTCTTGTTCATAATGGGTACTTTAGTCATATAATCATTTAGAATCCTATATTAGCAAATTAGTTTCTTCACTAAAGCAAGAGAGAGCATGATTCTGTTCCAAACCCTAGCTATCTCATCTAATTTCTTGTTGGGGCTTGAAAAAGGATCCACTGACACTTTGAACATTAATGGATAGTGTGACTCACACTACTGCCTGACCTGCTCCAGAGCCTTTTCCGGTTGTAGGCACTTCTCAGAAATAGCAGCCATATAATAAGATGTTCAGTGCAAATGAGTCAGTATATCCAAGAGTATTTTGTGTGTGTAGAACATCTAAAGAAGACCAGGACTGCCACCACGCTATTGATCCTGAACTTGAAAAACAAGGTTTTCACAATATTACCTATTGAGCTGGACAGTGCTAACTCATGCAGTATTCCAATTTAGGTAGTGCTATTACTCACCCTCAGGTGAAAGTTAGAAGACAGTCTGGGCAGAAAAGTTAACTAGCAAAAAATTGGACAGAAGTTATGACTCAAGGAGTAGAGTGTCAGTTGTGAGCCAGAAAGCTGATTGAGAGTGTGAGACTCTGAGTTCAAGCCCTAGTATGGCACACATACAAAAAATATTGATATAATGACAGGATATGAGTAGCTGTTTTATTTTTCTATGAGGTTGTACTTGAAATAGCACATTTTGTTTGTTAGATAGGAACTTTTTTTAAAATTTCTATTATGCCAGGAAGGTTATATGCCAGCAGTGGGTACAGTTCAGTGAATCAGTCTTTTCTTCCTACCTGCCTTCCTTCATTCCTTCCTTCCAGCTACATAGCAGTCTTTGCTCTAAGGGAAACTTTACTTCCCAATTTAGGTAGTTCTGATGAGTGGAAGCTACCAGATATAAAGTGAGTACCACAGAAGCAAGGACCATAGGCCCTAGGAGAAAGTTATTAAATATGAATAGGAAGCAGCACTTTGGGCAAAGAAGTTTAGAAAAGGTGAAAGACAAAACTGGAAAGATTGGATAGGGATATACTTATGAGATTTATGTACCATACTAAAATGTAGATAGTGTCCTGTGGGCTGAGCAAAGGTAGTAAAGGTTTACTACAATGTCATGGTACAATCTAGTTGGTTTGAAAAATATTCCAGGGCTAGGAAGGTGGCTCAGTGGTAGAGCGCTTGCCTTGCATGCTCGAGGCCCTGGGTTCGATTCCTCAGCACCACATAAGCAAAAAGAAAAAAGCTGGAAGTGGTGCTGTGGCTTAAGTGGTAGAGCGCTAGCCTTGAGCTGAAGAGCTGAGGGACAGTGCCCAGGCCCAGAGTTCAGGCCCCACCACCGGACCCAAAAAAAAAAAAAAAGAAAAATATTCCATAACAATGAGAACAGAAGATTGGAGATGGGGGATGTAATTATTATTTGAGATTATTTATTAAAGCTAACATAAAATAATGAAGACTGAACAAAGACTGCAAGTATAGAGGTGAAAATATACATAAGAGATGAAATTAAGATGTAGTAAGTGATTATACACGGATTAAGAAGAGAGGACAGGCTAGGTGCTGGTAGCTCACACCTGTAACCCTGGCTACTCAGGGACCAAAGCTATCTGGGCCAGGAAAGTCTGTGAGACTCTTATCTCCAATTAACCACTAAAGAACGGGAAGTGGTGTTGTGGCTCAATTGGTAGAGCATTTTAGTTCAAGGACAGCACCTGAGCCCAGAGTTCAAACCCCACAACCAACAAAAAAAAAAAAAAGAAAAGAAAAAAAAGAGAGGACAAAACATACATACATAATACATACATACATACATACATGTATATATATATATATATAATATTTTTTAGGGTACTATGCTGGTTTTGGTTTGAATGAGGTTCAGATCAATCTGGACCTGCTGGGCCTGATGAAGAGCCACCAAATGTTTTGGTTCACACCAAAGAGATTTCCTGAAATTTGAGATTTTTAGCACTAAAGATGAAACAAGATTGTCTCTTTATCCTAATATGACTGATGGGCAGGTTAATGGCAGTTTATTGCCGTAAGCACTGAGAAACCTAGAGATAATTATGACCCAATAAGATAGGGTTTAGTGATACAAGGAAATAGTAGGATTTGTGTGTGTGTGTGTGTGTGTGTGTGAAGGGATTGGGGTTTGAATTCAAGGTCTCATACTTGCTAAGCAAATGCTCTACCATTAAGCCATGCTCCCCAGCCCTTTTTTATTTAGGTTTTTGTTGTTGTTTCTTAAAGAGTCTTGCACTTTTGCTCAGCTGGCCTTGGACTGTAATTCTTCTATCTCTACCTTTTGAGTAGGAAATGGTAGTTCTTAATGTTGCCTGGTACTGTCATTCAGATCCTCCTCCCCTCCCCCCATGGATCCAGTCTGAGGTTCCAGGAGATTAGAGAAGTAAAATACAAAAGAATATTGACATTAGCAGGCTTTCTTTGAAGCAATTCTTCAGAAACAATGTGATTACTTTTTATTATGTTGTGCCATCTAGTGTAATTTTTCTTCCTTCCTTGCTTCCTTCCTTGCTTCCTTCCTTGCTTCCTTGCTTGCTTCCTTCCTTCCCTCCCTCCCTCTCTTTCTCTCTCCCTTTCTCTTTCTCTCTCTCTCCTTTTTTTATTTTTTAATTGTGAAAATACTGTACAGAGGGGGTTACAATTACATGGGCAAGATAATGAGTACATTTCTTATCAAGCATTGTAACCTCCTCCTTTGTTTCCCCTTCCCATCCTCCCCCCCCCCGTCCCCCCATCCAATCCTCCCCGCTACCCCCCCACCAAAGTTGTAAAGTTCATTTTTCGACATAATGATTTGTACATTGTTGCAATGGGTCCACTTGTATCCCTATTTAAACGATTTGTTTTTCCCCTTCCCCTCCACAAATTATACCTACGAAAGCAGGGGTTATATCTCTCTCGCCTTCTTTCTCTCTCTCTTTCTTTCTTTCTTGTCGGTTGTGGAACCTGAACTCTGGGCCTGGGTGCTGTCCCTCAGCTCTTCAGCTCAAGGCTAGCGCTCTACCACTTGAGCTACAGCGCCACTTTGGCTTTTTCTGCTTATGTGGTGCTGAGGAATTGAACCCAGGGTCTCATACATGCAAGGCAAGCATTCTACCACTGAGCTACCTTTTATACTTCCCAGGCCCTTTTATACTTTTCTTATGCCATGTTAGGATTAAACAAAGGCAGATGAAGCAAGAATCTAAGGACCATTTCCTAACTTGTCATTCATTTACACATTCTTTCCTTTTTTTAGTTGTTAAAAAATGACAGCTTTCTTTTACACTAGTTACTATCCCATGTTTTAGAACTCTAGCAGGGAATAAAATTTAAAAAACCCTTAAAGTCAATGAAGTATACACTGATGAGGAAAAGGGTACATTTTCCTTTTCCTGTATGTTTTTTCTATGTTCCCAGTACCATTTGTTAAAATTTATCTTTGTTTTCTTTAGGACTCAGCAGTGCCATTATTGTCATATATGATATATCCATTTGTATGTGGGTCATTGCATATGTTACATTGATTTGCCAGCTTCTATTCTAATATGTTATTGTATTATCTTACCTTATGATCAGGCAATGTTTTGTAGAATAAGAACTCTTACCTTAGCTGAGCACTAGTAGTTAACTCCTATAATCTTAGCTCTGCAGGACTCTATGATCTGAAAACTGTTGTTCAAAGCCAGCCCAGGCAGACAAATCTGAGAGTCTTATTTCCAATTAATTAGAAAAAAGCAAGGAGTGAAAAGTATTTAAACACTAGTCCTGAGCAAAAAAAGCTAAGTAAGAGCTCCAGGTCCTGAATTCAAGCCCTAGAATTAGCATAGTTGTACACATGAGTCCCAGGGTGGGCATAAAATGTGCATAAAGATTAAAAACAATCTGTAAATATATATATCTATACACTTAAACACTTCCTGTAAATTTTAACTGGGATAAAACTAAATCAGTCAATCATTTTGAATGGATTGACATTTCTATCTTTTTGAGTCTTCCAATTAACCATTTAGTCTAGTTTTCTTTAATACCTTTAAATAGACATTGAGGTTTTACAAATGTTTGTAGATTCATTAGTAAATACTTGATTTTTTTGCTATTGTATGGTAAAATGTCATCTTTAAAAATATTTACCAATGATTTTTTGATAGTAGTTTAGAAATGCAGTTGATTTTTGTTATCAGAAAGTATGCACAAATCTATACATTGATCTTTTTGTTGGGTGAGAGAAGAGTTCAGGCAAGATGTATCATATAGTGAAAGTGATAGATAATTTGTTCGGAAAGCAATGTGGCAGAGACAGAAGATTTTTTGTTTGTTTGTTTGGAAGGCTCTTTAGTACAAGAGTCTGATAATTATATTGTTGGATTGGATCCTCACTCTTGGGGGGGGGAGAGGCACAGATGGCAACAGGGTACAAAAGAGAATTTACACTATTCTAGGCGTCTAACGAAGGATGACAGTTTTGGGCAACTCATTTGACAATTTTGCAATTCACAAAAGATTTTTTTGAAAGGAAATATACAGGCACAGAAAGCACATACACCCCCTATAATACTTTTTGTCTAACAAAATAAAAACAACAGAAGTGCCTTGCTTTTGCTTCTCTCTTGCTTTGCTTGTCTCTGAGATGGCTCTATTTTGTTCATATATACAAATTAGGACTAACGTATGTTCCAGATCTGTCCAGCACTGAAAATTTACTTCCTCCTCAGAAACTGACATTTGTAAAAAAAAAAAAAAAAAGAAAAGAAACTGACATTTGTACAGAGCATTGTTCTGCATTTTGATACTATACCATAAAATATTTGGTAAGGAATCTTAAGGGGGAAAAAAAAAGAAAAAACATGGAAAGACAATTTAAAAATAGAGCATTAGCTTTCTCTAGGCTATCAAATGAGCTGAAAGTGCTGCTAAGCATATTGAACATTAATTTTTATGTGGCCTAGTATGCACTTTTAACTGCTCATAATTGTTCAACTTTCTGATATTGTGGATGAGGTTTCTAATAGGAAATGTTCATAGGGCTGGGAGGGTGGCTCAGTGGTAGAGCGCTTGCCTTGCATGCATGAGGCCCTGGGTTCAATTCCTCAACACCCCATAAGCAAAAAGAAAAAAAAAGCCGGAACTGGCACTGTGGCTCAAGTGGTAGAGGGCTAGCCTTGAGCTGAAGAGCTGAGGGACAGCGCCCAAGCCCAGAGTTCAGGCCCCATGACGGGACACCCCACCCCCCAAAAAAAGATCTGCCTGCCATCGTCATCATCATTATTCCTTAAAAGTTTAGAGATAATTGTCAGTAATAGCATTTAAAGAGTACTTATTAAATCTCAGATTTTTCTCCCTTAAAAGTAAATAAAAACTCTTTAGAAGCTTTGCTTTGTATAACTATGCTATAATGCCTCCTTAAATTTGTGAAATGACGACATAATTGAGAGGATTACACATTCTTACATGAGTGATTTCTCTCCTTTCTGAACCACTACAACATTTTAGCCATGTCTTTTCTCTGGTTAATCTGGGGACTTTAAAATTTGCCAGGTAAACATTTATACATAGTTTTCTCTTCCTTGATAGTCCTTGAGGAAAAATAGTCAGAGAACCCTTTCTTTTTCTTTTTTTTTTGGTGGTCACAGGGCTTGAACTCTGGGTCTGGGCACTGTTCCTCAGCTCTTCAGCTCAAGGCGAGCACTCTACCACCTGAGCCACAGCACCACTGAGGAAAAATAGTGTTGTAACACTTTCCTACCTGGGATTGTACCCAGAAGAGCCTAGAGCGCCTCCAAGAGTTCAATAAATGTTTGTTTGAAAAATATGACTCCTATGTACCATTTAAAAATATGAACTTCACACCTCTCTTTGTAACCATAAAAAATGCATAGTTGGTAGAATGTCTTAATTCATCTAAGTTCAATCACATACTAGATGGATTAAATATTGAATGAGATTAATCACAAGCTATATATATCCCAACACTATAAATCATGGTAAATATCTAATGAACAAGTTGCTGAATATTATTTTCTTTACACATATCCCTTTCACATGATATATGTGTATTAATATTACATGTATATATGTATATATATGTGTGTGTGTGCACATGTGTTTCCTGAACTGTGTGTGCGCATATTTTTCATAAAAATCATTTTTATGAAGTACTACCACATTTAAAATACACATGATATTACATTATACAAGTAATGACATCACATTAAACTATTATCCATTTAGTTATTTATTAAAGTTTTAGCAAGGATTTGTCTTAATATAACAGGATTAAAGTTAGAAGGAATAAAAAAAAATAAGAGAAACAGCTCCTGCTTCCCGTGCAAGAAATGGAAGTTAAAGACATCTCATTCGTTCATTATTTTATTCAAACTAGGTAAGATTAAATGGTCCCAAATTACAATAAAAACAATTTATTTTAGAAGATTATACATTTTTGAAAGTTTCTAAAAACTGAAAAGTTTCCCAAATTTTGCATTCAAGAAAATATTGTAATTTACTTGTTAATCCATAAGCCTAATGGTATAACCATCAAATTATTTCTGACTGCCATGCTATATTAACATGTTTAATTTGTGGAGGAGTTTTAAATTTAGGGTCCCAATTATATTCTGGTGATAACAGCTTAGTGGGTTTGTTGACAAAAAAATATTTGTTTAGATGGCTTTCATACAGGCTGTTAATTTTTCTTCTGATGTCACTTTTAATTCCTTTTATACACTGTGTAAAGAAGACTAAAATTTCCTGGGGTGTGCCACCAAAAATGGCTTTATGGTAATAGAAATCTCCCTGTTCAAAGGGGATGAAAGCTGCTGATTTATGTCTTCTCTCATAAGGAAATTCATTAATAGTTTTAAAATACCACCAGGCATGGAGTTGAGCTACAGACTTTCCCAGGGCTTCTACCCCGAAGTCATTCTTGAAGATCTGGTTTACAGCCATAATGAAGAGAAAATCAACTTCATACTGAATTTTGTCCACGAGGTGTATGTTGAAGTTCTTCATGGTTCTGATACTAATGTCTTGATTTATGCTTTCATTGACTAGAGGAAATAGCTTGAATGTTCGAAGAAGACTCATCTCTATGTAAGGAAGCTTGGTTTTGCCATCAAAAAAGATGTAAAAGATAACATTAAATCCAACCATAAAGTGCTTATTAGCAGATTGTAGAAACTTTTTCATGTAGTGATCTACAAATCTGAAATATGAAAAAACAGAAAAAATACTTTGATGAAATTAATCAGTAGAGAATATGTCATTAACATGCCTATTAACATACATGTTAATGATAGTAAAGAAGGTGAGGGTAGAAAAGCTGGGTCTATAAATAACTATTTTGGTTAGTATAGGAGAAGATCGTATGTTTGGGGACCTGAGAAGTGCCATAGCATTTGTTGTGAAGCAAGAAAGCTAAATGTAAAAGTGTTAAGGACTGAGCTAAGGCAGAAGAAAATAACCACTCCATGATAGCCAGAACTCATTACTAGGGTTAATTGTGAATTATTCTTTTGACATAAAAAGTCCATAAATTCTCACTAAAATAAAAAAAGACAAATATTAGGAGCACCTACTGTTCAGGAGCAAATACAACCAAGCCTATTGTAATATTCAGCTTCTTGTAATAGTTTTCTAGGACTTGTCTATTGTAAGTTCCTTCCCATATGACTGGAGCAAACCAGTCAGTTCTTGTTATAACATCAGGACGCATTCTATTGAGCAAAGAAGAAACAAATTGAGCAGGTATTTTATTATGGCAGTAGAAATTATGCAAGTGATATAATGATCATGGAGAACTTACTATGTGTCGGGTTCAGTGTTGGTTTACATAACCCATTTAATCCTTGCAGTGACTTATAAGGAAAGCCTTACTATTATCTTGCTTCTCATATAAAGAAGCAAAGAGACAGATTGATGATTATCTAATTCATTATACCCAAAGTCCATCAAAAACATAAATATAGCCAAGAAACAGTGGGTCATGCCTATAATCCTGCCTACTTGGGAGGTTGAGAACTGGAGGATTGTGGTTTGACATCAAGCTTGGACAGAAAAGTTCTTATGACCCTTCCCAACCTGTAGTTGGGTATACTGGGTGTATGCTTGTCATTCTAAACTATGTAGAAAACAGAACAGAGGACTGGTTTGAAGCCAGTTCAAGCAGAAAAATCTACAAGACTGCATTCAATGGAAAGAAGCTGGGTGTGGTGTCAAATGCCTGTTATTCCAGCTATGGAAGCCTAAAATAGGCAGATGATAGTCCAAACACATGCCTGGGCAGGAAGCAAGTTATCTTAAAAATAACAGTGCAGGAAGTAGCGCTGTGGCTCAAGTGGTAGAGTGCTAGCCTTGAGCTGAAGAACTGAGGGACAGCACCCAGGCCCAGAGTTCAAGCCCCACGACCAAAAAAACAAAACAAAACAAAACACCCAAAAATCAGTGCACAAAAAAGCTGAAGGTGGGCTGGGAAGGTAGCTCAGTGGTAGAGCGCTTGCCTTGCATGCATGAGGCCCTGGGTTCGATTCCTCAGCACCACATAAGCAAAAAGAAAAAAGCCGGAAGTGGCACTGTGGCTCAAGTGGTAGAGTGCTAGCCTTGAGCTGAAGGCCCCATGACTGGACTCCCCCCCACACATGCAAAAAGCTGAAGGTGTGGCTCACCTGCCTAGCAAATGTGAAATCCTGAATTCAAACCCTAGTACCACCAAACAACCTCCCCACAAATGGGAAATAACATCCAAAGATGATTACATATAAGTGAATAACAAGTTCAAAATGATGTTCAAACTCAGTTCGGGAAATGAAAAGATAATTGAACTATTTTAATCAATAGTTTTTCCAACTATACATTTTGAAACTACTGGACTAATAATAACAAGTAAGTAAAATAATGAAATAATAAGATAAAATAAAAAATAACGAAGTATAACATTGCTAACATTTTCCCCACAATAAATTAGAAAATAAGTAGTATAAATAAGGGCAATTTAACAATCTGAATCAAAATTAAAATCCTTTTAAAATTTTCTTTCCCTCTCTCTTTTGCTCCCTCCCTCCCTTCCTCCCTTCCTCCCTTCCTTCCTTCCTTCCTCTATTTTTCAGTACTAGAGGTTGAACTCAGAGCTTCATGATTACTGCGAGGTGCTCTATACCTCTTTACTTGTCATAGTTTTTCCTTTG
Source organism: Dipodomys ordii (assembly GCF_000151885.1). Lineage (NCBI taxonomy): Eukaryota > Metazoa > Chordata > Mammalia > Rodentia > Heteromyidae > Dipodomys > Dipodomys ordii. Next base: position 1,131,749 of record NW_012267343.1, on the reverse strand, counting down.
TATCTTCCATTTTATGCACAGGTGGACTTAGACCATAATCATTCTACTTATGCCTCCCACATGGGTGGATTGGTCGGCCTGTGCTACCATACCTGGCTAACTGATTAAGATGGAAATTTCACTGTGTGCTCAGGCTGGTCTCCAACTGTCATCTTCCCTATCCCTGCCTCTCAAGAAGCCAGGATTACAAGTATGAGCCATCATACCTTTTTAACTGATGACTCCATCCTAGGAATTTATCCTATAAATAATTCTGCACACTTATGTAAAAACTACATACAGAGATATTTGTTGTAGAACTGCTTATAATAGTCCCCAATTGTAAATGAAAAAATAAAACCAATTAATAAATAAATAAATATATAAAGCATAACACAGAATATATAACATTGAAAATAACAAACCTCCCCTGAATGTCACTGTTAACTGAGGATATTAAGGCTATATGCATGTATGAAGTGTCACAGTGAAACTCATCTATTTGTACGATCAATATATTGATTATAACAATTTTTTTAAAAATCAGGAGTCAATGGCATCTTCAAGTTATTGCTAGTAACATTTTTTCTGATTAATGTTGCCAAGAATATGAAATAAGAGGGTGACATATTTCATATTGGAAGTCTTAACTAAGTTTTAACGAGCAGACTCTATAATGTGGCTCATGGTAGAGTGCTTGCCTAGCATGCATGAAGCCCTGGGTTCAATTCCTCAGTACCATATAAACAGAAAAGGCTGGAAGTGGTGCTATATCTCAAGTGGTAGAGTGCTAGCCTTGAGCTGAAGAGCTCAGGGACAGACCCAGGCCCAGAGTTCAAATGCCATGACTGGGGAAAAAAAATAATCTTCTTCAAATAGAGTTGTATTACTTGTGAACAGAATTTTTTGTTCTTACTTAGAATTAAACCAGGCTGAGAGCTGGGGTTCTTCCACTTGATCATTCCTAGGTCCAAAGAGAAAAATCACATTAAGAGCAATCCACTCACTCAAATAAATGTCTGTTGAACTTCTATAGTACCACAGGGACAGTTAAGTGCTGTTTTTATGACTATGAACAAGAAGCTTATAGAAAGCAGGAAAAACAATTAAAAGAGATAATTACAGTATTGAGTGAAAGTGCTACACAGAATAGAGTTCTGCGGGAACATATAAATGAGTTACCCAACAGAAATTTGAGGTTCAGGGAAACCCCTTAGAGAAGAAATATTTAAATTGGATTTGAGAGGATAAAGACTACTCCAGAAAGGACAATATGATAAAGAGGTCATGCCCAAAGGCCAGAAGATAGAGAAGAATTGGTGATGGTGGGGCAGATATAATTTTAAAGTAACAGATCATACAGAAAGATCTGTATTCACTGGGCTGGGAAGGTAGCTCAGTGGTCGAGTGCTTGCCTTGCGTGCCTGAGCACCACATAAGCAGAAAATGCCAGTGTGCTGTGACTCAAGTGGTAGAGCGCTTGCCTTGAGCTGAAGAGCTGAGGGACAGTGTCCAGGCCCTGAGTTCAGGCCCCACAACTAAATAAAAAAAATTTAGACAATGTGAAGATTTCATTAACTTCTACCAGTCATCAGTGGCTTGCTATGTGATAGGTACTCAGTTACGCATTGAAATAATAAGTTGGGAATAAAGGTCCACGTATCTTTGATTTTCATTTTAAGGTAGAACCTACCTAAGATTTTTTTCTTTTCTTTCTCTTTTTTTCAATTTCTTCTTCTTTTTTAATTGTAAAGGTGATGTACAAAGGGTTTCTTTCTTCCTTTCCTTCTTTTTCTTCCTTTCTTTTCTTTCTGTCCTTTTTCTCTCTCTCTCCTCCTCTTCCTCTTTCCCTCTCTCCCTTCCTCCTTCCCTTCCTTTCTTCTCTCCTTTATCTCTTTCCTTTCTTTCTTTCCCTTATTTCTTCCTTCTTTCCTTCCTTTCTCCCTCTCTCCCTCCCTCCCTCCCTCTCTCTTCTTCCTTCCTTCCTTCTTTCTTTCTTTCTCTCTCTCTCTCTCATTTTCTTTCTTTTCATAAAAACCTCATGTCATCCAGACAGGACTCCAATTTGTGATCATTTTGTCTCAGGTTTCTGAATGCTGGGATTAATAGGTGTGTGCCACCCTCCACAGCCTACCAAAAGTTTTGCTGTACATTCTGGTAACAATATTAGTAGTCAATTTTCCTTCTATAAACCTGGAATGTTTTGCAAAGTGGCACCAGTGGCTCATGATCTAAGGATCACAGTTCAAAGCCAGGCTGGGCAGGAAAGTCTGTGAGACACATCTCCAATTAACTACCAAAGAGCTGGAAGTGAAGCTGTGGGTTCAAGTGGTAGAGTACTAACTTTGAGGAGAAAAGCTCAAGGAGAGCACCCAGGCCCTGAGTGCAAGCTCTAAGACCAGCAAAACAACAACAAAAAAGAATACCTTTAAACAACTTGCATTTCTGCAAAGATGAGATAGCCCTAATTTTTCTTATTCTTCATTTCTTTATGATATACTCTGATGAGTATAGTCAAAAAGCCCGACATTGTATATAAAACAATGTTCTGAATGGTTGAGAGAAGACAAATTGGTTAGAAGCTCCAGGACTTAAGAGATTGATATAGCACTGGGTTCACATAACCCTAAATGATTACTGGAAAAGCCAGGAACCAGAAATGCTGATTAACACAAACACTGAAAGAGCCTCAAGAAAAAGCTACTCTTTACAGTTAAAGGCAGGAAAGGGGCAACACAGCAAAACAGAAGACTTTTAGACCCTAACCATACCACTGCAGCCTAATACTACAAAAAAACTGTGGCCTTCACTCCACTCATCTAGAGGAAGGCAGAACTTTAATCAGTACTCAGCAATTCAGGCCAATTTTCTATGGTAACACAGAAGTCAATTCTGACTTTACATCTCCACTCTTCAGTAACAAAGTAACCAAGTATCCGCCCCCCTACTCCATTCCTGATTTTGAAGGAGTTAGAATAGAGACCTCATATTTCACCATTAACTGACAGTGATGAGATGACACCAGCCCCTTTTTTGTGGCAGTGTCAGAGAGTACTGAGAAAACACAGGACTTAAACAAAATCTAGAATGGCACAACCTCACACCCCAAATGTGCAGGAGGATCTCAATGTAGATGAAGAAAGGTAAATTATGCACATGTAAGATATAACGTGTGTCAGAATGATCTCACTTTACTAGTACTTTAAAGAAATCATTGTAAAAAATGTTTTTTCAGTGAGCAACTATAAACACACTTGAAACATTTGAAACAAATAGGAAAGCTTAGCAAAGAAACAAAAAAACCTGACCAAAGTTTTAGAAGATACAAAGTAGCAGCAAATAAAAATTTTAAAAGATAAAATTTGAAAGAAATAACTGTGAAAAGACTCAACAGCAAAATGGAGAGGACAGAGGAAGATCAATGAACCTGGAAATAGGAATCATTTTGAAAAAAAGAGAAAACAAATGGTAAAAGCCAGCTTCAAGGACAAGTGAGACTATTTTAGAAAGAACATTCATTCTCAAGAGAAGAATACAACTGAAAAAATACTTAGTTTTTATTTTTATTTTTGGCCGTTCCGCAGATTTGGCTCAGGGCCTTAACACTTTCTAGGCCAGGACTCAACTGAGGGTAAAAGATCTTGACTTACTGTCAGTTTCCTGATTTTGATTATCATTATTATAATCATGTAAGATTATTGGAGACAAAATAGGCAAAAGCTGGTTAAAAAGGATGCATGATCTCTTTGTAGCTTCCTCTGATCTATAATTTTATTTTGAAATAACATGAAAAAAATAATACTTTCATTCTTTTCTATTTTCAGAAGTGTCTTCACCAAAGATATTTCATTATGAGATTCCCTAGGAAAGCACTGGGGAATTAGAACTTCCTGTGCCTACCTTCACTTAAAAACAGTGACAAATGCTGATATTGTAAAAAAAAAAAAATTATTCTTTTGAGGGTTACTTTCACTAATCTTGAGATCCTACACACACTGAGTAAGTTGGCTACTGGGTGCTATTAAAATCAAAAGAAAAACATTGTCGTGTACAGGAATGCTTAAATTATAGCAACTTCCAGAACAATGTTTTACATCAACACAATGAGAACCCAATTGACTCCAGCCCAATTTCTCCTAATAGGTTTTTACAGTATTTATAGAACAGACTCTTACCAGCAGGCATACATCTTCTGTAGGTGATTCTTTATACTTTGGATAAATGAAAAAAGTTATTTTAGTTTTAAATTTGGAAAATATGTCTAGAATTTAAATTCAATTTGTTAACCATATCAAACTATTTGCCAGGAATAATGCTATAGTTACTGAATATAATCCATGCCTGTTACCAGTTTATGGTCTATTACTTTTTCAAAATAAGGTAGACCTTTATTACCTTCAAAAATATGACTTCAATACTATTATAATTAATATACAATACCCCTGAAGGACAAAAAAATACAGACTATATTAAAGCAATAAGGTTAATTTGAAAAGATATTAGCTCCCACAATATAGCTGCTTTTCAAATAACATTCATAACATTGTGTTCCTTACAAAGACCAAGAGAAGCTGGGCATGGTGGCTCACACCTGTAATTCCAACATGTAAAAGGCTGAGATAGAGGTTGAGGCCAGCCTGAGCTTCATGGTGAGAGCTTGTCTCAGAAGAAAGAAAGAAAAGGAAGGAAAGGAAGGAAGGAAGGAAGAAAAGAAGGAAGCAAGCAAGGAAGCAAGGAAGGAAGGAAGGGAGGAAGGGAGGAAGGGAGGGAGGATGGGAAGGAAAAATGACCACAAAAATAAGGCACTGGAGTAGGTAAGAATTTGAATTTTCATTATCTTTAAGTAGTTGTACAAAGGGGTTTCAATTCAGCATAACTATTTTTTAGTACAATGCATCTCGATCAATGCCACCCTTTTCATTGTTCACACACACACACATTGAATCTTTAGTGTGAGGAAATTTTAGCAGGTATAACAAATTTTTATTCCAGCCATATCTGCCTAGCAGGTGCTTTCATTCTTATTCACACTAGATCAAATTTTGATGTAAGTTAAAATTTTATCTTAAATAGGCCAAAGCTATTCTCTTGTTTTATTTCTTCCTTCACAATATTAAAACAACTGACATCCCTAACATTATAAGATACACTTCATGTTATGTTCATTGACCTCCACCTAAATGTAAAGCTCCAAGAGAAAGGTAACTAAGAGTTATTACTGCTTTCTACTGCCTAGAACAGGGCCTACACTAAGAATACGACAGGTAGATACTTCCTGAATGTTGAAAAGAAAGAATTAATATTTATATTCACCAAAGAAGACATGATTTCTGGTTAATTTAGGAACTATTTTAATTTTTTTTATAAAACTCAGCCATTTTGATCAACTCTGCCAATCATTCAAGACAATGATTCATCAGGACTGTATATTTACCTGAAATGATGCTCAGTCAATATCAGCAATAAAGAAAGTAAAATCAACAATCGCATTTTTCTTTTAGAATTCATTTCCTCCTAGAAAAGGAGGAGAAAAAAGGTAGTTTTTTTTTTTTTTGGTCGGCGTGGGGCTTGAACTCTGGGCCTGGGCGCTGTCCCTCAGCTCTTCAGCTCAAGGCAAGCACTCTACCACTTGAGCCACAGTGCCACTTCCGGCTTTTTTTTCTTTTTGCTTATATGGTGCTGAGGAATCGAACCCAGGGCCTCAGGCATGCAAGGCAAGCGCTCTACCACTGAGCCAACTTCCCAGCCTGGTTCCTGTAATATTTAAAGTGAAAACGTGTGGCTCATATTTCTTGCTGGAAAGTTCTCCTGTAGATAATGTCATCCTGTGAGTCAATGTGGTACAATTTAACTGTCCCAGCAATGTGCATGAGCACCTTTTAAGTTCAGATAATTTGTAATACTGCAAGAATGAGATGACTGATCCATTTAACCAGATTATTTTCTGGCAATGTGCCTTCAATGACATTATTCTTAAAAGTCAGTAATATAAAAATAAGTTGAAATGTCACCATTTTTTTTGTCAGTCATGGGGCTTGAACTCTGGGCCTGGGTGCTGTCCCTCAACTCTTCAGCACAAGGCTAGTGCTCTACCACTTGAGCCACAGCATCACTTCTGGTTTTCTGTGGTTTATTAGAGATGAAATCTTACAGACTTTTTGCCCAGGCTGGCTTTGAACCACAATCCTCAGATCTCAGCCTCCTGAGTATCTAGGATTACAGGCATGAGCCACTAGTGCCTGGCATTCACCAAATATTTTATATGATGAACTTTTAGGTAAAAAATTTGAATCCCTACTTAGGATTTTTGCTAATATCATCTAAACTTTATGTAGTACCTTGTAAGAGTAACTTTACCTTGTTTTGGTGATTCAGTAGAGTGCTAGAACAGATGACTTCCAAACATTATATTTGTAAGTCTGCAAACAACAAACAAGGTCAAATGAAATATTTTGTACTATCTTGCTGTCATGTGAATATTCTATTTCTGGTGATGTCACCAGACTCTTTTGATGATGAAAGTATTAGAAAACCAGTGTCATAATGATGCAGTGATGCCAAGTTCTCATGGCTACCAAACAGTAGAACTTCATCCCGTTTGAAAAATTAAAGGATTTAAACATTTTAGTTTCCTTTCTTACACTCTTTTACCTTTTTTTTTTTTGGCTCCCGTCGTGGGCCTGAACTCTGGGCCTGGATGCTGTCCCTCAGCTCTTCAGCCCACTTGAGCCACAGCACCACTTCTGCCTTTTTTTTTCTGCTTATGTGGTGCTGAGGAATTGAACCCAGGGCCTCATGCATGCAAGGCAAGCACTCTACCACTGAGCCACCTTCCCAGCCCCACTTTTATTTATAACTTATCTTTACTTAAAATAAATTTTGAATGATATGTGTACATTTGCATGTGTATTTATGACAGAGAAAAATTAACCACTTTTTTTCAACCTCTTTAGACATTGCTTAATTATCCTAGACAGAGATAAATAAGCCCTTAGAATGTTTTTAAAACATGTACTTTCATGATAATAAAAATAACATGCTTTCATGTTACCAAACTTGTCAAATGCATAAAAGCACAAGAAAAAAATAAGCAAATATGCAATATCTAAAGGTAACTACTCTTACTTTGAAATTATATGTACCTTGGGGCTGGGAAGGTGGCTCAGTGGTAGAGCGCTTGCCTTGCATGCATGAGGCCCTGGGTTCAATTCCTCAACACCCTATAAGCAAAAAGAAAACAGCCGGAAGTGGCGCTGTGGCTCAAGTGGTAGAGTACTAGCCTTGAGCTAAAGAGCTGAGGGACAGCGCCCAGGCCCAGAGTTCAGGCCCCACAACCGGACCCAAAAGAAAAGAAAAAAAGAAATTACATGTACCTTTGTTTTCCCCTCCCCTCTAAAATGAATTGTTTTTTTATTTAAAAGGTATGTGCATTAATGGGTGGGCACATGTACAAAAATTTTAACAGAAAATAAGGTGACTTGATACACATTGAGGCTTATTCTCCAGCCTGATTCTTCTAGTTACTCCATTTCCAACAACTACTGTTAACTGTTTCCTGGGCTTGATCTTCAATTTTTCTGAGTTGATACAGGTGCGCGTGTGTATGTGTGTGTGTGTGTGTGTGTGTGTGTGTGTGTGTGTGTGTGTGACATGCTCTTAGTAATTCTACTTTCTTTCTTACCAATATATTTTGAAGACAATTCCATTATAATTCATCTTTTCCCTGGTAAATTGTATTTTATTACAAAAATATGTCATACTTTAAGTAGTTTTCTATTACTACACATTTTGGTTGTTAAAAAAGAAAACATGGAGCTGGTTATAGTGGCTCACACCTGTAATCCTGGCTAGCTACTCAGGAGGCTGAGATCTGAGGATTGTGGTTCAAAGACAGCCGTGGCAGGAAAATCTGAGAGGCTCTTATCTCCAATAAACTACCCAGAAAAAGCTGGAAGTTGTGCTGTGGTTCAAGTGGTAGAGTGCTAGCTTTACAAAAAGACTCAGGGACAGCACCCAGGCCTTTTGTTCAAGCCCCAGGACTGGCAAAAAAAAAAAAAAGATGAATCAAAGATTTGAGGAACAACTACAACAAAAAAAAGTTAAACAACACAAACACACACAAAAGGCAAATAAGTATAATTACTGCATGGTATTCATGAGGATTGTGTTCAGGACCCTCCATTTTATATAAGCAACTTGAGTATCCACATGATTTGATGATTTGACATACATTGCATCTGGGACATCATTTTTAGTTCAAGTATAGCTTCCCAGTTTTTTTGGGGGGGGGTTGTTTTTGGTCATGGGGCTTGAACTTTGGGCTTGAGCACTGTTCCTCAGCTCTTCAGCTCAAGGTGAGCGCTCTACCACTTGAGCCACAGTGCCACTTCCAGTTTTCTAGTCATTTATTGAAGATAAGAGTCTCATGGACTTTTCTGCCTGGGTTGGCTTTGAACCATGATCCTCAGATCTCAGCCTCCTGAGTAGCTAGGATTACAGGCGTGAGCCACCAGCTCCTGGCAGCTTCCCAATATTGAATTTGCAAATCAATGTCCAGATATGAAACACCTTTATAAATACAAATGAGAATAATAAATATTAACAAATTTAGGAAAAAGAAGCTTTGCTTTTCATAAATAAAAACCGTTTACACTGAGCAATTCACTTAAAAAATATTTTGGCTACCACAAATTGAATCCCTTTCATGTAAGGGGAGCTCTAAATTTAAGAAGGAGCAATATTCTTCTGTATGGTAGTTGAAATTGTCAACAATTTTTTTTCTTCCTCAGCTAAAAACTGGTGTATGACAAACTACCTGGCAAGCTAATAAAATCCTCCTTCTTGGGTCTCTGAACCAGCCATAAGGGGGTTCAGTTAAAGTTTTCATAGTGATTCAAAGATTAACATTGTGGCAGATGTTTCCAGAGGTGTAGATGGAGTCAGTAATAAGCAACTGAGTGTAGAGGAAATGGGGTCAAAGCCCATATCCAAACAGATTATTCTTCTTGCAAGATCTTGTCTGTGTCTTTCCTCAGTTCTTTTCTGTGACTTTTTTTGCTAGGTACTTTGAGTACTAGATATTACAAAATTACTATATTATTACTATATTTCTATTATTACTGTAGTATATTTTCTAGGCTAGATATTACTAATATTAACCAGTATTTGGTATAGTCCATTTTCTAGTTCTCTTGCACTTATGTAGGGGCATATGGTAAATTCAGTTTGAGTCAAGGCTTTTGGCCTTTTCCTGTCCTTCTATCCTTGAAGATGGTTCTATTTCACTCCCTAACAGTTCCAAATTCCTTAGCAAACCCATCACTGATTGATTGTTCGATCAATTGATCACATTGATTGATACAGTTGCTAATATTAGAGTATGGTCCAGTGTCAGCTTTTGCTGCATAACAAACCACTCAAAAGCTTAAAGGGTTGAAGTAACAATGCTTTATTTTTGTTCATGACTCTAGGGTTCATTTGTGTCGATCTGCTCCAGGCTAATTTAGTCTTAGAAGGACAGCAATAATAAATCTGGTGCATTGATTGGGAGCTTCCTGGTTCAAATCTACTTATTTGGTTATTAGATAGCTATCTTCTGGAGGCAATGCAGAAGGTTGTAGATACAGAGAATGACTAATAATCAATTATGCAATTATTTACCAAAGACTCTGAGAAATAGACTGTCATACTGGGATTCTTGAATTAGGTTACATGCCTGTTTGAGTTGGCTACCATGTGTTGATGACTCTGTCTTGTAAGGAGAATCTTCTCCTTACCATTAGAAGAGTTGCAGCCAGATGTCTTGGCTCACAACTGTCATCCTAGCTTCTCAGGAGGATGAGATATGAGGATTGCATTTCAAAGCCAAGTGTGGCAGGAAAGTCTATGAGATTCTTACTCCAATTAACCACCAGAAAGATCAGAAATAGTGACTCTAAGGGATAGCTTCCAGGTCCTGAGATTAAGCCCCAGTACAAGTAAAGGAAGGGAGGGAGGGAGGGAGGAAGAAAAGGAGGGAGGAACAGGGTGGGGATGGGGGAGAGAGACAGAGAGAGGGGGAGAGAGAGAGAGAGAGAGCCTTTGGCCGTAGTGGCACCACAATTATTTAGATTATCAAGACGACTCTGTATTATGCATGCAACAAAGGGAAGCCAGGAGGAGGAACAGAATAAGTGGGAACAGCCCACACTAAGCAAAAAGAAAGAAATGTAAACATCACCTGATGTGGAAAAAATAACTTGTAATGTCAAAGCTCATAGAATCCACAAACTGTATAGACCATGATAATGACAATTTGCCTTGTGAAAGTTAAAATATGTTTGAGACTCTAACAATACTGTGAAATATGTAAAATTTATGTAATCACCTAATCTCAATTAAAGAAAAAAGTGAGAGAAAGGATGGGCTAAGAGAGATGGGTGACAATGTTGTCAGACACTTTGTACTCATATACTGTTTTGTAGAATGGGAAGTTCTTTGTACAGCTACATAAAGATAATAAAAAAAATAAAGTGTTAAAAAAAAGAAGATTCTGGGACATGAAGTTGCTGCATACCCACTCAGGGTTATAATAAGATCTGTGAATACTTATGCTTATTCTAGAAAGTTTACAATGGCATAACTCCCCTGGCATAACATAGAATAAATCCAAAGGTTGAAGGAAACATGAATTTTGGAGTTAATCATATTCAGTCTCTTCCTGTACCCTTTTGTTCCCTGATGGGACTTCAAAGATAATTTCCTTCAGCAAGTCACTGAAAAATGGGTCAATGTGGAAAGCTAGTGAAATGAACTCTCTGACTTCAGTAAGAATTATGGATTCTGTGATGCTAGAAGAACTTTGAGACCTCATAAGTCAAAATGTGAGTTGAATTGCTACAATAAGAAATGATGGTGTCTTGCTGTGTTTCTACATCTGCCAGATTACAGACAATAGGCTTCTTGAACAAAGAGGAGCCTATATCACCTTGAGGAAGGACCTTTACTGGGATGACCATATCCCTGACGGAAAGTATAAAATGGATACTAGTTATGAGTACATAATAATTTATAGAGGTTAGAAATGTCATGTGATCTACTGAGCAGAGTGAAGACTCAGGGAGTATAGAAGATAAATTATTATATTTCCTGCTATCTTCATCTGTACACAAACACACTGAAGTATGGTCTACAAAGGGGAGGATTTCAATGGTGTAACTCCTTTGAAATACTGTTACCATCTAACAAAATGAATCCCAGGAAAGGAAACTTGAGGTGTTGGGGGATGGATGAGTTCAAGGGAAGGGGTATAGACAAATGAAGAGAGGAAGGCTGAGAGAATGCAGCCATAATATGTGTGAAAATGGAATTGGGAAAACTGAGGGGATTGATGGGGTTGGGAGAGATGGAAAAGAATAATGAAAGGTGTGACACTGGTCAAGATGCATTGTACTTTGAATAAACCCTTTGAACAATCCTTTTTAAAAATTAAAAAAATGAACTGAAATAAAATCTGCCCTGGATAGGTAGCAAAAATAGTGAACTGAGATAGCCATTTGCCTGTTCACTCACAAGTCTATCTTTCCAGTTTTTTCTAATAGTATGCCCAGCATTTCAAGGTCAGCATTACATAGAATGGATTTGAGTATATAAATACATGAAAAATAATATGGAGTCTTTCTTTTCTTTTTTCTTGTTTGTTCATTTATCTGCCTTTGGAGAGTTAAGGGGGACCAGAAATAGAGGGCCAAAAGGAGAACAAATGCAGGCACTATGTTGAAAATGTGCTACTCAACTTGTGGGTGGGAACAGGAAGGAAAAAATGGGAGAGAGCAAGAGGGAAGGGGTGACATTGTTCAAAAAGAAATGTACTCTTTACCTGAAGCCAGCCAGGCAGGAAAGCCAGTGAGACTTTTATGTCCAATAAACCACCAAAAAGTGTCAGGAATTGAGCTATGGTTTAAGTAATAGACTGCTAATCACAAGCAAAAGAGCTCAGGGCCAGCCTCCAGTCCCTGAGTTCAAGCTCCAGTACATTCTCATTCTCTCTTTCTCTCTTTCTCTCTCTCTCTCTCTCTCTCTCTCTCTCTCTCACACACACACACACACACACACAAACACACAAGAATATGGAAAGTCTTTTCAAGGAAGATTATTGAACAGCTTTCAACTTATTCTTCATATGTTTATTAGTTTTTATAAGAAACAGCTTTGTAGTCTTAAAAGCATATAGTTGTGCATGAAGGACTAAAAATTTTATAAGTAACTGTGTGCCCATCTGGTGGCAGCTTTAATGTTTTCCAAGTTGTACCCATACTTCTAGAAAAATTTTTCTTTCAGTAACACAAGAAGCATATCTACTTGGGTCAATTAAAATATTTCAAATTTCATTTTCTTGTCCCATAATCCATTCTATTCCAATAAATAATAATAATATTATTATATAATAACAATATAATAATATTTCCTCAACATTCATCTAAGATGTGAAATTACTGCTACTCCATCTGGTTTCAGTAAACAAATTCTGCAGTTACCTTATCCGACATAATTTGGTTCAAAATGAATATAAGGAAAAGTATGAATCAGGTTGGCAAGCTTACCATTTGGTAGTGATATTTTAGTGCTAAAATATATTGAGTACTAATTTTCTAAGGAAAATAGCAACATGATGCTCTCAAATTGAAAAGCATAAAAGAAGGGCTATAAAATTACACAGTCACCCTAACCCATTTGTAATTCTTCATATCCCAATAGAGTTTGACAACCTTAATATCAGAAGAGCGTCTAGCACGGTAATCCCAACAGTATTCTGGTGATAAGATTTTACTGGGTTTATGGAGAAAGAAATACTTGTTTAAGTGGCTTTCATCATGCCACACTGCTTCAATGTTATTTTTCTTGTCATTCATGATTCCTTTGGCACACTCCCTGACAATATCAAGAACTTGAATGGTTGTGCCTCCAAAGACAGCAGCATGGTAGTAAAAATCTCCCTTACCCTTAGGTATATAAGCTTCAGATAAATTGCTTCTTTCATATGGTAACCTTGAAGGATGTTTCTTGTACCAGTATGCATGTAACTGAGCTACTGAGTTCCCCAGAGTCTCCAAACCATAACTGTTTACAAAAATTTGATCTACATCCATGCAAAATAGGTAGTCAACCTCATACTGGATGTGATCCACAATGTGTTCACCAATTATCTTCATGCGCATCATACTGTTGTCTTGCCATCTCTTCTCTTTTTTAACTTCAAAAACTTTAAACATTCGAAGGCGATTCAAAGATATCCAGGATAGATCAGTGAAGTTTTCTACCATGATATAAATGATGACTTTCTGACCAATCATAAAAAATCTATCAGCAGATTTCAAAAAGATAGGCAAATGGTAATGAACATATCTGTGAAGTAAACCAAAAGTGATTCAGTTGCTCTTCTTCTTTTAAAAAGAAGTTTTATTGTTATTATAAAGGTGGTTTACAGAGGGGGAGGGGGTTTACTGTTACATGTCAGGTAAAGGGTACATTTCTTTTGGGACAATGTCACCCCTTTCCTTGCTTTCTCCCACTTTTTCCCTCCCATTCCCACCCATAAGTTGTATAGTTCAATTTCAATATAGTGGCCAGTGAGTACTATTTCCGCATTTTTCACACTTTGTCCCTCCATTTCTGTACCTCACTTAACATTCCCCAAAACATATAAACAAACAAACAGAAGAGAACAAAAACAGCAGAAGACAAAACTCTTGTTTTCATTTTCTGGAGTTCATTTTGACAATTATTACTTTGGATGACCAGATGCACATAGGCATTGTGCCTTTCTGTTCTCCTAAGAGTATCTTCCTTTGGTCTCACTGTGAATGCATAGAGACCTGTATAATTTATTATGTCCTGGTATTTTAGATCTAGCTCCCAGATATGAGAGAAAGCACGTGCCATTTGCCTCTCTAAGATTACCTCACTTAACACGATTTGTCTATTTCCCTGCAAATGACATAATGTTATTCTTTCTAATAGCGGTGTATACAATTCTGTTATATATAGTTCCCACATTTTTTAAATGAAATTGGTCTTGTATTTTAGTGGAACACTTACTATCTAAATTCCATGGACATAACATATCCAAAAATACTACTAAGCAACTAAGTATTATTATCAGTATCATTATTGATCATACAAAATACTGCATTTCATTATGACATCTTCATAGTTTCATGCTATGTAATTTTATAATAATTAGCCCTTTCTTGTCCCCTTCCTTTCTGCCTTGATTCTTTGCTGTAATATTATTCCTTTATTTTCATGATGAGTTCTATAAGTCATAGAATAGGAGTTCCCCAAGAGAGGGACTAAAATGGTGCAAGCAGATGAAAGCCAGAGATTTCAAGGCTATCATAGAAATGAACTTGCTTTGAGGGGGCCAGGCTGCAAGCAGGAAGTTCTTGAATCTCTACAGGAGGAAATGCTGCTGTCAGTATCTGGCTTTAGGAATGGTCTGCTATGCTTACAAAGTCAAGGGAGGAATAGTACATACCCTACCATCTGCGTAATTTTAAAAATTTTGTACTGTGGCCTTTGCTGTGTCTTAGGATACAGTAAAAGATTCTCAGGGTAATAAAAGCCCTTAGAGATATTCAAAAAAGGGAAGGTAATCATCTATGACTCAGCTTCAATGATGTTTATTTAATCTTAAGAAATAAGCTCTGGGGACTGAAAGTGGCTCAGTGGTAGAGCGCTTGCCTTGCATGCATGAGGCCCTGGGTTTGATTCCTCAGCACCACATAAGCAAAAAGAAAAAAGCTGGAAGTGGCGCTGTGGCTCAAGTGGTAGAGCCCTAGCCTTGAGCTGAAGAGCTGAGGGACAGCGCCCAGGCCCAGAGTTTAGGCCCCATGACCGACAAAAAAAAAAGAAGCTCTGGATATTGATCTGAAATACAGCTGATTACAGGTCAAAATGAAGCTTTCTAGTTTGGCATATGTAAAATTATATGTAAATTATAAAAAAATAGAACTGAAAATATTCTTCTGAAAATATAGTTGACACGCATTCAAATTAAAATAAATCCAAATGGGCTGGGAAGGTGGCTCAGTGGTAGAGTGCTTGCCTTGCATGCTTGAGGCCCTGGGTTCGATTCCTCAGCACCACATAAGCAAAAAAGAAAAAAGCCGGAAGTGGCGCTGTGACTCAAGTGGTAGAGCACTAGCCTTGAACTGAAGAGCTGAGGGATAGCACCCAGGCCCAGAGATCAGGCCCCCACGACCAGACCTCCCCCCCAATAAATAAATAAATAAAATAAGTTCAAATAATGAATATTTGTGTCCGTTTCTAAGCTTTGTTATTATGACACTGACAGGTTTGAAGATGGAATGTCTCTTGTTTTTTGTTTGTTTGGCTTGCCAGTCCTGCTGCTTGAATTCAGGGCCTGCGTACTGTCCCTGAGCCTGTCTGTGCTCAAGGCTAGCACTCTACCACTTGAGCCACAGCACCCCTTCTGGATTTTTCTGTTTATATGGTACTGAGGAATTGAATTCAGGGCTTCATGCATGCTAGGCAAGCACTCTGCCACTAACCACATTCCTAGTCCCTATCTCTTGTTTTTTTTCCAAAGGTTTGTAAATTTTGCTGATCTTTTTTATAAAGGACCAGTTTTTTACTTTGAATTCTACATTTCATTTATCTCAACTCTAAAATTATGGATGCATGTTTTCTCCTTGGCTTAAGCTTATTTTGCTCTTTTTTACGTAGTTCCTTAAAGTAAATGCTTAGGTTATTAAAATACGTGTGTGTGTGTGTGTGTGTGTGTGTGTCTGTCTGTCTGTCTGTCTGTCTGTCTGTCTGTGTCTGTGTCTGTGCATGCACGTGCTGGTCCTAGGGCTTGAACTTTGGGCCTGGGCACTGTCCCTGAGCTTTTTTGCTCAAGGCTAGTACTCTATTACTTGAACACAGTACTGCTTCTAGATTTTTGGTGCTTAATTGGAGATTAGAATCTCACAGATGGGCTTGGAAGGTGGCTCGGTGGTAGAGTGCTTGCCTTGCATGCCTGAGGCCCTGGGTTCGATTCCTCAGCACCACATAAGCAGAAAAAATTAAAAAAGCCGGAAGTGGCACTGTGGCTCAAGTGGTAGAGTGCTAGCCTTGAGTTGAAGAGCTGAGGGACAGTACCCATGCCCAGAGTTCAGGCCCTATGACCGGACCCCACAAAAAAAAAAGAATCTCACAGACTTTCCTGCCCAGGCTGTCTTTTAACCATGATCCTAAGATCTCAGCCTCCTGAGTAGCTAGGATTACAAGCATGAGCCATTGGTGCCTGGCTGATTTTTTGTTTATTTTTGTTTCCTACCACTTTGTTGAAAATATTTATTAAATCTAAGTGGTTTCTCTTTCTGTTTTAGAGAATCCTTAGGGTCTTTTAAATATAGGATTATATCATTTACAAATAGGAATGATTTGACTTTTTCCTTTCTTATTTATATGCCTTTTATTTATCCATTTTGAGTTATTACTCTAAGAAGTCAAGTACTATATTGAATAAGAGTGCACACCCATTTCGTTCTTTACTTCAAAGGAAATATTTTAGTTTTTCCCAATTAGCACTATGTTGGCTATAGGTTGGAATTATGTAGCCTTTATTGTGTTGAGGTACATTCTCAGTATTCCTAATTTCTTCAGGGCTTTAATCATGAAGGGAGATTGAATTCTGTCAAAGGTTTTCTGCATCTATTGAGATGATAGTGTGATTTTTGACCTTCATTCTTTTTAGTGCTGTATTACATCTGTTGATTTGCATATGTTGAACCTCCTTGGATCCCTAGAATGAAACCATTCAACTATAGTGTATGATATTTTTTCACATATTGTTGAATTTATAATTTGTTTGAATTTGAATTGGTTTGTAATTATTTTATTGGGAATTTTTGTGTCTATGGGTATTAAGGAAATTGATCTATAATTTTTTTGTTATTGTTGTGTTATCTGGTTTTGGTGTCAGAAATGACTTTATTAGTGTTCTTTTTCTCTTGTGTAATAGTTTTGGGGTTTTACTTTAATGGTATAATTGAATTTAATAATGAATCTCTCTGGCCGTAGGCTTTTCTTCATTGACAGACTATTACTGCTTGAAGTCATTTCTTATTACAGTATAGACCTGTCTAATTGGAGGGTCAAATGCATCTAGAAATGTACCCACTTCTTCTGGATTTTCTAATTTTTATTAGAATATGACATTTTTAAACACTAACAATCCTATCAATATAACCTTTGAAAATCAAGAAAGCGTAGAATCACATATCCCAAGACCTGTAATATGTAAGTGCTGGCCTTCTTGAATTTCAAAGTTTATATTAAGAAATGTAGCTTTACTCTGATGGGATTACATTTATATGTAATTTGGCAATTCTCTTTGCAGCTTTTCAACATTTTTTTAGTATAATATGGAAGTTTTTCTGGTCTTCTCTATTTAGTGTTATGAAACATCCTTTATTTAGCAACCAACTCTTTCTTAAAATTTTGGAAAATTTTTTCAGTTATTTGATGTTTTTATGCCTTTATCTTGTGCTTCTTTGATGCCTATGATTCATAGGTTGGGTATTTTAATAGTGTCCCATAGTTCTTACACCATACTTCTTATCATTTTTCCTTTAAATATTCCAATTTATGCACATGTTATATTATCAGTCCTGTCCTTTCTAGAATACAAGGTTATTACAGGAAACATCATTCAAGTAAAGATGACAGATATAAAATGGTAGAGATGCCAAGCTTTTATTTTTTAATCTTGCTTTTAGTTACCCTTAGATAATTGTAGGCCCAAGTAATAAGTCAGTGCTTTTCAACAAAAGCAATTTCTAAACACTCATGGGCTTACACTCTCCAAGTAAACTTGGAATACCCATAACTCTGTTGTTCACTAGCAATCTTGGGAGAGAAGAGGTTTGTGTCACAGCCATGCAGCCACCACAAGCTTCAATGCGTTTTGATATC
The DNA here is from genome assembly GCF_000151885.1 of Dipodomys ordii. Classification (NCBI taxonomy): domain Eukaryota; kingdom Metazoa; phylum Chordata; class Mammalia; order Rodentia; family Heteromyidae; genus Dipodomys; species Dipodomys ordii. The sequence continues at coordinate 1,113,809 of NW_012267343.1, read as the reverse complement.
CTTCTAAAAACAATGCTTAGAGTTATGCTGATAACACAAATTGACAGTAAATGTTCAGCAAGACAACTGAGGAGCCGCTGTGAAGGCAGTTGTCCATCTCACTTATCTGTTCATTCAGGTATGTCCTGCCTACACACAGATGTGAAAATGACTCTTCAGCTTTCCTGACACATGGGGCCTACCAGGCTCCTGTTTCTGCAGATAATACTGCCACACATAACCCCACCTCTTGGCAATCTCTCTCTTCCACACTTGTTAGTACTGCTGGTCTGGCAGGTCATGGTTTACTTGCCTTGCTCCACATGGTGCCAACAGTGCCCCCTGGCTTTGATGGCTGTTGCCTAAACATCTGGAGTATGTGTCATCTGGCTCCCCATCTCTAGGGGCTCTATGTGAGTGGAATCCCACAGGACTATTTTTTCTCAGCTGGATCCTTACACTCAAAAATCCTGTCTTCAAGTCTCATTTTGTCAGAGTGGAGCATGTGTCATAGAGGAATGTTTTTCAGAAGTTCTTTCTCTTCAAAGGCTGGTAGCCTGGGATCTATTTCTACCACATTCTCCCTGGATCATCTTTGCATCTGGCAGACACACCAGGTATAGCTGGCTATACACAGGCTCTGTTTCCTCCATTCTACCCTCTGCAGTCTAGTGTACTTCTCAGAGGCTCTGGAGCCTATGACATCAGCGTGGAATTCACTCTCCCAGGCAGCAAACAGGGACATAGCACAGAACAGCAAGTTATCTTCATTGGCCACTTATTAAAGCGATTCTGAAAATTGTGAAGTGGCAACCATTTACTCTCCAGAGCAAGGTCTTTGGCTCTGCAGGTATGGATAGTGATCATACCTTCTCTCCTCCCTTTTATTCAGCTCCATCCCCAGTCATATCAGGATCCCGTTAATGGCCTCTCTCAGGCCCTGATTTTTGGCTGTAGGCATTCCAGGTGAGCCATCTTCACAGCTCATTCATCCGTCTGAAAACCCATTTGCTTCTCATTCCCCCTCCTCTTTAATGCCTATGTTTAACAGTGCTCTGTCTTAAAACACTCCTATCCTTTTACCTATATTTGTTGTTGTCATAGGGTTTTAGAAGAGATCATCGTGATGACTATTCTTCTATCTTTTAGTAAAAATGCTTCATTGCATTTGTTTTTCTATTTTATGAATCTACATTCATGATTTTCATTTCTATTAGATTAACAATACAACAGACATTGGCTTTTGTTTAAAAATTCCTGAATGATTTTAGGGATCTTTTCTATATTTTTACCTTATGATTGTAAGAAATTATAGAATGTAAAATTTCTACTGCTGATAATTGCAATTATCCTGATTTATTGTGTATTCAACTACTATTCCTGTGAAGGATGAGTAACCATAGTTAAGTAGGTTTACCTGGAAGTAGTTTGTAACTTGGGGAATGCAAAGAAGAATAAAAATTGTTGGGTTTATCTAGTGTAGTGTGGGGACAATGAAGGATGGTAATAACAAAAGTACAGACATTAAAATAATTGGCAGATGATTGTAAAATCAAATTACAAGAAAACGAACACATTAAGATTTTTTTGGGCATGGACCAAATGGGCAATATTTAGAATTATGTCAGGAATTGGCCTAAAGAGAGTAATTACTAAGTGAAATTATAAAGTGCTCCAGTCAATTGCCTACTGTTTTCTACAACAAAAAGTCTGAATATGAAGGACATTTGGAATCGATACCTACCTTCCCACAGCAAATACAATCAATCCCACAGCAACTTTATGACGTGCATAGTAGTTTTTCAAGAACGATTCGTTGTAAGTGTCTTGCCACACAATTGGAGCAGACCATTCAGTAATAGTACTTACATTATCTCTATATCTGTAAGAAAGATATGAGTTTTTGAAATTAACATATATTGTATAAAGTAAGAAGCTGAACTGTAATGATTCCATACACATACAATGTCCTTTGATCATATTTGCCCCCTTCTATTACTTGTAAAAACAAAATAATAAAATACTTTTTAACAAAACAACAGGAGAAATTGCTAATGCCTAAAACCTTGAATCTCAATGGAACATCTTTATTCATCTCAAAGCCTTGTCAATTATCATAAACTGGAGAAGCAGCATATCAGAAATTGCCAAATCATTTCAACAGTACACTTGCGGCTTAGTTACATTGTAATCTCAAGATCTTTAAAGATATATAGTTGAAAAGTCTCCCAAAATCTAAAGTTATCATTTCCTTTATATCTATCGCTAATATCTGGTCTAAAGTGTTTCTTTTACATGGTTATTCTTAATGCATACTTAAAAAAATGAATGTGATAGTGTTTGAAAAAAACTGCCAGTGCTGATACTTGTGTACTGCCTATATCAGCTTCATTAGATTTAGAGCAACCAAGTCAAAGTTAGGTAGGAATACTTAGGAAAACTTAGTGGTCTTTCAATTTATTTTCACTCCCAACTCTTTCTACAGTATGGTAGTAATACTGAAGTCATCAAACTGGATGACTAAATCAGCAGTGAGGAGAGTGAGCCTCATTCCCAAGGAATTGTGATTGTTCTGACCTGAGGGTTCCCTGAGAGAATGATAGAAAGCATTGTTTCACCTCGCTGAGATCTCTCTCAAAGTGATAAAGTAGCTAAGGTAAGTAAGGGGAGGGTGTTCTTGAATGAAATTTAGAAAAGTGTCTGATGCCCTGCAAAAAAATTATAGTTGGAACAAACACTAGAGATGCTGAAAGGCTGTGAAGCACATATAGGAGATGAGTTATTTTGGAAAATAAAGGATTAGATAGTTTTTTTGGTGTATAATAGGAAATTTATTAATGTATACACATGCCCAGGTTAGGACACATGCTCAGAAAAGACCTGCATTTTCATCCCTGGCTGAGATTTAGGCTCAGTATAAGCAGAAAATTTAGGCTAAGACACAATTGTAAACCTCAGAGAAGGGCTTCAAAACCAATATGAAGAATGAAGGTCCACTTCTTTTTAATTTTCTTTTTTTCCTTCTTTTTTTTCATTGTTTCTCTTTTTTCTTTTCTTTTTTGTTGTTTTTTTATTTCATTCTTTCCATTTTGGGTCTTTCTTTTTTCTGTTCTTTTTTTTTTGCCCTTTTTCTTCCTTTTTTTTGTTCCTTTCTTTTTTCCTTCTTTTTCTTTTGTTCCCTTCTATTATCTTCCTCTTATTCCTTCCTCCTCTTTTTTCTCTCTTCCTTTCTTACTTCACTATTAACCACTATCTAAACATAAGTAAAAGGAACAGAGACCCCAGAGACCAACACTAGGAAAAAACTTAAAAATTGGTTTAGAAAAGTACTAAACAAACAAAACTATAAGCCACATAACTTTTATTTTACCAGTCCTAGAGTTTGAACTCTGGCCCTGCGCACTTTCCCTGAGCTTTTGTTCTCAAGGCTAGTGTTCAAACATTTGAGCCACAGCTCTACTTCTGGCTTTTTGTGGTTAATTGTAGATAAGAGAATAGTAGACTTTCCTGCCTGGGCTGGCAGGATTACAGGCATGAGCTACCGGCACCCAGCCAAGACACATAACTAAGGAAGGTAAAATATAAAATTTCCATAAAGAACATAATATCATCATCAAAATGCCCATTTTAAGCAAAAAGTATGAGACATAAAAAGGAACACGAAATATGGCTCTTTCACAAGAACAAAAAGATCTTTCCAAGGAATCCTAGACATTATATTGGAGAGGCAATGACTTTAACTCCTTTAAATATGCTCAAAGAACTAAAGGGAACTAGAGGTAAAGAACTAAGAGAATCTAGGGAAACAAGGGGTCAGTATTTATACAGCATATGGGTAAAGTGATAGAAATAATTTAAAGGAGCCAAATGGAAATTCCAGAGTTGAGAAGTGTAATGGAAAACAGTGTATGGTTTTAACAGAAGATTTGGGTAGGCAGAAAAGAGAATTAGACATAGACAGAACACTTACCCAACAATAGAATGCACAAGTATACATGGAACAGCCTATAGACTACACCATATAAACACCTATAAACTTTAAAAGACTGAAAACATACAAAATATATCTCTATATACAAGGAAATGAATTTAGAAATAAAGAACAGAAAATCTGGAAAGCCCACAACATGTAGAAATTAAACAAGATACTTTTTTAAAGTTCTAGCAAGGATTTATATTAGTATAACAGTGTCAAAGGAGAAAGAAATGGAAAAGAGACAAAAACAATTCTTCCTTTCCATGCAGAACATAGGAATTAAAGAAACCAATAATACACTCTTAAATAACTTACGGGGCAAGGAAGGAATGGCAAGACAAATGAGAAAATAAGAGACAAATGAGGATATTACGTATTAATAAATATCCATCAGGAAGACAAAATATCTATGCACAGAATGCTAACGCTCCCAACTGCCTTAAACAAATACCGATTGATCTAAAAACCCTCATACTCCAAACATGCAAAAACTTAGCAAAGAAACCCCAGAGCTGCATTGATGAGCTGGACCTAATATACATCTATGGAATATTCTACACAGCAGTGTCACAAGATACATTCTTCTTAGAAATCCATGGAACATTCTCCAAAATAGACTAGAGTCTAGGTCACAAAGCAAATCTCTGCAAATTCAAGAAAATCAAAATTACTCTCTGTATCTGATCAGACCACAATGGAATAAAATCGGAGTTCACCAAAGCAAAAACCATTACAGAAAATACTTAAAATTCATGGAAACTGAACAATATATATTGCTGAGTGATGAGTGCTCATTGAAGAGATAAGAAGGGAAATTCAAATGTTTCTGGAATTCAATATAAATGAATACACAAAATGCCAGCTCTTCTGGTGTACATCAAGGGAAGTACTTAGAGGAAAGTTATGACTACCAAGAAATTAGAGAAATCTTAAGTCAATACTCCAATGATGCACCTCAAGCCTCTAGAAAAACAGGAAAAGCCAAACCCAAAACCAGTATATGGAAAGAAATAATAAAAATTAGATCACAAATGAATGGATTAGGGACTAAATAATATATAAGGAATCCACAAAACAAAACATTGGCTCTTAATTCTTTTTTAATTGACAGGCCCTTAGCAAACCTAAGAGAATTTAAATCACCCAAATAAGTAAAATTAGACATGAAAAAGAAAGCATCACAATAGAAACAAGCAAAATTCAGAATATTATAAGGGAATATTTTGCAAATCTTCACACCAATAAATTGGAAAATCTGGCAGAAATGGATATATTTCTAGAGAATGTTATAATATCTAAACAAAACCAAGAAGATATAAACTGATTAAATTAACGTATAATAAGCACTGAAATTAAAATGACAGTGAAAGACCTTCCATCCAAGAAAAGCCCAGGACCTGATAGATTTACAGCCAATTCTATAAGCCTTTCAAAGGAGTACTAACACCAATACTCAAACTTTTCTATGAAATAGAAAGTGAAGGATCAGAAAACAAAGGATGCATGCTTTTCCTTACATGTGGAAGCTAGGATTCGTTTATAACCTAATAAGAAAATACTTTGGGTAGTATGCAAGTATATACAAATGCATTAACTGAAATATGGTAGATTCAAGGGAGAACTCCTTAGAAAGTGTAATTCCTTAGAAAGGCAAAGTCAAAGCTCAACATAATAAACACCAGGCAGCAGGTACTGGAAAGGGGTGGAATGGGACCAATGGAAAAAGGGTAGACAAATGAAGAGGAGGGGGAGAAGGCAGTCAGGAATTCACTGCATAGCCTACAAAATTAAGAAGAGTAAGGGAAGGGGTGTGTGGGGGAGGGGTGGGTGAGAATGTCGAAAGAGGTGGCATTGATCAAGATGTATTATATTCATAAACTGCTTTGTTAAATGGCAAGTCCTTTGCACAACTACCTAAAGATAATTAAAAAAATTAAAAATTGGATTTTGGATAGGGGAAGCATCCTCATTCCTTTAAAATAGCAAGTATCAAAATATCTAGAAAAAATACATTGAGATTACTGTAAGTGAAAACACATTTTGAATTTGGCAATGGTTTTCTAGATATAACACCAAAAACATAGGTGAAAACAATAACAAAATAATAAATTAGACTCATCAGAGCATAAAACTTCTTTCATCAAAGGATACTATTAAAAAAAAATGGAGGGGCTGGGAAGGTGGCTCAGTGGCAGAGTGCTTGCCTTGCAATGCATGAGGCCCTGGGTTCGATTCCCCAGCCCCACATAAGCAAAAAGAAAAAAGCCGGAAGTGGCGCTGTGGCTCAAGTGGTAGAGCGCTAGCCTTGAGTTGAAGAGCTGAGGGACAGCGCCCAGGCCCAGAGTTCAGGCCCCACAACTGGACCCCCCCCCAAAAAAAAAAGGAAAAAAAGACCCATAGCACAGGAGAAAAAAATGTACAAATCACTTATCTGTTAGGAGTCTAGTATCCAAAATGAATGAAGAAACCATACAGCTCAACTTTAGTGTCTTTTTACAATAAATAAAAACAATCAAGAGCTGGTTGTTGGTGGCTCACACCTATAATGCTAGCTAGCCAAGAGGCTGAGATCTAAGAATGGCAGTTCACAGCTAGCATAGCTGGACACTTTTATCTACAGTTAATAGAAGTGGAGGTGTGGCTCAAGTCTTAAAGCACCAGTCATGAGCAAAAAATTTGAGCAAAGCCGGGCGCTGGTGGCTCACACCTGTAATCCTAGCTACTCTGGAGGTTGAGATCTGAGAATCGCGGTTCAAAGCCAGCCCGGGCAGGAGAGACTGTGAGACTCCTATCTCCAAAAAAACACCAGAAAACCGGAAGTGGCATTGTAGCTCAAGTGGTAGAGCACTTGCCTTGAGCTGAAGAGCTGAGGGACAGCACTCAGGCCCAGAGTTCAAGCTCCATGACCGACCAGAAAAAAAAAAAATTTTTGAGCAAGAGCTTGTCTAGCTCCAGCACTGGTGGAGACACACACACACACACACACACACACACACACACCACCACCACCACCACCAACAACAACAACAACAACAACAACAGCAACAACTCAATTTTTAAAATGGCAAAGACATTTCTGTCTATACATAAAAGGCCAATAAGCATATACAAGGTCATTAGAAACTGGACATTAGTGGTTCACATCTGTATTCCTAGCTACTCAGGAAACTGAGATCTGAGGACCATGGTTCAAAGCTAGCTTGGGCAGACAAATCTGTAAGACTCCTCAACAAACCACCAAAAAGCTGGAAGTGAAACTGGTTCAAGTGGTAGACCATGAGCCTTGAGCAAGAAAACTAAGGGACAACACCCAGACCCTGAGTACCAACATATATGCACATGCACACACACACATGCACATGCACACTCATACATACACACACACATGTCACTAGATTTCACTAGAAAAATACAAATCAAAAGTACATTGAGATATTATTTCATACACATAGTCATGATACAATAAAAAGGCAAGTACTAGAGTACAGTGCCTGTAGCCCAACTACTCTGGAGGATAAGGCCAGAGGATCACTAAGCCCAGGAATTTGAGACTATCCTGGGCAACATATAAAACCCTGTCTTGAAAACAATAACAACAGAAACAACAAAAACCTATCAAAACAAAGCACAAACACTAGAAAATTGGCAAGGATGTAGAGAAGTTAGAACTCTCTACATTATGGTAGGAATACAAAATGGTGCAGCTACTATGGAAAACAAGTTCATGGTTCCTCAAAAATTTTGATATGTGTTGGGTGCTAGTGGCTTACACCTGTAATCCTACCTACTTAGGAAGCGGAGATCTGAGGATGGAGGTTCAAAGTGAGCCCAGGCAGGAAAAGTCTGTGAGACGCTTATCTCCAATAAACCACTCAGAAAACTGGAAGTGGTGCTGTGGCTCAAGTGGTAGAGTGCTAGCCTTGAGCTGAAGTGCTGAGGGACAGCATCCAGGCCCAGAGTTCAAGCCCCATGACTAATAAATAAATAAATAAATAAAATTTGACATGTAAATACCACCTGACTCAATAAAATTCCATTTGTAGTAATTCCACTTACATATCCAAGAAAAATATAAATATCTATCAGAAAACCCATACATGAATATTTATAGCAGAATTATTCATCATAGCTAAAATATGGGAATAAGTTAATGTCCATATCTTATAAATTGATATGTTTTATGTTCATATGGAATAATATTCAGCTAGAAATACATGCAATAATGGAGACATGCTAACTGAAAGGGACCAGACATAAAATGCCACATATTGAATTTCATTCCTATGGACTATTCCAAATGAGCAAACTTATGAAGACAGTGAATTAGTGTTTTCCAACAGGTGGGGCAATTGAAGAATGGAGGGATTTTTTTTTCTGTTGTGACAAAGATGTCCTGCAATTAATAGACACACAACATTCAGAAGATACTAAAATTCAGTACATTCCGTTTTCAAATTTGAGTACAGAGAGCCAGCATATTACATATAGCTAACAATAAGACAGTAATCAAAAATATAGAGACAAAGCCTTCAAATCTACAAGACAAAGGGATAGTGAGAGAGAGAGAGAGATTGAGATTGCATTTGGGATAACATTGTTTTAGGAAAGTCAACATTAAAGAGCCCAGTATTCATATGTGAAATTTTGCATCATTAATGGTGATAATCAAGAAAATAAGACAATGGGAATTATCTGGAGCCTATTTAGAATCTATGTCACTGATTACAATTTTCTCTTTTGTCCAATAGTCATAAATCATCATTAATTGCTAGGACATACTTTGCTGTTGTGTCAGTGGGATGATATACCAGTTATGAAGCTATTGTCTTTCATGACTAAGCCTAAAATACTATTTACTCTGTTTCATTTTACTTGAGCTGAAATTCTGCTAACTCTGTTTCTCTTAGCCAGTTGGTACCCTGCTAGAATTTGATAATAGTGAGCACAGGGGGAAAAATCCCAAGACTGAAAAAAAACTCTCTTTTCTGTGTTCTGCCGGCTTCTTGTTGCTTCTTTTTCCTGCAGATCCCCTACCAGCAATGTTTCTTCATCCCAACAACAGCAGTCCCTTTTCAGAGTAGCATTTGAATCTGGTATTCAGACTTCACATCATTTACAGTAACAGTGTGAATCCCAGCCCCCAGGGGATTCTGTTGAGCTCAGACACTAGCACCAATGAAGCAGCATCAGAGTTGAAGTTCCCTGAACCACCACTTTTTCTAAGGTCTGATGATTCAACCCTTTTTGTTTCTTTAGCCCAAAGTGGAAATAACTCCTGTGATTGCTACCTCCATGATTCCTTTAAATTCCCTTTTTTTGTCATTTTATTACCTACTTAACAATTTCCTATTAGTTAATTCATTATATTGAATTCTCTGCCTGAATAATTGGTGTGCTTTCTAAGTCCTAATTAGCTTCTGACAATGGTTATAATGTTATAGAGAAGGAGCTATGGACCATGATCCAGTCATGATTTGCACCCTTTTGAAGTATTAATTAGGTACTTTCCTTAAGGCCTATAGCTTTGGGGTAAAAGACAAGTGGGCAAAGTGAGAAAAATGGAAACAGGGAAGCTCTGTACTGAAGCATGGCAAATCCAGAGTCCATCTGTCCCACTTGGGCCCATTGGTAAAATGAGCACTAACCAAATGACTGCAACTATACTACCTCAACACTCATGATCTGTCCTTGTCTTAACACCTTGAATTTGTACAATTAAAAGTCTCAACATAAGGATAGGAGAAAAAAACTGGGAAAGAGTGAGGGAGGAGTAACATTGTCCAAAAAGAAATGTATTATTTACCTGACTTATGTAACTATAACTCCTCTATATCTCACAAACACACACGTACACACATGTGTGTGTGTGCCTGTGTGTGTGTGTGTGTGTGTAGCCCCTCTATATCACAATTTTAAAAAGATTTAAGTCTCAACATGAAGGATATGGATCCAAATACTAAATCCCAGTGGGTCTTGGTCAATGTCTTGTTTAATGCTATAATGAGAGATTCATCTACCCTTCAATTTTCTGGATACCAGTAGTGGTGCAGTTGCTATCTGTTTATACATTTATGGTTTAACTTCCCATATGCCAGATTGAGATTCTTACTTGGGATCAAACCAGTCTGATAGTTGTAATTCTTGATTTTTCAGAGACCTGAAAGGAAAATTAATGCAGAGTCAAGATATATCAACTAGAATTTGAGATAATCAATGGTCTGTATAATAATAAAGTGCAAAATAAGAATAAGCAGCAAGAAAAATAATTAAATTTCATGATTAAATAACATGGAAAAATCATGATTTCCAACTCAAATTAATTCTTTGGGCTACCAAGAAATCCTTTTTTGCAGTGTGAAAGCCTTAGGTCTTAAACTCAGGGCCTGAATGCTGTCCCTGAGCCTTTTGTTTGCTCAAGGCTACCTCCCCATCATTTGAGCCACAGCTAAACATCTAGCTTTTTGGAAGTAAAAGTCTCATGGATTTTCCTGCCCAGGCTGGATTCAAGCCTCAATCTTATCCTCCTGAGTAATAAGTATTACAGGCATGAGCCACCAGCTCCAGGCTAGAAATCTTTTTTATTCATCTAATTTATAGAGGAAACAGCAGCATTGAATTAAAGCTCTATAAACTTTCTCCCACTCCCCCTTCAAATTTACCTAGTGTGTCACTACTCTCTTTAAAAGTCTTTAAATGTCTAACCCAGATTTTTAACATTGTTAGCCACATCTCCTACCAGGCCCTTACCATAATCTTTCTGGCTCACTGACCTTTTAAAAAAAAATATCTCTTTAAACCTAACACAACTGGAACTAGCTAATTCCATATAGCCTTCAGAGTTCATTTTAAATAGCCCTTCCTGAGGGAAGTGTTTCCAAGTCTTCTACATGAGATTAGAGTCCCTCCATTAAGTTAGTCCTTACTGAATGTTTTCCTTATTATATCTGAGTTAGCCTATACAGCACCCATGAGATGGGTACTTAATCACTTAATCCCTAGTTACTAGTTCAGGATATTAAAACGAGGTGCTTTTATTTTCTTGCTCAAAGTTACAAGCAGTTTTTCCAACTCCTTCCCTTCCCTCTTTGCCATAAATTCTCAAGCCACCCAACACCCCAATTGTAGAGCTAAGGCATCTTGGAAAGTTGATCCTGAGCTGAACGAATGAAAAGATGGAGCCAATTTGTATGTCATGAGCTAATTCATACCAATCTTTATCTATGCAGGTAGAGTAAGCCAGTGTAATGTTGCAGATACATGATGAAGGTAATTAAGATCAGAAAGCCAGAGAAACAGCAGACTGGCAGAATGCAGTCTGTGGAAAATGGGTGGAAACTGGGTAGGTGAAATGTATTGTGTGCACAAACAGGAAAATTTTGAGGTCAGGATTTAACTAAAACATGGCATTATACTCAAACGCCTACTACCATTGCCTTTAAATGATACGTTAGTATCAGTATAATAAAGCTATAGAATCCTGATGCTTATGTGAGCTAATATTGATAATACAATTGTTAGAATGAGTTGCATTAGATGCATTTTCCAGGAAACATTTTAATCTATTTCTGTTCCCAGTTTCTGATGCAGAAGACTTTCATGAATGTTCTAATATTTACCCATAGGTTTTTCTGAAAGTTACTGTTCTCTGTTTGCCATGATTATATGTAGGGGAAACATGCCTTCTTAATAAATTATTTTTTGAATGGCACAGTTTAGCTTAGTCATGGTCTCAGTAAGGATGTTGTAAGTTATAGACTTCTTAGAGGAAAAAAGGCCCATGGACACAATAAACATTAAGGAAGAAAGCCATTTGGGGGGGGGGTCCGGTCATGGGGCCTGAACTCTGGGCCTGGGCGCTGTCCCTCAGCTCTTCAGCTCAAGGCTAGCGCTTTACCACTTGAGCCATAGCACCACTTCTGGCTTTTTTCTTTTTGCTTATGTGGTACTGGGAAATCAAACCCAGGGCCTCAGGCATGCAAGGCAAGCACTCTACCACTGAGCCACCTTCCCAGCCCCAGAAAGCCATTTTTTTTAATGTGGGTTCTATAACTACAGGAGAAAAATGAAGAACCTATTATAGTACACAATTTTTGAGAAAGTTTTCCTCTCCACATACATGATACTGTGGCTAGTGAAATCTCCTCCGAATCATTTAAATAAGCCTTCATTCCTGAGTGTTTTCCCAGAGTTTTCAGAGACCCAAGGATGATTATGGCAGGCTGATTCTCACTCGTAGTAATTCATTTCGTCTAGTAAGGTCCCGCCCCTCTAACACAGATGCCACTCTGCTAGTCTGCTTTGGTTTCTGGCTTCTGACTTAATTATCTCCAACATGTATTTGTATAATTGCAGTGATTTATTCAGATTGCAAGGACTAAGGACCCACAAGTACTCCATTGTCTTCCAAACCATTCTTTACTCAGACTTTATAGCATATTTGTAAATAAACACTTACCAGCACTGATACATTCTCTGCAGTTTCTGTATGCTTAAGACAAATGACAAGCATTACTTTCAAATGCATATAAAAAGTTTTTACATGTAAGATGGCTAAAGCTAGAACTAAAAACTACCAGTCCAGCACTTTTATTACCTAATATTGTGAATTATACTACTTAACAATTATATGTTGGTTATGGATTACAACAAACTGTTTAATTGCTAATTAAGTCTACTTGTGTCAGGTTTATAGAAAGCAAATACAATATATAGTACCTGCAGTCAGCAATAGTAGCAATAGTAGGTTTTTTTTCTTAAGAACATATCACCTATATCCAAATGGTAGCTTCTCTTTAACATTTATAAACATTATATTGCTACTGTAACTGGTAGCATCATATTACTTTTTTTTTTTTGTCGGTCGTGGGGCTTGAACTCTGGGCCTGGGCGCTGTCCCTCAGCTCTTCATCTCAAGGCAAGCGCTCTACCACTTGAGCTACAGCGCCACTTCCGGTTTTCTGGTGGTTTATTGGAGATAGGAGTCTCACGGTCTCTCCTGCCTGGGCTGGCTTTGAACTGCGATCCTCAGATCTCAGCCTCCTGAGTAGCTAGGATTACAGGCGTGAGCCACCAGCGCCCGGCATCATATTACTTTTTTCAAAATATGGACCTACAAAAATTATTTTAGCAGCATGTCAGCATATGGCAATTAGGACAGAGGACTCAGAGTCCAGACCTTCTGAATCATGAATCTTCCATAGCTTCCTATTTCCCACAGGGAGGTGAAATGCTAGACAAGGTATATAAATGTTGAGACCAGCATTCAGTGAGTCTAAATTATTACTTATTTCTCCCCAACCACTGCATAGTTTGTATGCAAACATTCAAACAATAATAACAGAAAACGGTTCTAATCTTGAGAGATGGTCAACCAGGAATAGCAGCTCTCCAAACATCAAACAGGAAAGATAAGAAAAGAAAACCTACTAGACTATTATAGTCAAATCACTAAATTTACAGAATGAAGAAAAAATATTAAAAACCATAAGAGTGAAGTACCAAGTCTCATATAAAGGCTAACATATCAGAATAACAACAGATTTTTCAGTGGAAACACTAAAAGAAAGGAGAGCATAGAATGATATGTTCCAACACTGAAAAAAGATAGCTGTCAACCTAGATTCATATATCCAGGAAAGTTAGCTTTTATAATTGAAATAGAAATAAAAACTCACCACAATAAACAAAAAGGAATTTATGACCACTAAACCAACACTGGAGAAGATACTTTAAGGAATCCTGTACCAGAAGATAAATGCAATCAGAAAAATACAAGAAAGAATAAAATCCATTAGATGAGTAGATTAGCAAATGTGGATTATAAAAGAAGTAAACCTCACAAAAAAAACAAAATAACAGGATCTACTACATACCTTTTGGTATTAATACTAATTATTAACTATCTCAATTTTCTAAAAGACAGACTCCGTTAGATAAAAATATCACTGATAAAGACAAACATTGGTTTGAGCCAGGTGCCTGTGGCTCACACCTGTAATCCTAGCTACTCAGGAGGCTGAGATCTGAGGAGCACGGTTTAAAGCCAGCCCCGGCAGGAAAGCCGTGAAACTCTTATCTCCAATAAACCACTAGAAACCTAGAAGTGGTGCTGTGGCTTAAACAGGAGAGCCCTAGCCTTGAGCTGAAGAGCTGAAAGACAGTGCCCAGGCCCCATGACTGACAAAAAAATTAAAACAAAACCATTGGTTTGGGGTGAAAGAAGAGATAAAGCAAATGGACTCCTAAAACAGTAAGGAGCAACTTTATCCATATCTTATAGAACAGACTTCAAACCAAAATTTGCCAGAAGAGACAAAGAACACCACTTCATACTTATGAATGGCACAATCCATTAAAAAAAATCCAACTATTGGAATGCCCAATTTTATTAAACAAACACTTCTGGTCTTAACAAGCACAGATAAACCCCAACACAATAATAGTAGGAAAGGTCAGGAACTCATTCTCACCAATAAAATATATATCAAGACAATATATATATCAAGATAATATATATAATATTTTTAAAACAACAGATATATTTTATTACTGATTCCATTAAAACAAATAATTTTGATGGTTAAGACTATATTATATGATGTATTTGGGTATAATTTGTACATATATTTGGATCAGTATAATTTGATGTCAATTTATACAACTCAATCCGGTTAGCTATTTGACATATGAGATTCTTACCAAGTATCAGAATAAAACATTAAACTTTTATTGTTACCTGAAATGATACTCCATAGGTAAGGACCATAGAGACAATAATATCAATAATAATAGAATTATTTTTCTTTTGCATGCCATTTTTTCTGTGAAGGAAAATAAATGCAAATAGATTAAATATCATGCAGTGTATACACAGTAAGTTGTATGAATCCCTCTTGATAATTTAGATGATTTAAGATAAACTAATTAGCAATTAAGGCACTTCAGCTCCTTCATTGGTTGTCTGTTTATATGAAAATAGTTGAGTCAGTGGATATTCTTGGTTGTATTTCACCTAGCTACAAAAAGTCTTAGAACAGGGGCGGGGAAGTGTAGTGGTGGAAATGGGAGGGCAGGGATGTTAGGGGAAAAACAAAGGAGGAGGCAACAATGCTTGATAAGAAATGTATTCATTACCTTGCTCATGTAATTGTAACGCCTCTGTATGGTATTTTCACAATAAAAAAAAAACATTAAGGGGCTGGGAAGGTGGCTCAGTGTTAGAGTGCTTGCCTTGCATGCAAGAGGCCCTGGGTTCGATTCCTCAGCTCCACATAAGCAAAAAGAAAAAGCCGGGAGTGGTGCTGTGGCTCAAGTGGTAGAGCGCTAGCCTTGAGCTAAAGAGCTGAGGGACAGCGCCCAGGCCCAGAGTTCAGGCCCCATGACCGGACCCAAAAAAAAAAAAATTGAAAAAGAAAAAAACTCTTAGTACATTAGCTTGTTTTAGGTGTCTGTGGTATAAAAGATCTTACAAACTTCATTTCTATTTTCCAAATTATGAAGGACTTTTATCTTCAAAAAAGTTTCTACTACAAAAATAATCTACTTCACAGACTAACTGCATAAAGTAAGGTATTAATAAAAAAGATTTACTTATGAAAGTACTTATCTGGATTCTAAAAAGTTGTATACTTATGAAGTTAACTATTTTTTATAGTTGGTTACTTCAGGAAAAACTGTAGCATACAACATATACTGTTGCATACAGTATGTATATACCTTCTCCCAAGTAATTGAATGTATAGTTATTTAGCTCATGAGTTAGGAGATAAACTATAATTTTTAGATTATCTGTACATTGATCTTGGAATTTTAGCCATCAAACTTTAGCCAAACTCTTTTGTGTTATTTATTCAACCTGGTATGAAATTACGCACAGAAAAAGAGATGGGGCTGTTTGGTTGAATTAAGGACAGTCTCTTACCTATCGTTTTCCTCAGATCATGTAGGAATTTTATAGTCTTCATTAGAGACTCGACATTTATGGGAACTGAGAAGATATGTGGAGAATCTTAAATAGGCAGTTTTGAAGGCTTTAAGGAAAAGTTCAGTGTATTGGTTCTATGACACTCAAGTTTGTGTACTTATTATTCTGTCTTCTGTGAATGATGATATCATCACATTCTTAAGATGATGAAATAATTAGATTGTGAGGATATTCTTATGCCAGTAATTTCTTCTTCATTGTCAGAGAACTATATTGTGTCCTATTTATCAAAGATCCTTTAAGCTGCATTTGTTTTGAGGGGATTTTAAAAGATTTTATATATATATATATATATATATATATATATATATATATATATCTGCTGGTCCTTGAACTCAGGGTCTGGGTGCTGTCCCTGAGCTTTTTTTTCTCAAGGCTAGTGCTCTACTACTTGAGTCACAGCACCACTTCCAGATTTTTCTGAGCAGTTCATTTGAGATAAGAGTCTCATGGACTTTTCTGCCCAGTCTGGCTTTGAACCTCAATTCTCAGATCTCAGCCTCCTCAGTAGCTTTATATGAAGCAAAACATGTAATTAAGTATACCATTTCAATGTATTTCCTATACACACATGGAAGTGTGCAGCAACCATCTTAGTTAAGAGAAAGAGTATTTTCATAAATTCCTTATGCCACTTTAAGCCAGCACTCTCTTCTATCCAATAAAATGTTGAAAAAGAAGTTGGAAATGTCAAGGACTTTAAATAGCAGTGATTCTGAAAATATTTTAAGAACTTAACAGAAAACACTGTCAGAATGAATGAATACATAGGAATTGTCAGCCAACCAATGGAAATTACAAAAACAATGACTGTTCTAGAACAATGAATGAATTGAGAGCCAGCCAGGTGTGTTGGCTCACATATAACTGCCATTCTAGCATTTGGGAGGTTAAAGCAAACTCATCATGAGATCAAAGCCAGCCTGGCCTATGTAGTGAGAACCTGTCTTAACAACAACCACAAAAACAAAAAAAAGGCCAAAATAAGTATATATTTCAAATAGAAAACTTACTGAATAAGCTTACCAATGGGACCCTAAAGAATAAAAGGCTAGTGACATGAAATATAACTCAATGTGAGGTAGGTTATGAGAAAAAGAGAGAGAAGTGATTGATAAAATAACAGTGCCTCACTGGGCGCCAGTGGCTCACGCCTGTCATCCTCGCTACTCAGGAGGCTGAGATCTGAGGACTGCGGTTCAAAGCCCACCTGGGCAAAAACTCTGTGAGACTTTTTTTAATTTATAATTTATTGTGAAAATATTGTACAGAGGGGTTACAATGACATGGACAAGATAATGAGTACATTTCTAATCAAGCATTGTAGCCTCCTCCTTTGTTCCCATCCCTTCCCATCCTCTCCCCTCCCCCCCCCAAAGTTGTAAAGTTCATTTTCAACATAATGACTTGTACATCTCATTGTTGCAATGGGTCCACCTGTATCCCTATTTAAACGATTTGTTTTTTCCCTTCCCCTCCACAAATTATACCAACATCAAATACAGTGAAAGCAGGGGTTATACATACAAAGCAACAAAGAAATAATCTTATAGATGTGTTAGAAACAATCTCATGAAAGAAAAAAAAACATTTGAATACATATCTTAGGGTTCATTTCCCTAACATCACCTTATCTGACCTTTTCTGCTTGACTCAGACATATACTGTGAGACTTTTACCTCCAATAAACCACTCAGAAAACCATAAGTGGCACTGTGGCTCAAGTGGTAGAGTGCTCGCCTTGAGCTGAAGAGCTAAGGGACAGCACCCAGGCCCAGAGTTCAAGCCCATGACCAAAAAAAAAACAACCAAAAAACAGTGCCTCAGTTACCTATGAGACAATATCGAGAAGTCTAACATGCGTGGAATTGGATTCTCAAAAACAGAGAAAAAATGAAAGAGAAATTAAATCTTTATTATAGCCAAAATTTCCCAGATTTTATTTACAAAAAAGTACAAAGTTATGAATCCCAAGCAATAAAAATACAAAGAAAACCATACCTAGAAAATTACAGGGCAGATTGCTGTGTTTTGTGCTAGTCAATTCTCAACTTTGTAGCATACTTAAATCATGTAGAAAACTTTAAAAACAAAGAACTAATCTCCAGGTTCTACTCCATGCCAATGGAGTAGAATCTTTGGGGTGAGACTTAGGTATGAATATTAGTAATCCGGGAAACTGTTTTATAGCCAAGATTGAGAACCAGTGCTTATGTCCCTTACCACTAAGAAATAGTTATAGGGCTGGGAATGTGGCTTAGTGGTAAAGTGTTTGCCTAGCATTCATGAGGCCCTGGGTTCAATTCCTTGTTGCCACATAAACAAAAAATAAATGAATAAAAATAATTTTTAAAAAAAGAATAGCACTGAAATAAGGCTACAGGTTGACCCATTGTAACAATGAGATGTACAAGACACTATGTTGAAAACTTTAAAACTTCCAGTTGGGGTGGGGGGAGTTGGGGAGATGGGGAGGGAAGCAATGGTAGAGGAAAAACAAAGCAGGAGGTAACAATGCTGGATAAGAAATGTACTCATTACCTTACTCGTGTAACTGTAACCCCTCTGTACAGTATCTTTACAATACAAAAATACATACCAAAAAGAAAAGAAATAGCTATCACTCCCATGTGTTCCTGTAGATTTTGGAAGCAGTGTCCCACATGTGTAAATAGCAAACTGCCCCCCATCTAGCTGATGGATGTAAAAATAGTGAACTTATAGTGCAGCCTTGTATGCAAGTTAACTGGACAGCGGACCCTCATGACCAGTCATAGTCTATATAGGTAAGTGGGTCTACAGCCACTCTCAGGATCATTAATCCAGTTCTATAAAGAGATTTCACTTTTCCCTCCATTTTTTTTTCCTTTTGGGGCCTGTACTGGGGCCTTGAACTCAGGGCCTCACATTTTCTCAGCCATTTTTTTCTCATGATTGTCTCCCTACCACTTGAGCCATGCCTTAAGTTTTAACAAGCCAGTAGGAGCCAGTCTCTGCACACTGCTGCCTGCCTTTCTACTTTCCCTTGTTTTAGCAAAGCTTTCCAGCAGGTTCCTTTTGGGATTTACATGGATCATGGTCATTTCTGATCCTTGCAACCAAGATATCTTTAAAACTTTCAGCTCCTGTTATTCTGGACAGTTACAGACAATTCACTAAAAATATGTTCTAACCAGCTAATTTTTTTCCTAGCCACATTCTTTAAAAATTTATAGCAATTTTCATTTCTTTTTTTACAGTGAAGTTATTATTTTTTTATTGTGAAAATACTGTACAGAGGGGTTACAATTACATGGGCAAGATAATGAGTACATTTCTTCTTCTTCTTTTTTTTTTACTTTGAACATGAAAGCTCAATGTTGGGTTTTTTTGTGTGTGTGAAAATACTGTACAGAGGGGTTACAATTACATGGGCATGATAATGAGTACATTTCTTATCAAGCATTGTAACCTCCTCCTTTGTTTCCCCTTCCCATCCCTTCCCATCCTCTCCCTGCCCCCCACCCAAGCAATTTTCATTACTTTTTTTGGGGGGGGGTCCGGTCATGGAGCCTGAACTCTGGGCCTGGGCGCTGTCCCTCAGCTCTTCAGCTCAAGGCTAGAGCTCTACCACTTGAGCCACAGCGCCACTTCCGGCTTTTTTCTTTTTTCTTTTTTTTTGCTTATGTGGTGCTGAGGAATCGAACCCAGGGCCTCAGGCATGCAAGGCAAGCGCTCCACCACTGAGCCACCTTCCCAGCCCCACAATTTTCATTTCTATGCAGTATTAATACCTATTTCTGCTAGCCGGGCGCTGGTGGCTCACGCCTGTAATCCTAGCTACTCAGGAGGCTGAGATCTGAGGATCGCGGTTCAAAGCCAGCCCGGGCAGGAGAGACCGTGAGACTCCTATCTCCAATAAACCACCAGAAAATCGGAAGTGGCGCTGTAGCTCAAGTGGTAGAGTGTTCGCCTTGAGCTGAAGAGCTGAGGGACAGCACCCAGGCCCAGAGTTCAAGCCAAAAAAAAAAAAAAAACAACCACCTATTTCTGCAAACTCCCAGTCTTCGCCAGCTCTAAAAATGCTTTTCATCATTGTAGTTGCTGAAACAGGTTTGTTGTTGGGAAATCATGCCCTCTTGTGTCCAAATGGAGAACTTGCTATTAGATTTACAAGGGGCTTCATCCAGGTATTTACATACATACATACATTACATCATAATTGAATTCATCTTCTGAATCAATCGCTCTCCCTCATTCTCTTTCCCCTCTTAAAACATTCAGCAGGTTTCACTGTTGTTTTCATGCATGTATATAGTTCCTGGACCATATTCACCTGTCTTCACATTTCCATTTGCCCTCCTCACTCCCACTGCTACCCATTCCCACTGGTCACGTTTTGATTGTAACCGTGAGACTCTATTTGAGGGAACAGATTGTCAATGAATTTAGCTATGGTTTTTTTTATGAGGACCAAGACGTGCACTAGAAACTTAATGGCCATCAAGTCCTATTCCAGGACCCAGAGATATTGTGCATGTTTGTTTTCACACAATGTTTCTTTCTTAATAAAGCCCAAGAGAACTTGATGCTAGAGTTTTGTGTTTTTTTGTTTTTGTTTTTTGGGTCCGGTCGTGGGGCCTGAACTCTGGGCCTGGGCGCTGTCCCTCAGCTCTTCAGCTCAAGGCTAGCGCTTTACCACTTGAGCCACAGCGCCACTTCCGGCTTTTTTCTTTTTGCTTATGTGGTGCTGGGGAATCGAACCCAGGGCCTCATGCATGCAAGGCAAGCGCTCTACCACTGAGCCACCTTCCCAGCCCCTGATGCTAGAGTTTCTTAGCCTTGGCACTAATGGCATTTTGAGCCAGGTATTTCTTTGCTGAAGGGGAATGTCATGGGCATTTTAAGCTGCATCCCATGCCTCTACCCATTAGATACCTATGCACACACCACATGCACACACCATTTGTGACAACCACAAATGCCTTCAGACAAGACATTACCACTGCCAAATGTCCCTAAGAGTGGGGAAAGGAGGGGAGTAATTCCCAAGCTGAGAAGCAAAGATAAAGCAAAAGTAAACCATACAATACTGCCCTTGAAGTAGCACTAAACCCTGTAGGTTTTGGCACACTGTTGGAGCCTAAACTTGAGAACAAGCTGCAAGTCCTCTGAGTTCCCATATTGTGTACCACGGGAGGAAAAGTTCCAGGTGCCAGGTGCAAAACCTCCTGTTTTTTAAATAGGACATATGACCTGCAATCACAAGATGACTTTTAAAAATTAAATTCATTTCTTATAAGGCATAATAGGAGTGAAAGTTAATGCAGTCATCCACTTCTTTAGTAAATAGGTGAGATAATTGGTACTGGAGCTGATCCAAAGGCAGACAGTCCTGCCTGTGAAGAGCTAACGATTCTAGAGGGGTTTGGTGGGGGGATGATTATAAGTTAAAAGAAGTCCAGTTCCAACTTGCTTAACAGCAAGGAGACTTTACTGGCTCACATATTTGAGAAGCACATGAGCAGTACAGATGTTAGGTAGTTCTGTGTCTCATTCTAAGGCTGGCCTACTTCTCATCTGAAGCAACTAGAATTTTAAGTTTCCTTATTTCTAGGAAAACACCTGAAACTCACTTGTTTGGGCTACTTTAGGTACTTGATCATCCCTTCACCAGTCATTGCAACTGGGTAGGGAGATGGAAAGATCACTTGTTCCAACGATGGCAAGCTTCCATAGAAATTGAGTAGGTTCCCTAAAGAAGATGAGACTGCTGGGAAGTAGGAGAGAACCATACATCCTAGGTGAATGTGAGGCAGGCAGACAGAGCCCTCTGTGTTTTTTGTCATGCAGGCTCTGCCTGGTGATTTTATGCAGTCCCAAAGCCCCATTTTCATGGGTGTCTATGAATTTGCAGGCTTCCATGCTTCACACCTGCTGCTTCTCCCTCTGAGACCTCAATCCATCCAATTTCCCAGTGACTCCTCTTCTGTCAAAGATCAGTTCATGGGTCAGGCCTCTTAAGTTTGTTTTTTTTTTTCCCCCAGATCCCTAGATATTCTTCCTTCCTCCATCGTTCCGTAGCCAAGTACCCACCTACATTTTGTACTTGCTCAGGTTCCACAGTCCTGCTTTTCTAGCTATATAGTCCACAACCTTGCTGTTAAGAGTTTTCAGGATGCTCAATTCTCTCCCTTTGGTACATAACCCTTCGATAGTGATTCTCTAGATGCCCAGACATGTCAAGATGGTTACAGTATGTGTAAGACTATTAAAAAGAAATGTATTCGTGGACTGGGAATGTGGCTTACTGGTGGAGTTCTTGCCTAGCATGCATGAAACCCTGGGTTTGATTCCTTAGTACCACATAAACAGAAAAGGCCACAAGAGGTGCTGTGGCTCAAGTGGTAGAGTGCTAGCCTTGAGCAAAAGAAGCTTAGGGACAGTGCCGAGGCCTGAATTCAAGCCCCAGGACTGAGGGGGGAAAAATGTATTCATTGCATGACATGTGACTGTAACCCCTCTGTAACCCCTTTTATACAATACTTTTTAAAGTATGTATAAAAGAATGAGGGAAGTAGCCTAGAGCTGTTGTATGAGCAGCTTTAGACAGAAATTTTGAATCCTAGCTTTGCACCCCTCCAGATCTGAGACTTTGACTAAGATACCTACTTACCCCTTTTAAAATATATATTTTTTGGGGGGGCGTCCGGTCGTGGGGCCTGAACTCTGGGCCTGGGCGCTGTCCCTCAGCTCTTCAGCTCAAGGCTAGAGCTCTACCACTTGAGCCACATCGCCACTTCCAGCTTTTTTCATTTTGCTTATGAGGTGCTGAGGAATCGAACCCAGGGCCTACTGCACACAAGGCAAGAAGTCTACCACTGAGCCATCTTCCCAGACCCCCCTTTTAAAATATACGTGAGGTGTGTTGTACATTCAATAGACTCGATGGCTGTCAAGCTGATATAATCACTAATACAGTACACATTTAATAAATACCGGTGCTGTCAGAACAAAAGGTCTCACGTGATAGTGACTTTTGCTATGAGTGATAAAAGCTATCATTCCAAGAAGGACAAAGAGCCCGCTATGGTGGTACACATCTATAATCTCAGCACCTGCTAGGTACAGGCAAAAGGATTGTGAGCTCTAGCCCTGTCCCCTGTCTCAAAACACCAAAATGAAAAGTGGGGGAAAGAGACAAGTCTTTTAGGCCTTGAATAAACCTCTCCCATTCCAGCTGCATGCCTACATGTGCTTCCCGGATTCAAACTGGAGTGGAAATAGGTGTGGCTGACCTGGCCACCTGCCCCTTGCCCAGGCACGCCTTCCAAAGGACTGACATGGTACAGCAGTGGTTACACAGTGTTTATGTCAGCCCGGCATACTCAATTGATAGGTAAGAATAACCGTCTTTCTTACATGATGCATTTAAATTTACATAATGAATTTGAAGCAGGTTTAATGCACTAGAAGTGGGAGATGGTACAGGCCTAGGATGTTATCTAGTTTTGAAACCATTCATTCCTATATAAAAATTCTAGGTAAAAAAAATTCTATGTAAAAAATTGTATGTAAAAATTTGGAAGAATTTACACTTGTAAATTTTTTTGCATTTGTAATTTCTTTGCAAGTTGCATTTTCCAAGATATGAAATGTGGCCCTACATATGTGCTGTATCGGCACATTTGTTCTGTGGGCTTCTAGATTTGAGCTGAGCACAGCCATTTACCACCTGGATGGTTTAGCTTTTCAGAACCTGGTTTTTCCTCATTTGTATAACAGGACTAATCCTCTACAATGTGGCCATCATACACTATTGAATCCTAGCTATACATCTTTTTAGATTTGAGTCTGACTAAGGGATTTCCACTTATCCCTATTAAAATATATATGAAAGTCAGGCAATAGTGGCTCATGCCTATAATCCTATTCAGGAAGTAGCTATAGCAACAAAGTTTGCAAGACCCCATCTCAACGATTACCGGAGTATGATGGTACATGCCTATCATCCCAAAGTATAAGTAGAAGATTGGAGTCTAGGCTGGTCTGGACAAAAAGCAAGCACTTGTTTCAAAAGTAAGAGCATAAGGGCTGGGAGTACAGCCCAATCAGTACAGCACCTGCCTAGCAACCATCTCACTACATGAGCCTGATGCTAAGTTATTTGGTAGTATTGGGATTTGAAGTCAGAATTCTGTGCTTGCTAGTCACATTTTCAACCTACCCTTAACTCCCAGATATGGTTATGGCATTGCTATCTCCCTCTACCCTGTTGTCACACTCTGGGCTTCAAGTGATCTCTGCTGATAATTATTGCAGCCCATGTTGCAAAGCTCAATAGAAGCATAGGTTTTAGAAGTTTTTAGAAGCCTGATCTTTGTGGTACTGTCTTTGTAATAGGACATACATTTTTCGGAAAGGCAAGAAGGATTTCTGAGTCTAAGAACCTAAAATTCTACAGCTGACAGTTCGGAACATCTTTGGAAGGAAATGCATAATCCATGACCAGACCAGAATATATTGAGAAAATAATTTATTGAAAAGGAGAAATTTAAAAAAATGTTTAAGTATTATCATTAACAAGGCTCTGAATTTTTTCCATTGATGATTTAAAGAATTTTAAAAATCAAGAAATTCCCTCACAATTCCTTTAGCCTTTTTTTTTCTAAACTTCCACGGTAGATAATTTCTTTGGTTCAAGACTTCAATCATTAATCACAACCTACTCTAGACAGGGTCCACCACAACCTGTATAATGAAGAAACAAGATCTTTAACTGGTATGTGATCTCTATTTTCTTTTTCAAAGCCCACTAATTCAGGAGGGGTTTTTGTTTTTTGTGTGTGTGGGGGGGGGAGGTATTGGAAATGTGATTTTATTCATTCACTCATTCCTTCATTTGGCAAGATTTATGAGTTAGGAGGCACAGTGAAATGGTAGAAAAAAATGTAAGTTTCATTTTTCTCAAGCCTTTTGCTCTAGTCATCAGGCTAGTGCAAAGGCTCTTCAAACACATTGCGTGAAGATGAAAACAAATGACCTAAACTGGAATATAAGGAAAATATAAATATATATGCAGGTGTATATGTTGCCTGCCAACTTTCTGTATGTTGATTTGCTGATCTTAATATACAGAATGTCACTGCTTCTCTTAGAGAAGGTGATTGAATGCTCAACTGCTCAGTCATGACAACTGGGCCCTCCCATTGCTATTCTTCATGCTTTTGTCACAAAATCAACTAACCATTTTGTCCAATAGATCTGGTTGCTTAAACTTCTGTAGTGCAGATGAGAGTAGGAGAAACCGGACATCTTTTGATGGCAGGGCTTTATCCCCATACCAGCTCTCCATGTTGAGGCATGATGGGCTAAAGAACCCTGAGGTTTCGAGCAGGTAGCAGAATCAGCGGATAACACATTGTCTTCTGATGAAGCCCAGCTTCTTGAAAGCCTCTGTAGTCTGACACCATCCACTTCTCCTCACCAAGTGACTGAACACTAGTCTGGTGGATTGAATATGACTTAGGCAAAACAAGATGTACCTTCTGTTCAAATCCCTGCTGTCACTCATGGGGTTGAAGAGGCTGGAGGTCATCCACATGCCCTGTGCCACTTAAGTGACACAGCTCCAGGGTGTTCAGCCCCTCTTTCCCCACTCTTTCTTTTTGCTATTTCCTGGAAAACACAAAGTTGAGGCTTTGTTTTCATGTCAAGCTGGGCGTCCACTGGTCCATTCAGATTCCCTGGGACTCTCAAGATGCACAGCCAGGATTTCTCCATTGGGAATCTACCCATCTTTTGCACAGAAGCCACACAATATTCTGATGAGCAAAGGACATGGACTACTCATGACTTGAAGCAATCAGTTTTGAAGCCTCTGAGGATTGCCAATGTAGATAGCATCCTTACTAAAAGCTCTCTTGCCACAGAGAAACTTTATGTTGCTTTAGACCCCTCAAAAACAGGAAGACACTGAAATTAACGCTCTTCTCCTTACCACCCCCCACCCCCCGCCCCAGCCATAGCTCACTGTCAAACACTTTCCTTGCTACTTTGTTCTCTGATATGTTTACCTGACATGAGTAAAGTGTTCTGGCTTTTTCTTTGCCTGTGGCAAATTCTTTTTGGTTCAGCTGATAGTATTTCCCCCAATCTATTATAGATAAGAAATCACTGGGAAATTTACATCTGATTCACTGAGGCTCAGAGTTATAAGGCAGAACAGCATGATTTTGCCACGTGGATGTTTCTGTTAGTGATTATAAAAGTAAAATTTCTGAGGAATTAGCCAGAATGGTCCTCTCTCAAATTCAGAAACCCATCAGACAATGTAAAATCAGACATTATTCCTGACCACGCTATACTCTTTTGTTTGCCAAGCTATCTTGACAGTTTTAATATCTGTTGGCAGACCTATATGATAATCCCAGCAGTATTCTGGAGATAAGATTTTAGTGGGTTTATTGAGAAGGAAATACTTGTTTAGGTGGCTCTCATCATGCCACTCAGCTTCTATGTCATTTTTCTTGTCCTGGAGGATTCCTTTAAAGCACTCCTGGGTGAGGTTGAGAACCTGAATGGGTGTTCCTCCAAATATAGCTGCATGGTAATAAAAATCCCCCTGTCCAAATGGAATGTATGCTGCAGACTCCTCCCGCCTCTCATAGGTAAACTTATCAGGATCCTCCTTGTACCACCAGGCCTGGAGCTGAGCCACCAACTGGCCCAAAGTCTCCACACCAAAACTGTCTTGGAAGGTCTGGTCGACATCCATACAGAAGAGGAAGTCAACCTCATGCTGGATGTGGGTTGAAATATGTTCCCCAATGGTCTTCATGCGCATCATGCTGATATCCTGCCACCTCTTCTCAGGCTTAATCTCAAACACTTTGAGGGAACGCAGAGGATCCAGCTTTATCAAAGGCATCTGGGACACGTCATCCACCATGATATAAAAGATGACTTTGTGGCCCACCATGAAGTACCTATTAGCAGATATTATGAACTCTTCCAAGTAGTGCTCAATGTATCTGAAACAAAGAAGAAAAGGAAAACATTTTATCTTTGGATTCTTATAGGCGATCACATGCTACTATAAATCTCATTATCTAAATTTTATAATTAAAAAGGGAACGATTTCTCCCCAACCCAGATGGGACATCTGTGAGTGTAACACTCCTGCCTACTCAATACCAGTCATGTCACTTAACTCTTAGGGAAGTGGAATGATTTATCTGGCTGCCAATTTTGGAAGAGCCACTGGGCATGCACCACCCTGTCCTCTCGCTCTTGGAAGCCAGCCAGCCTGAGAGAGCATGTATTCTCAACTGTTCTGCCTTGCAATTAGCTTAGTGGTACAGACTCTATTCCCATATCTGGAAGTATGTAGTTTCTAATGTTGTAGATGGCTGGGTGTCTGAGTCCTTCTAATTCTGTGGTTCAGTTGTTAGGATGTTCAGGGCTTACAGATCCAAATGTCAGCTTTAATTGTAAGAGAGGTGATATTTATGATAATTTTGAGGATCACGGTTCAAAGCCAGCCCAGGCAGGAAAATTCATAAGACTCTTATCTCCAAGAAAACTAGAAGTGGCACTGTGGCTCAAGCAGCAGAGTTCTCACTTTGGGCTGAAGAGCTCAGGGACAATGCCCAGGCCCAGAGTTCAAGCCCCACAACTGACAAAAACAAACAAACAAAAACACCCAAACTATACCTCAGCATTCCTACTGCCAGATCAGATGTAAAGGTGACATGAACCTTGAGACCACTTCCCTATCTTGTCTACCTCTTTTTTTGGCTAACCCAACCATCAGCATTATCTCTTCCTCCTCTTTGATGCAGAGAATGGGGCCTGGACATGGAACTCCTTCCACATAGCATGGCCATCCTGCAAGTCTCCTATGGTCACCCCAAACACTAATTCATTAACCAGAGATGGCCCTTATAAATTCATCCAAATGCTAAAGCAAAGATTTCACCTTACTTAAACTATTTGTTTGTATTTAAAAATACAAATAAAGGGGCCAAGGATGAGGCTTGGTGGTACACTGCTTACCTAGTATGTATGAAGCCCTGGGTTCGATTCCTCAATATCACATCAAGAGAAAAAGCTGGAAGTGGCACTGTGGCTCAACTGGTAGAGTGCTAGCCTTGAGCAAAAAAGAGCTCAGGGACAGTGCCCAGGCCCTGAGTTTATGCCCCAGGCTTGGCAAATAAATAAAGCAAAAATAAAAATAAAAAGCTAGTTGCTACTGGCTCATGTCTGTAATCCTAGCTAGTTAGGCAGCTAAGATCTGAGGATTGAGTTTTGAAGCCAGCACAGGCAGGGAAGTCCAAGAGACTCTTATCTCCAATAAACTGCACAGAATAAGCCAGACATAGCACTGTGGCTTGAGTTATAGTGCTGTGTGGCCTTGAGCAAAAGAAGCTCAGGTATAGCACCCAGGTCCCCA
Organism: Dipodomys ordii; assembly: GCF_000151885.1. Lineage (NCBI taxonomy): Eukaryota > Metazoa > Chordata > Mammalia > Rodentia > Heteromyidae > Dipodomys > Dipodomys ordii. The sequence goes on along the minus strand of NW_012267343.1, from coordinate 1,085,438 downwards.
GGACCAGCACATACACATATACACAAAAGATTTTCTAGCCAAAGGAAGTCCTGATAGTTACCAGAATTTGGGGGTAGGCTTCACCCACTTTAACTACCCAGAACCATTATCTAAGGATTAGGAGTTGCTAGATGACAGGACCATATGTTTTCTTTTAGCTCCTTAAGCATAAAGGCTACAGACAGGACCCACCATTTTTAGTTCCAAATTTCTATTTCCTGTATGAGGAAAGGGATATGTTTTTCTCTATTTTTTATATTTCTCCCTACTTTATCCTGAAATACTCAAATAAATCCTTACTAAACTTTTCTTTTTAAGTCTGAGACCAGGATTCAAACTTAGTACCTGATGCTTTCACCCACTGGCTAGAGCTCTATCAACTCAGCAACACTGCCAATCCCTAAACGGTTTGTTTTTTTTTTTAAATTTTATTTGTGAACATACTGTACAGAGGAGTTACAATTACATGGGCAGGATAATGCGTACATTTCTTACCAAGCATTGCAGCCTCCTCCTTTGTTTACCCTTCACACCCCTTCCCAGCCTCCCCCCTCCCCCCCAATCCCAATCCTTCTCCTTCCCCCCCTTCCTCCCCCCCCCCCCCCCCCCCCCGCACCGACGTTGTAAAGCTCGTTTTGGACATGACAACTTGTACTTCTCATTGTTGCAACAGGTCCACCTGTATCCTTAAACAACTGGTTTCCTAAACGGTTTTTAAAGATGGTTAAAAAACAGTTTGAGGTTCATAGCAAAACCGAAATTATTGAGAAAAAGTATTGAGCTGAAAGTATTGAGAATTCCCATGTGCCTCCTGCCTATATTTATGCACTGCCTCCTGCCATATGCCTAAAACAGAATAAGTTTACTAGTCAACAAACTAGTACACTACTATTTCCAAAGTTCAGAGTTTGTGTTAGCATTCTGCAATTCTGGGAAAATGGAAAATGACATGTATCCACCATTATAACGGTACTCAGAATAGTTTTACTACCCAAAATTCCTATATGCTGTCCCTGTAGTTTTGCCTTTTCAATGATGTCATAGTTACAAACGCTTTTCAGATTGGTTTATTTCACTTATTTGTATGCATGAAAGACACATGCCTGTCTTTTCATGGCTTGATAGCTCATTTATTTTTAGCACCAAATATATCCTATTGTCTGAATATTCCACATATTTCTTTTCCATTTATCTGTCAGAGGACAAGTCAGTTCTTTCCAAGTTTTGCCAATTTTGAATAAAACTTCTAAAAATATCTGTATGCGGGTTTTTGTGTAGACATAACTTTTCAACTCATTTGGATAAATGTCAAGGAGTATGATTGGTAGGTTATGATAAAAGTTGGCTGAATTCTGTAAGAAACTATTGAATTTTCTTTCAAAGTGGCTATACCATTTTGCATTCTCAGCATCAATGAACAAGGTTCTTATCTCTTCATACTTGATGTGTTTCTTTTAAATTTTGATTATTTTAATAGGCATCTGGTGACATTTTGACTCTTTATTCAAACAATACTATATTAAATATCATTTTGTGTATTAGTACTGGGGCTTGAACTCTGGGTGTGGGCACTTTTGTCTAGCTTTTTACTAAAGGTTAGTGCTCTACCACTTGAGCCATACCTCCATTTCTGGCTTTTTTTTTTTTCTGGCTAACTGGAGATAATGGTCTCAAGGACTTTCCTGGCTTTGAACTTCAATCCTTAGATCACTGGCTCCTCAGTAGCTAGGATTATAGGTATAAACCACGGACCCCTGAACGTAAGCTACATACTGTCTTTGTGAAGCCATGAATGCTATAAGAAAAGGAAGAAGTTGGATGGCTAAATTCAATTTGTTCAAACTTAAAACACATGCCCAGTGAATATGGACGGAACACACTACCTGCCGATCATGATGTTTTGAAGATAATAACAACTGGCATTTTTTCCCTTGCTATTCGGATTTCCTTTCTTCGCTTGCAAAAAAAAAAATAATAATAAGAAAATGTGCTTTTGTTGTCCACACCTAGAAACCCCAGGGTTTATAGCATTGGTTCTTTAAAGGAATAGAATATACCTGAGTACTACAGAGATTTTGACATGGCTTAGGGCCAGAACATTATTCTGTACTCTGGAACTTTAAGAAAAATCTAGTGTCCTCTGGAGCTTGGGAGACAATACTGGAATGGGTGTTAATATGGCATTGTGAGGTTTAACACTATTTAGATATTAGAGCACTGCAGTCAGCTCAGTGCATTGTTTGAAAATAAACGAAGCATCATACCTCCTAAAGGTCCAAATCCACTTTAATGCTGCTCATTACAAACAGTCCTCTTTTGTTAAAGGTGAAAGATTTATACCATCAGAAGAGAAACCAGAGTATAAACAGTCCTCTTTTGTCTGGGAGCTAAAAGCACAGTTTCACAAGTATGTGTAATCTACAAAGTTTTGTTCTTGTTGTTGTTGTTGTTTTCTGCAGAGTTGCAATTGGGTAGTTGATGCCCCTGTTCATAAGTGAACGATGTTCTATTTTTGGAAAAACCAGGATCAAATGAATCTATCTGCACTGCAACATAGCTGGCCTGTCCCCTTTTATATCAATTGATTAGGTGAATTAAGCACTTGCCCCCATGTTGCAGATGTTTTTGCCTGAAACCCGAGACCTACCTTCTGAGGTAGGGGTATGTGGACTCTACCTACTGGTTGCCATTTAGGTCTCTGCGGAAAAGACACTGAAAGTGCCTTACTTGAAGGTTCTCTTATCTAGAATTCAGGTAAATCATAGATAGCTTTTATGAAGCTGTCCTTTTCCTGACAATGGAACAAGAAAAAACAAAGGACAACTTTGCCAGTGACACCTACCTTCCAACAGCAAAGACCGTCAACCCCACAGTGATTTCTTGTTTGGCATAGTACTTTTCTAGGATATCTCTATTGTAAGTCCCTTCCCATACAACGGGTGCATTCCAGTGGGTCACCGTCACAACCTCTGGGCGTTTCCTGGTGATAAAAACATACAGCCCTGTGAGTCAGAAGCAGCTCTGCTAAGGCAGGGCAAAGACTGCAAGAAAAAAAAAAATGGATCAGCTCATGTGCCTCTGAACCTATCCTGGAGGGTCATGTAGGACTTTTTTTTTTTTCTTGCCAGTCCTGGGGCTTGAACTCTGGGCCTGAGTGGTATCTCTGAGCTTTTGTGCTCAAGACTAGCACTCTACCACTTCAGCCACAGCTCTACTTCTGGCTTTTTATGGTTAATTGAAGATAAGAGTCTCATAGATTTTTCTGCCTGGGCTGACTTCAAACTGCTGTCCTCCGATTTTAACCTCCTATATAGCATGAGCCACAGGCTTGAGCCATTGGTGCCTGGCCCATATGGGACTCATACTTCATACACTCTTCTTTCTTCTCCTACTGTCTTCGTTCTCCTCTTCCTTCTGAATATCTTTCCCTTTTTCCCTAGTCTCTTAGCCATCTATGGCATCTCTTGGTTGTTATTTAGCTCTGTGGATGTCATCTGGGCCTCAGAAGATTCTAAATCTTGGTGTAGAGAGATGAGAGAAAGACAACAGAGTTGAAAGAGAAAAGGGATAATTTGCTTTGATCCTGAAAGAGATTTTCTGGGTAAGAAGCTGATTGTTGGCCAAAGAGGCTCCATACTAATGGAAATCCTGGTGTTACCATTTATTTCACAGACAAGCACACAGAGGAAGCCAGAATTGATAGGACTCAATATAACCGCAAGGAGGACAAAGCTGGAACACAGTGTCCCAGCAAAGACCCCTCTCCTTAGACCATGTTTTTGTTGTGGGGTATTTTTGTGTGTGGAGGAACACAAAGAGAAAAGGAAGTAAAGAAATATGGTTTCTGTAGACAGAAAACTTTAAAGGGATGCTCCCAGGCTAACACAAACACAGGAAGCTACCTAGGAGCACCTATGAGCACGGACTGTGATGGGGAAATACAGAAAGGATGGAACAGTATCAGGACCCAGCAGAGAAGGAGCTTGAGAGGGAATAAGTTGATAGCAACTAACCCGGTACCCTATGTGCTCAAGAAGTACTTGTACTTCCCTCTTGGGAGGCAAAAACCAGTGCATGGTCACTGAGAGTTATCCTGCAGTCTGGGCCTGGCCTCTACCTGGCTTTTGCTAGTGCTTTTCTGGGGTAGCATCGTGGCTTAACCCCAGTAAGTCAGGCAAGTGACTAGGCAAAGTCTGGTCTCAGCTGGCTGTGCTCATACAGCCCTGCTGAGACTGCCTGGGAGACCGGTGGGAATACTGCATAGTTTGCAGCAGCATGAGGTGTGAGCCCTTAGCCTTATTCTCTCCCACAGCATCCAACCTGAGCTCAGCCAGATGGGGCATCAAAACTTTGCCCCAGTGGTGCTTCTAGCCCTGTAACAACCCAGCTTAGTTGAAATGACAGGATTTCAAGCCACAACATATGAATAAGTAAGCACATATGGCATATTCTCCTCTGACCAATGTTTTTAACTTAAATTCTCATGTATTGCTAGCTGTTTTATTGTAGTGCTAGTTTCAGCCTGTCAAGGATCTTTTAGTAGTTCCAAAACAGCCCATTAGCTAAGTCTTACTTGTTCTGTATGAGCCACACATTTGGTAAGCAGATTAAAATTTATTTATTTATTTAGAGAGAAAGAAAAAGAGAAGGAAAATAAGAAAGACAGAAAGGAAGGAAGGAAGAAAGAAAGAAAGAAAGAAAGAAAGAAAGAAAGAAAGAAAGAAAGAAAGAAAGAAAGAAAAGACAAGAAAGAAAGAGAAAGATAGAAAGAAAGAAAAGGAAGTTCGGAGTTGATGGCTCACACCTGTAATCCTAGCAACTCAGGAGACTAAGATCTGAGGATCATGGTTCAAGGCCAGCCTGGACAAGAAATGTCTATGAGACCCTGATCTCTAATTAACTACCAAAAAAGCCAGAAGTAGAGCTATGAATCAAGTAGTAGAGTTCTAGCCTTGAGCAAAGTAGTTCAGGGACAGTGCCCAGGCCCTGAGTTCCAGCCCAAAGACCAGCATAAAACCAAAATGAATGAATGAATGAATGAATCTTAAGAAAGAAAAGGAGGACAGGCATACTTAACTCAATATGCATCTCAAGCTCAGTACATAGCTTTCAGTTCCTCACTCAATCTCCATGCCCCTCACCTATGGAGCTATGTCACCACTCCATTCTACAAAATGAGGCTAGGAAAGGAGAAGGAGGGAGCTTTGGGCCATTTAATTTCTATGAAGAGCCAAACTGGGACTAAGCATTAGGCTGACAGAAATGGGACCCAGTGTGTGAGCAATCTGCCATAAACTCCTTAGCTGTAGGACAAATCAGGCCATATCTCCTAGATGTGTCCAATTCAGTTACTTGGATAAGTTGGACTCTTCCAAGTAGGAAGAGAAAATAGCAATATATTTTTTAAACCTAATGTTTAACTAAAAATCAAAATGTTGTCTCTCCCAGAAGTTAATTATTCAATTCCTCTGACAATTCCAACATATTAACAACCCTGACTAAGAAGCCAGACAATAGCCTAGAAAAGCAGGCAGTAAAGAGGGGTCAGGGGGAGGGGAATAAAAGGCTGAAATCAACTTCCGGGATGAACTTCTGCATCAAAGAGTTTTAGTCATTTAAAGTCAAAACAGAAATTATCCAGGGCAGCCCACATATGTGAAAATGCTCATCTATGACCATGTTAACTGTCTGAGATATCCAAGATCACCAAGATGGGGCTCTGAAAAGGGGAATAAGTACCAGGAAAGAACTGTTCAAAAGCATTCCTTCTTAACAGAACACTCAACTGTATGACCTCAGCATGGCCAGTACAGGCCAAAGGCTTCCTGAAAAATAAGAGTCTCTGTAACTAAAGTACACATGCCTTTAGGCTGTTGTTAACTTTTCTATTTTATGTCTTTATTCATGGGTACATTGTGATACTCAACAATTGGTTAGAGGAAGTCTTAAAAACTCTATGAATCACTCAATAGGTTAAGAAATATACAACGTTCATCACTCATTAAGATACAATGTGCTAGATTAAATGAGCCAGCAAAGAGCTGGTGGCAGCACAAACTAGGACTGTGGCTGTAGAGAAAGGAAGTATGTGAGAACGTTTTGGGAGCAAGTATTGACTGTGGTTAGACAAAAGAAAAGGTCTCCCAGCCTCTAGCTCGAGCTATTTCCTGATGTGGGAAATGAGAACAAGGGTGGAGTACAATTGAGGAATCCATCTGGGACATGTGAGATATTCAGGGATGGCAGGCAGGCAGGCAGGCAGGCGGGCGGGCAGGTAGACACAAGTCAGGGTTCCTAGGAAATATGTGGAGTAAAGGCACAAATATGAGTCATCCACTCTAGGTGGTATCTAATGTCATGGGAGTGAATGGGAACAGAATGGAAACTGGCATAGGAAAAAGACATGACAGGCCATCTTCTTAACCCTGTTGAAATTTTTGATGGCCAGGAAGAGAGAAACCCCTTTACCAAGGACGTTGAGAAGGGGGAATGGAGGGGAGAGAAATGAGGCTGTAGAGTCATGGAAGCAAAGAGATCTTAATGTAGAAATATGTGCACAAAATAAGTCTGAGGTAGTTTACAGGAAAGGATAAACTGATATTATGTATAATATGTTGATTTACCCATTCATTCTTGCATACAATGATTGGTGTAGGCAAGAAATAAGACTTCCTTGAGAAGGTTTTAATTTTGTATTGGATCAAATCAAGACTCTTTAAATATCTTCCTACCTTGTATTTGGAGGTAAAGCTAAGTCATTTGTAGAGAAGAAAAGGGTGAAAGAAGTTGGCCATGGTCTCTCTCTCCTGTCTCCCCCTATGAATTCAGCTCTGATCCTGCCTAGCAAAGCACAACTGCCACAGAAACATAGGCCCTTCTTGGCTTGGGTACCAGTGGCTCATGCTTGTACTCTTAGCTACTCAGGAGGCTGAAATCTAAGGATCATAGTTCAAAGTTAGCCTGGGTACATCATAACTGAAAAAGATTTGCCATATGCATGTTTGATGAGCAAATTCATGACCTCATAAGATTTTTTTTCTCATCATTTCTATTTCATGGATGATTTTAATGAAATCTTAGCACTTTCTTCCCACAACTCAAGATCCTATGGCTTTCTATTACACCTATGGCCACTAAGGCCCAGTCCAGCCCCATTATTTTGTAATTAATCTACAAAGCTAATGAGTACTCAGGTTATTATCAAATTACTGTCAGAATTAGAATCTTATCTTAACTGAATCCAAGCTACTCAGGAGTGTGAAAACTAAGAATCCTGTCTTGAGAAGAAAAGCCTGGGAGGCTTTATCTCCAACTGACTGGTAAAAAGCTAGAAGTGGGGTTGGGAATGTGGCCTACTGGTAGAGTGCTTGCCTAGCATTCATGAAGCCCTAGGTTCCATTCCTCAGTACCACATAAACAGAAAAAGCCGGAAGCAGTGCTGTGGCTCAAGTGGCAGAGCACTAGCCTTGAGTAAAAAGCAGCTCAGGAACAGTACCCAGGCCCTGAGTTCAAGCCCCAGGACTGGCACGTGTACACACACACACACACACACACACACACACACAAAAGTGGAGGCTTGGCTCAAATGTTGATAGAGTGCCAGCTTTGAGAAAAAATTGCAAGCAAGAGTGTGAGTCTCTCCAGGTGTTGGTGGCTCACGCCTATAATCCTAGCTACTTGGGATGCTGAGATCTGATGATTATGGTTCAAAGTCAGTTCTGACAGGAAAGTCCTTAAGACTTTTATCTCCAATAAACTACTCAGAAAAAGCTGGAAGTGGTGTGGTGGCTCAAAGCGGTAGTATGTTAGCCTTGAGTAAAATTGCTCAGGGCAGCACACGTGTCCTGAGTTCAAGTCGATCATGGGACCGACTTGAGGTCCCATGAGTGAGAGGGTGAGTTTCTACATTCAAGTCCCAGTACACCTAACCCAACCTACCTCCCCTCCAAAAAAAATTATGGCATTATTATCAGATCTCAGCTTCTTGTCAAAGCCATTGCTTAAGGTCTAATACAAGCGAAGACTTTCTCCCAGTAAGGAGTGTGTTCAGTGGCACTCAGGGCACCTGCAATGCCCAACCTCCTGCAAGCTAAGGACTCACTGCACATGGAGAACAAGCTTTCTCTTCTTACTTTGGATCAAACCAGTCTTGCAGCTGAAGCTCCTTTTCTCTACCGTGTTTTATGTCCTCTTCCTCTTCTTGATAACTGTGGATTGTAAGCACAAAGAGAAAACAAGGTGTGTAAGGAGGGAGATCTGGGATGATAGGACAGTGGGGTACTGTCTCAAGACATATCCTAGCCAGACGCTGGTGGCTAATACCCATAAATCCTAGATCTTAGGCTCACGGTTCGAAGCCAGCATGGACAGAAAAGTCCTTGAGACTCTTATCTCCAATTAACCATCAAAAAGCTGTTGGTAGAGCTGTGGCTTCAGCGGTAGAGCACTAGCCTTGAACATAAAAGCTCAGGGGAGGGGAGGGGAATTTGTTCCACCAGGAACTCTAAGCATTATTCATACTTCAGATGAAAAGGTACTGTGTTCCCCTCTAGTATCACTCATCTAATCAGCAGCTAGTGATCTAATGACCCAGGTTATCTCAGGGGTTGGAGAGGACTTGTTAAAGCAGTCCTCTTGAGGACATTACTGTTGTCTTTTCCAAAATTTAAATTTTCAGCCCTCATGTCACCCTTCACTGGAAAAAGAAAAAAAACATCCTAATCCTACCTGTACAATAGATTCCTTATAAAATTTCCGTAAGCAAGGAAGATAAGGAAGGGAGAAGGTCACAAATATGAAATTCATAGACCATAACAGAATTGGATTTTCTTCAAGTGTTGGGTGGAAAAGAATTGGATTTTCTTCAAGTGTTGGGTGGATAGACAAACACACTCTGCCACCGCCTGCTGTTGCCTTACCCATTGTTAAACCAGCTTGAAAACCACCAGTCCTGAACGCTGCTGGCATCAACTTCTGGGTTTCTAAAAAAATGAAAAAGAATATAAACATTGTCAGAAAATGAAGCATTCGCCACACTAGAATGGGGAGGGGTGTTCAAAGCTTTTTTTAAATAGCAGAGATGACTACTTTTAAAAAGCTAACTTGAAGCAGCTAATTCATAAAACAGAATTTAAAACTCTCTAGATGAATGAAAAGCACAGACCAGAAGCTTCCTCTCTCCCCTAAGAAGCCCCAGCAATCTTCATCTAGAGCCCCAGCAGGGCAAGGAGAGAAAATGGGAGTGACTGGAGAGTCAGCAACAATACAAAAAAGCCTGAGCTCCTGATCTGCTACTTGCTAACTGTGTGACTACAACAGGCCATTTTCCTTTCTGGATTTCAGCTTTGTCCTCTGAAAGGTAGTAGTTTGGTGATGATGATGATGGTAATGATAACCTACCATGAAGATAATTTTGAAGACTGAATAAGAAAGCATATATAAAAGCTTGATAAACTGAAAATTACTGTAACAAGCTGACAGCTTAGTAAAAATAAGTACATTTCTAAGAATTATCTCTTCTTCAAAATTATGAGCATCCAAGTTGCTATAAAGGTCAGCTTAGGAATATTCCACTGGCCTAAAGGTCACCAGTGACAGCTTGGAAAATCTGAGGGTTACTGAGCAAGACCTTTAGGAACCTGTCATTAGAAGCCACCTTGGCCATTCACTTAAGAGAGCTGCCACACTCTCTCACTGTGACACTATAAAGGTTTCTTTATATAGGGAAAGGGGAGCTTCTGGAGGAGAAAGAAGGGGAAGTCAGCCATAACATGTTCTTCAGTTGGTATAGATAAGGTGGCAAGGTAACTCTGAGCAGGCTTAATATTACAAAACTCGTGTGTGTGTGTGTGTGTGTGTGTGTGTGTGTGTGTGTGCATATGTATATGCACGCCAATACTAGGGCTTGAACTAAGGGGCTCACTCTCTTATTTAGCATTTTCACACAAGGGTGGTACTCTACCTCTAGAGCCACACCTCTGCTTCCAGCATTCTGGTGGCTCATTGGAGATAAGAATCTCACTGCTGAGTAGCTAGGATTATAGGCATTAGCCACCACTATCCAGCAAGAATTTTTTTTAATTTTAATTAATTAATTTATTTGCCATTCCTGAAATCAGGGCCTGGGCACTTTCCCTGAGTTTTTTGCTCAAGACTAGCACTCTACCACTTGAGTCACAGTGCCACTTCCAGCTTTTTTTTTGCTTATGTGTTACTAAGGAATCAAACTCAGGGCTTCATGCGTGGTAGGCAAGTACTCTACCACTGAGCCACTTTCCCAGCTCAACCTTTTATTATTATTTATTTATTTATTTATTTATTTTGTCGGTTGTGGGGCTTAAACTCTGGGCCTGGGCGCTGTCCTTCAGCTCAAGGCTAGTGCTCTACCTCTTGAGCTACAGCACCACTTCTGGTTTTCTGGTGGTTAATTGGAGGTAAGAGTCTCGTGGACTTTTCTGCCCAGGTTGGCTTTGAACCTTGATCCTCAGACCTCAGCCTGCTGAGTAGCTAGGATTACAGGCGTGAGCCATCAGCACCTGGCCCCTTTTTTAATTTTTAGAGTCTTGCTATGCTGTTCAAGCCAGTTTCATACTCATCAACTCAAGCAATACTGCCACTTCACCTGCTAGCTGAGATTACAGGCATGTGTCATTACATCTGGCTAAGAAACCTGTTTTAAAGTTCATTTACTTTCAGGAAGAATTTAAAATGACTTTTGATAGAGGTGTAGTTATACTAACCAGAGAAACAACACAAGAGTAAACACCCCTAAAACAGTGACTTGGCTGCCCAAGTATGAATTTTCTTATGACCTTGGTCATCCAAATAAGGTTTACTTTCCTTTTCATTTTACAGCAGAATATTGTCTGAGTAGGTTTAAGCAAGTTCCCACAGCTCCACGCCATATGAGTATAAGAATCAGGATGTAATAGGAAGAGATAAATTATATCAGAAATCACACTAAGGCAAATACAAGCAGTTAAGAACAATACTTTGTGCTGAGCTTCCTGGAACCAAGCCAAAGGTAGGAAAATAAAAGTTTATATAGCTCTGATTGTTTTACTTTTAAAAAAATTGTTTTAAACAATGACACATGGTAGTCTGTCATGAGACTCAGGATTTTTTTTCCCTGATTCATATTCTCAGAGCAACTTTTGTGTAGTTCTTTAGGCAACATATTCAGGGCAGAATAATGGAAAATATCTTCCCAGATTGTTTTTTTATCACTTAGACAGCAATATTTCCAAAATGACACCACATAAAGGAACCCTTGATAGAACCAACATCAAAATGTAAGTCATGCTTCTATAAACTGGGGGCTGGAGAAATACAGTTCTGATCCCCAATAGCCAACTCCACAGGCGCATGCTGTCCGCTCCCACTTCAGCCTGAGTACCATCACTGGCTGGAGTGTGAAGGATCAGCAGGGTCAGGGGTGTTTGCAGGAACAGATGTGGGAGATAGCCAATAGATACCTAGAATTCAAGACACTTACTTTGAGTGATATATCCACAAGAAGGAGCCTTCTGGGCTGAAAACAAACAAGAAATAAAAGCATCATGTTACTTTCATTCTGAGAAAGGCGCTTCTTTCTGCCAACAGTCTTACTGAGCCCCGATTGGGCTGAGAACTAGGTTTTACCTGCTGCAAGCAGGTAATCAAGGATAAAGGTGTCTGGGAATTTCTAGTTGGGGTTACTTCAGGCTCTCCAGAGGAAGGGAGTATCTGGAGAATTTCACACCTTTTGTTTGTTTAAGACTGCTGGCTGGCAGTCAGGTCCTCTTCTGCTACCTATTCACAGGTACCTGATAAAAGAGGAGGCTCTGGAGGGGGAAACACCAAGGCCCAGGTTTCCCTGTTGAGTTTATCTCCCTCTAGAAAAGACAGCATCAAATGAAGAGCCAAAAGCTCTATGTTGCTAAAAGCCTTCTGTAAAGTGGTACCCAAAGACATCTTTACCAACTAAGGCAGGGAGACTGTCTTGAAGCACCTACAAGGCTGGACCAGGATGATGACTCCTTTGGAGTATCACCTCTATTCAGTTATTCTATAAATATTTGATAGGAATGTGCTATACACCAACTGCTGGGATATACCGCTGGCCAGGACAGATAGTCCTCATCCTTGTGGGACATAGGATAAGGCAAGGTAATCACCCAGCTCTGTGACTTCATATTCCAAGAAGTATGAGAAAGAAAAACATAAGCAGGCATGAAAACATCTCCAGAATTTCCAGAAGAGTTGATATTTTAGCTGGAATCTGAAGGATAATTAAGGGCTCACCAAGATGAAGGAAAGAGTGAAGAGGAATGCCCCAGGCAGAGAAAACAACATGCAAAGGCCCTGGGGTGGGAAAGGAGGCACCTACAATGAAATTAGAGAAGTAGCTAAAGACTAGGGCTTTCTGGTACCTACTGGAGATTTGCCCTTGACTTTCAGCAGGGGTGAGACAGGGTCTTGTGTGCATCTGAAAAACAACAACAACGCTGGAAAACAGAGTGCAGGGAGCACAAAGTAGGTGTGGAGAACCATTAGGAGGTAGAGGTAGTGGTCCAGACAGCAGCGGAGCATGAGGACACTGACCGGAGAGGCATTTGGGAAAAGTGTAACAACAGTTGGTATCACACTTGAGAACAAGTTCTAAGCCTCACCTAAAGCTCTAAAGTTCCTAGTTCCTAAATCAGCTTAGAGACTCTGACTGATGATATTCATAACAGGAAGTACTCAGCCAGATACTGTCCTAGGCAGCTTACAGCTTAAGAAATCTTCTCATCAGAGAAGTGGTTTCTGTTTATAACCTCAGTCTACAGATGTGGAAAGTGTGGCACATGGGCATTAAGTGATTCTTCCCAAGGGAGGAGTAGAAATTGTATGTGAAAATCTGAGTTTGAATCCTACAAAAGGAGGAGGAGTGGGCTGGGAAGGTGGCTCAGTGGTAGAGCGCTTACCTTGCATGCCTGAGGCCCTGGGTTCGATTCCTCAGCACCACATAAGCAAAAAGAAAAAAGCCAGAAGTGGCACTGTGGCTCAAGTGGTAGAGCGCTAGCCTTGAACTGAAGAGCTGAGGGACAGTGCCCAGGCCCAGAGTTCAGGCCCCACAACCGGACTCCCCCCCAAAAAAAGGGAGAGGAGTAGGGGACAAAGGAGGAAGAAGACAGAAGATAAAGAACAAAGGGGTAGAGGACAGAAGGAGGAGGAGCATGGGGCAGAGAACAAGAGGAGTAGGAGACAGAAGCAGGAGGCGTAGGGGACAGAATAAGAACAGGAGGAGGACGAGGAAGAGGAGGAGGAGAAAAAGGAGAAAGAGAAGGAGCCCTCCTTCCTTGTGGACCTCGTTTTCTGTGCTGAGTGCTGGGAGGGCGGTGTCAGCCAGGTTGAACTCCCCCATCCAGGGCATTATTACAATCTAGATGGATCAATAAATAACTAATATACTAAATAAATAAAATAAATATACAGAATTAATAATAGGAAGTATATAAAGGGTGTGGGGGTAGACCCAGAAACCTAAAATTTCCTAAACCTTGCATTTAACATTTTTGAGACTCAGTATTCCTCATCTAAAAACTTGGGAGTAGCACCTACCTACACTTTGCAGTTCGATTATGAGAACAGGAAATTACTGTGTGGCCTGGGTCCTGGCACTCAGTAATCAATAGCTTCCATCAGCCATCATCTGTCATCACTACCACTGTCATTTTCTTAAAATAGTTAGATTTTCTCCAGCTCTAAAATGCTAAGGTTTTTTTTTTTTCAAACAGCCTCAAATTGAATGCTATCCTTATAGATAACATATTTTTAAGTGCCTTATTGACCAAATTTCTTCAATTTACTAATTGGTACATGTGTTCGACTTATTTTTAAATCTTTTTGAGTTTGTGGTGAAGGTCAGTGTCCTCAGCTCATCTCAGGCTTCCCCAAGGCTAGCTTGTAAAAGTGGCAAAAGCTGCTTGCTCTCTTTGAGGCCTCTTACAGACAATAAAGCGATTCTGCATACAAGAGAATGCTATAGCTAGAGTCTGGGTATGAGACAATGCCCAGAAGAGCCACTGATAACCATTCATAAACAGCAAGCACACCCAGCACTGAAAAATACCCCTCTTCCTCTTCCTAAGAGGTGGATACCAATATGCACATTGGAAACTTTGGCTCCCGTATTTTGGACCACTCAGAATATGGAGGTACAACTGTGGTTACAACCCTAATCACCAAAGTTATGTAATCGAGTGTTGTTCAGGTTCAAAGCTTGAAGACTATCTAAAAAAGCATTCCAACTCCAGGTAGGAATCCCAAAGTGCACTTCTTCTTGAGGATATACCTGACTGCTAGTTATTCCTTCATTTGCCAAAGTATCCTGTGCTGTGTTGTCCTCTGAGCAGATGCTGCTGCTACTGCTGCCTGTGAAGGAGCGAATGTTTGAATCCCAACCCTCCAAATTTTGTATGTTGAAGTCCTGTTGCTCAAGTTATGGTAATTGGAGGTGGGGCCTCTGGGAGGTTATTAGGTTTTAAATGAGGTTATGAGGGTGGGATCCCATGATGGAATTAGTGACCTTATTAGAAAGAGACTAAAACTTGCTTGCTCTCCGTCATGTGTGGATGGGGGAGAAAATGACATTTGCAAGCCAAGTAAAGAGCCATCACCTGGGAACCAAATCAGCTGGTACTTCTGTGATAAATAACTTTCTGTTGTTAAAAGTTACACAATGTATGGTCTCTTGTTATGGTATGTTGAGCTGAGCTGAGCTTCCTCAGCTCTTGCATGTGTAAGCGAGTTAGTTCTAGGGTCCCCATCCCCAAATCTGAGTCATCTCTTCTTTGAACCAGTTTCCTCATTCTAAAGACCTACTTTCCAGACTTTTAAAACTTGGTCACCTACTAGCTTGTCAAAATTAGTCATTCAGAATGAAACAAGAGAATATTCTAGAAGTGGTTAGACATGTGCCACACCTTAAGACTAATTAGTTCTGTATTCTTCAGATTTCTCCTGCTATCTATCAATGCACTGAAAGGTGTAGTTCCTTTTTTTTTTTTTTTTTTTTGTAGACAAGACAGTCAAACTGGTTCATTAATTTACGAACTGAAAGAGATATTCAAATTGGGCTGGGAAGGTGGCTCAGTGGTAGAGCGCTTGCCTTGCATGCATGATGCCCTGGGTTTGATTCCTCAGCACCACATAAGCAAAAAGAAAAAAGCTGGAAGTGGTGCTGTGACTCAAGTGGTAGAGCGCTAGCCTTGAGCTGAAGAGCTGAGGGACAGCGCCTAGGCCCAGAGTTCAGGCCCCATGACTGGACCCCCCCCCCTCCAAAAAAAGAAAGAGATATTCAAATATTAATCTAGGAAACCACCTAGAATTCAGGCCACTGAAACATTTCACTAATGGTGTCATGACAATTTTGTACAATTCAATTATACAAGGAACTTCTTGAAGCTGAAAGCTAAGCTTTGCCATAGACTTTTAAGTCAAAGCCAGGCTGTGGAGACTTTTAAGCTAGAATCCTCTACTGTGGTAATCTTTAAGGCACTGGAATTTCTTCAGAAAGCACAGAGGCAGCTCATATAGTTGAATCTACAGATGAGTTTGATCATTCATAAACATTTAATTCATTCTGTTTTTAAAAGCTGAGAGAGAGAGAGAGAGAGAGAGCTAATATTTCAGCAAGGCACAAATGAATCACCAGCAATTCAATGTGTATTTTTCCAGCAAAAGTCAACAACTTGAACTGCTCCTTTAAACTCTGCAAATATTTTACTGATTGCAAAATTCAGGATAGATTTCGCATAGAATTCTTGTCCGAAATATCTAAAAGGTGATTTCCGTATTGGATTACCACTACAAAAATGGGAAAAAAAATTAAAATCAAGATAATAGGAACATAAAAGGAATTATGAATTCATTAGCCAGAAATTACTTGGAGAATCTGGTGATTTTTAAAGGCATTCTGGGATTCAAGAATACAAGAATGATGGAAATTCTTATTTATGGTTTCTGTTAATCCTGATTTAATTCAATTTGGTAACTTGGCTGACGTTAGTGAAATGGAATTAAAGCAGTACTTCCACCAACATAATTCCATCTTGTTCCATAATTACCTGTTGATATATTCCCAAAACACAACAATCACAGTTGAGACAAGCAGCATCGACAGAATTACTTTTCCTTTGACATTCATTATTTTCTCCTAGAGGCAAAAAAAAAAAAAGTAGGGGTGGGGGAGAGAAGAGGTGGAAAATAGATTAAATGAAATCCAGAGCAAGAGATGGTTTTTAAAAATATTTCTTACCCATGTTCACTCTAGGAGATAAATTATGAGTATTGAATTAGAGCTGAGGAGTGTGTTTTACCTTTAATTGCATAAGCAGCCAAAATTAGGCAAACTCAATTAGTAGAGTAGGCTGCCTGTGTTGGGAAGGATGCCAAGAAAGGATCCCAACCCACCATAGATACAGGAAAGCTGTAAGTGGGTCCCCAGAACTCCAAGTAACTCCTGATTCAGATCACCTTATCTTATGACATGTGTCCTTGGGGAGCCACTCCCGAATCTCCTGCCCTTGGGTGACTGGCTACATGTCCTCCGTTCAGAGGAGAAAATGATTCTAGTGCTTTATCGCTCTAGGTCTTGCCTACTTCCCAGCCCCACCCAGTTTACCCCCACTACATTCACGAGCAAGCAAACCCTCTGCACTCAAGGATACAGATAGTTTTACATTGCTTCATGAAATTGTGATAGAAAGGGATGCAGTATTGGGTGGGGAAGTTCTTCAGTTTCATGGTCAAGGAAGACTTGCTGTGGAAGGGAAATTAAAGTTGAATACCAAAGAATGAGCAAAAGCTGAAAAAGATGAAACATTATGCAGGACAATAGGTGTTGCTTTCATCATTCCAGGACCAGATACCAGACACCTACAGATCGCCCATATAGCTTGGAGCCTGCCCAAAGTATTCCAACTAGCTAATTCTAAACTGTTCCCTTGCCATGCCTTGTCTTTCTCATGAAAACCCCAGTTAGGCTTCTGGCCTCATCCTTCCCTCCCCCCCCCCCCCCCGCCCCGCTCACCCCAACGCTACTACCCATCTTCCTTCTCTTGATGATCCTGAGGTCTTTCCCCATGTGGTCTTCCGTACTGTGCCATGCCTCCTGTATTGAAGTCCTGTTAGCATAATAAACCTGGCTTCTTTTCCTGAGGCTCTTCCCTGTGTCCATCCTTGACCACCTGACTGACCAGTGTATAAAAGAACACAGAACAGAGTGCCAGTGGCTCATGCCTGTAATCCTAGCTACTCAGGAGGGTGAGAGCTGAGGATCGTGGTTCAAAGCCAGGACAGTCAGGAAAGTCTGTGAGACTCTTAACCACTAGAAAATTAGAAGTGGCATTGTGACTCAAAAGTAGTACAACACTATTAGCCTTGAGCGAAAAGCTCAGGGACAGCACCCAGGCTCTGAGTTCAAGCCCCACAACTGACAAAAAAATAAATAAAAAATAAAAAAATACAGAACAGTGACCTATGCTAAAAAGGAGACAGAGAAATGGCTAGAAGTAGATTCAACCTATATACTTTGGAGCCAGACATAGATAAGAACCGCATGATCTGAATCACATGGAATCTAAAAAAGTTGGTCTCTTAAAAATTGCTTACCAATCTGGGTGCTGGTGGCTTGTGCCTGTAATCCTAGCTACTCAGGAGGCTGAGATCTGAGGATCGAAGTTCAAAGCAGCCGGGGCAGGAAAGTCTGTGAGACTCATCCTCAATAAAACACTAGAAAACTGGAAGTAGCGCTGTGGCTCAAGTGATAGAGCGCTAGCCTTGAGCTGAAGAGCTGAAGGACAGCGCCCACGTCCATAGTTCAAACCCCACAACTGATAAAAAAAAAAAAAGTTACCAGAGAATAGGCAAGAGGTGGGGGCAGAAGAATAGGGAAAGGTGATAATGGATACTAGGCTATGATTAGATAGGAACAACAAATTCTGCTGTATTACTGCACTATCAGGGGACTTCAGATAACAATATTGTACTGTACATTTCAAAAAGCAAGAAGAATCTTCCAAGCTTTCATATAGGAAATTTTAAAAAATGCTGGAGAAGATATGTTTCACTTAAACATTACACAAGGTATATATTGCACCAAAACCTTACATGGTACCCCATTAATATGCTTAATTTTTGTGTTATGTCTACTGGGAAAAATAAATTTAAGTGATTTATCTACTTTCTAGAAAGAGTTGTTAGGATGTGGCTGCTGATTTTGGCATCAGGGACGAGGGAGAGGAGCAAAGCCAGAATTTTGCCTCCTCAGTGGGTGAAATCTGAAGCATTTACTGAGAAGATAAGAAAGGTTAGAGGAGGACGTGGCTGGAGAATAAGACATATGAGTTCCCATGTGGAACTGTGGAACCGTCTGTGGTAGGTGGTCAGTGAGCTTCCTGATTCAACCCTGGATCCCCACTGCCCTCCTTCCAAGGAATGAGGAACATCGGAAATCATTTGGTATGTGATGACACAGAAATGCATGCTTCTCATCAGCTGCCAGCAGCCCATCTGCCTATATTGATTTATTTTTTTTCTTTTGTGCCAGTCCTGGGGCTTGAACTTAGGGTCTAAGCGTTGTAGTTTTTCCATTCAAGACTGGCATTCTGGGGCTGGGAAGGTGGCTCAGTGGTAGAGCACTTGCCTTGCATGCTCGAGGCCCTGGGTTCGATTCCTCAGCACCACATAAGCGAAAAGAAAAAAGCCGGAAGTGGCGCTGTGGCTCAAGTGGTAGAGCGCTAGCCTTGAGCTGAAGAGCTGAGGGACAGCGCCCAGGCCCAGAGTTCAGGCCCCACGACTGGACCCAAAAAAAAAAAAAAAAAGACTGGCATTCTACCACTTGAGCCACAGTTCCACTTCAGGCTTCATTTGCTGGTTAAATGGAGATAAGAATCTCCCCATACTTTCTTGGCCAACTGGCTTCAAACTGCCATCCTCAAGATCTCAGACTCCTGAGTAGGTAGGATTATAGGTGTGAGCTCCTAAACCTAGCTGTACTGGTAATTTTTGATGACTAATAATGATGTTCTAATATCCAAATGATCCTTAGCAGAAAAAGCTTCCTTTCCTTTCAGTGAGTAACTGAAATATTGTTGACACTGAAATTTTTACCTTCTGGGGGCAAGGAGGGTCTTTTCCAACTTCTTTCAAAAGAAGTTCTTAGCCGGGCGCCGATGGCTCACACCTGTAATCCTAGCTGAGGAGGCTGAGATCTGAGGATCGTGGTTCAAAGCCAACCCGGGCAGAAAAGTCCATTAGACTCTTCAATAAACCACGCAGAAAACTGTAAATGTCACAGTGGCTCAAGTGATATAGCACTAGCCTTGAGCTGAAGAGCTGAGGGACAGCGCCCAGGCCCAGAGTTCAAGCCTCATGACCACCACCAACAACAACAACAAAAAAGAAGTTCTTAGATTATTCCAGTCTCAGGTCTTATCACCTGCTCTTCTACATCTCTCTCATATTGCCTTTATTATTCAATACAATTTTGGTTAAAGGAACCAAAGCGGTTTTCAATTGTGACACTCTATTCCCCCTTCCTTGGAGAGAGAGCTGTTATGAAACAATAAAAAGCCAATATTGAACTCAATGTCAATTTGAGGTGTCCATAAACTCCTAGATTGAGTTTTAAGAATTTTATGCCCACTCTCTGGAAATCACTATGTTTTGACATAGAATGCATTTTAAACATGGCAGTTCTTAATAGTGGTGTTCGTAAAATGGGCCGTCGAGAGGATCCAGTGAGACAGCACAGAGCCTGGTGCTTAGCAAATGCTCAAAACATATTTGAAGGAAAGCAGGGACAGATCAGGAATAAGAACACATTATGCAATGAGGTGCAAATAGATGCAAATGAGTAGACTCTAAAGGCTTATCCATCTGTTCTGAGCCTCAGCCTGATTAAGGGCTGCTTAAAAGGGGGACTAAGTTTTTATTTTCTCTGATCAAGCCCCAGGCACTGCTACAAAACCCTCAGCGTGCTGAGAAGCAAAAACAAGCCTGGCTGGAGTTTCAGCTGTGTCAGCCCCACCTGCTGAGGGTCCCCTGTAAATTGTCTCTCAGTCAGAAGGCTCATTAAATGCAGAAAAGGTGAAAACACTCCCAAGGGAACAGTGAAGCTCCCATCAGAGAGAGTCCAAATCAGGCCTAGCTCTGCCTAATCTACCCAAATATGTAAGTGTTAGTGATTTTCTTTCTTTCTTTCCCTTTTTTAAAAAAAATTAATTTTAGGAATTAACATCAGAGGTAATTCTCAGAGCCCATTTCTTTCTGGACTTCATAGATGGCTTGAACCTGCTTCTTCTTTGGCTGTGGTTAACTTTCCCTCTGGTGTGAATCTTACCTTTGAAACTGTCTGAATGAGCCAACCTGGCATCCTTAGCAAAGACCTAGAACCATAACACTAAAAGCATACACACGCTTCCTAGAATCTAGATCCCAAGTTTTTTAGGAAGCTGGCCAGTGAGTCTTTTCAAATATTTTATTTTTCTCTCTGGAAAAACAAAACCGAGGCATTTGGCAGACACTGTAGTCTACAAGTCCTCCTCCTGCATGTTTCTTTCTGTATTTGGGTTTTTTTCAAAACTATAATTCTGAAGATGGGTGGCTGAGTGCCTTACCTACCAGGAAAGAAACATAGGTTTAAACTTAAATGCCTGCAAGGGGGCCACAGTCGCAGAGTTGTGCAGGTACATAGTTTTCCCGCCATCTCTGAGAAGCCTCTGACTTAATACTTGTCATTTCTAACTCTATGGCTCCATTTGCTCTGGGTCCTCAGCCACACCCATACTCAGCCATGTAAACCTGGCTCCCGCACAGGATCCCAGATGAAAGCACTTATGCTCCTCGTGCAGACAGTGCAGGTATTTCCCCAGGCAGGGTCACACTGCAAAGTGTCACACCACGCTCCTTGTTCCCTTTTCCCTCTCTCTCTTTTCCTCAGTTATTTCCCTGGAAGGTTAGACAGATTTTTCTATATGTGTGGCCCATAAATTAATTCTTCCCTATCCACCTGCAGCCCATCTCACTCAGAACAATACTCACCTGATCAGAGAACCATACAGATTAGCCCCAAGTGGGAGGAGTAGACGTGTCCCTTCCAAACAGAGTTTCTCTCTGGAAGGAACACTGGAGGATTCTGTTTTCTCCTCTCAGCTGAATAGCTATATACTCAGAGGGCCTGGAAAAGCCATTATCTCTGAGGGCAGGGAGCAGGCCAGGGCAAAAGCAGTGGCAAAGGAAACCAAACCTCCCCAGCAACCTTAGGAGCCCTCCTCCTTGCCTCTATCTCCTCCACTGCCCCTCTTTCCCCTGAATCCCTCGTCTTCCGTGAGGAACTGTTCCTTCTCTGCATGGGCCTCAGTCCTGTGCCGTAGTATGATGGGTCAGGCCGGCACAGGCCCCCTAGCACCCAGTAGGTGCACCCCATGTGTTTGTGGAGTGGATCAATCAGTAAGAGGAATCGTGTGGGACTTTGGTGTTACTCCAGCACGGGTTCATTCTCAACATGGATCTAGCACCAGTCAGTTCTTAGACCTAAACCAACTTCTTAGATCCAAGATGAAGACCACCACGGTGCTTCCATGGAGACTCACCAAGATGGTGACAAGTATTGGGCTTGGAATGCGGCTTAGTGCTTGCCTAGCATGTTTGAAGGCTGGAAGTGGCGCTGTGCCTCAAGTGGTAGAGTGCTAGCCTTGAGCAAAAGGAAACTCAGGGACAGGCCCTGAGTTCAAGTCCCAGGACTGGCAAAAAAAAAAAAAAAGATAGTGACAAAAACTGCAAAGGAGGGGCTGGGAAGGTGGCTCAGTGGTAGAGCGCTTGCCTTGCATGCTCAAGGCCCTGGGTTCGATTCCTCAGCACCACATAAGCAAAAAGAAAAAAAGCCGGAAGTGGCACTGTGGCTCAAGTGGTAGAGCGCTAGCCTTGAGCTGAAGAGCTGAGGGACAGCGCCCAGGCCCAGAGTTCAGGCCCCACGACTGGACCCAAAAAAAAAAAACAAAAAAAAAAACTGCAAAGGAAAATAGAGCAGAAAGACAATAAACCCGGTGTTGGATATTTTGGACAAGACTCTATTCTTTTATTTATTTATTTGTTGGTCATGGGGCTTGAACTCTGGGCCTGAATGCTGTCCCTCAGCTCTTCAGCTCAAGGCTAGTGCTCTACCACTTGAGCCACTGTGCCACGTCTGGTTTTCTGAATGGTTTATTGGAGATAAGAATTTCACAGCCTTTCCTGCCTGGGCTGGCTTTGAACCACAATCCTCAGATCTCAGCCTCCTGAGTAGCTAGGAATACAGGTATGAGCCACTGGTGCCCGGCTTCTTTTTAATTTTTGTGTATTTATTTTATTGCCTTGCAGTGCTGGGAAGGAAATCTTGCACATAGGAGACCAGCACTCTGCCACTGAGCTGCATCCCCAGGCCCAAGGCTTCACTCTTCATCTCCCATATCCTTGATTATGAATGACAAGTTTTAGATCCAGCATTCCGGGTAGAAGAACTAGCAGAACTAGAAGACTCTCCTTCCTGTGTGAAAGCACCTCACAGAGCAGCTAAGGGGAGCCCGCATCTCCACTGTCGGTTGAGATGAAGCATCTCTGATCCACCTCTGAAAAGGCACAGCTGAGCCGCCAGCTGCTGTACAGATGTGCCTGGCACCTTGGACAATTGTCAGGCAAAAGAGGGGATTGAGGCCCAGCCTCACAAGAGACTTACAGTCAGCCCAGGCTTTCTGCATCAAGCTTTCTAAGGCCCTCAGTCTCCTTGTATGTGAAACAAGACTTTTTGGACTTAAATGTTCCTGCAGGCTTTCCAACCACAGGGTTTGTGGCCAAGTCACTTAGCAACATGGAGCTCACCTTGCTGCGGTGGCCCTTAGGCCTTCCTTGATATAATAATCAAATGATATAGGTTTACTAAGCCTCCTGCATCAGGGTCCCTTGCTGTATGGGTCCCTTTGCAAGACTGGGCCTGATTCTGACTAGTGGGTGTGGGAAACCCCCAATGCTTCCTACAGTGAAGGGTGCTACCTGCTTAGAAAAACCCTAGTTGATCTCTGGTGGCTTTCCTGGGAGTGCAGGCAGAAACAGGGGATGACTCAACTTGACATGCCCACCCGGGTGCCAGAAACAGCCTGCCCAAGACCCTGGTCATCACCCAGATCCTTCCCCCTTGAACCTAAGAACAAGGAACCGAACACAGCACTGCAACCTGCTCAGGGGCCGTGATGGTCCAGGCTTTACAACCACCGGTGCCCCCTTCATCTAGGACACAGGCCAACCTTCCATCCATGTATAGTCTATGCCTAGTAAGGAGCAGAGAACTGAATTCCCTGGGGCATCTGTCTGGAGCCACCTGAGCAAAAGCCAAAGCTCTGCAGATGTGGCAGCACCAGTAACAACTGTGATTAACTCTGTTTGAAGCAAAATGGGCTTAACCTGGTTGTTTTCCCCTTCTGTTGAAAAGTATACTAGACCATTAAGCTAAAGAGACAATTACAGAGTGTGCACCTAAAATATAGCAGGTACATCAGGCAGCTATGCACAACTTGACTCTGTTGCTTATCAGTCATTTTATTATTAAGCTTCTCTGGGTTGTGTCATACCTGGGAGAATTGTCTGTTTTCGTATTTGCTGTGATATCTGCTCATGGTCTAGATATTCAGTTTCATATCTAACATTAACATTCTCCTTTAAAAGGCCCACCCCTACATCAACTTGAAGCTCTCAGTACCGGAGTCCTTCCTGACTACCACCCTAACTGAAACCCTTTCCCAGTAGTCTCAATTTCATCTCAGCAATCCTGAGAAGTCACTCCATTAGCAGTGAAGAAAACGGAGGCTCCGAAAAGCTAAGTCACTAGCCCAACTTAAACCAGCATGAAATGGTGGGACTGGAATTCAGAGCCATTGACCCCTTTTAATGACCCCATGCTTATCCATGGATTCATCATTCACATTCCCTCTCTTTTTGTTGTTCATGATTATCCAAAGAAAGCCAAACACTAGCCAGGGCCACCACAAGCCAGGTTTCCTTGGACCATCTGGGAGTCTGACTGGCTCAGCTCCTTTGCCAGCTCAGGCATTTCCTGTGTGCTGATATGGGGTGTCCTCCCTCACGTAATTTGCTTACCCCTCATAGTGGTCAGTATGGTGGCCTTAGCTTGGCTTTTTGGCTAAGACTGAACTTTAGTGAAAGAGAGTAGTAGGCTTAAGCTGGTTAAGCATACCCAGTCTTGGCAGAACCCAGGGCCGCCAAGCCCAGTCTTGGCTTTGGGCAGTACAGGAGGTAAGAAGGGACAGTGTCTTATTATCCTAAAAACCTCTTCCAAAGAGTGGTACAGAGAAATGCTCTTCTTCGGAAGAAACAGGCAGGGAAGTCTGTTTCTAGTTATGTTTTTCATTATGAGGATCAGGGTAAACACAGACGTAGGAAAATGCAAGCCAGGCCTCAGACTAAATACACAGCTAACTGTTGCTCCAGCCATCACACACGGAACAACCTGTTCCCTGAGTTACATCTTGTAGTGCCTGTTCTTGAATCCCTTTCAGGAAATCTAACGCCATAGCTTTTCCTTGTGGTCTCACCCAGAAGCCACTGTGCAAGGATTTTCTTTTTCCCAAAAGAGACACAAAGCAAAAAACATGGCTAATATTGTGATGTGCTGAGAAGGCTCTGCACGCACCCACAATGCCCAGCCTCGGGCCCCAATGCTGCCCCTTGTTAATTGATCCTTGCAGAGAAAACTCCCCAGCCAGAGCTATGGACCAGTCTGCAGCCCTCTGAGATCCCCAGAGGGAAGCAAAATAAAGTAGGACTTACAGCAAAAGTCCCTGAGCCAGCATCCTAACTGCTTCCACTTCCAGATCCACGGCTGGGGAGAGAAGGCCTTTGTCCCCTTCCAAAACTATTGAGGGAATCTGGAAAGGAGTTTGAGAAGAGCAGGGGTCCTCCCCTGCATGGATCCACTGGTCAGCCTCTTGCTGTTGCCAGTGACCCTGGCCTGGCATAAGCAAATCATGTCACCGTTTCACATACCTCATTGTTTGCTTCTTTTCCTCCAGAGCGAAACACAGAACAACAGAGTTCTATTGAGTTCTGTTTTTGCAGAAGCAGGCAGGGCTCAGAGGAAGGGAAGGTGCTGAATTCCAGCTCCTGTCAAAAGAATAAACAGCTATTTCAGGAAGAAGGGGGTGGGTGGATAGACAGAGCCCTTGTAGCTGCCGCTAGCTCTGTTCCTGCAACCCCGGGAAATGGGCTGTTTATCAGGTCTGTTGACTCAAAGCTACGTGCCGAGGCTGAATTGGTTCTCTTGAGTACAGTCCATGGCTGGCTTCTTACACCAAATGAAACTAACAGGACCAAACTGGAGAGTAGGCTACCACCCTGCAGAGGAACACATGAACCACACAGGTCACCTGCTCCTTAGAGAAACCTGGAACCATTTGGGACCTCTACAACCTCAAGTGACGGCTCTCAGGAACAGCCAATGATGTGTTTTTTTTTTTAACACCCTCCAAACCAGCAGTGGACGGGTTAGGCACTCTTGAGAGTACTCAAGACTTTTCAAAGTCGCTAGAGCCCCTCCTCTACACCCTTGAGGGTTTGGACCTGCTAGGTTTTGCTGGCACATTGTATTTTTAGGGTGCTATGAGATCTCATGGCAAACCATCCTGTAAAAACTTTAAAAGGTCACCGTGGCCCACTGTGCTCCTGGCCTGAACAATGCTCAGCCCTTCCCATACCCGCCCGCCCTCGGATCCCAAAATAGAATCGTCCCACTGGAGGAGACCTGGGAGCAGTGGATTCTCAAGCTAGAAATAAAAAGCCAAAACTTTTCCAAACAGCAAATGAAGTCATTCTCAGAAGCCTACTACACACAACAGTGCAAGAGGGCTTTGGCTCAAGACGGGAGGAGGCAATACTCCAAGCTCCTTGCTTCATCCTGCTCAAGTACACATGGCCACTAAGTACAGGAACCCCAGGCTCAGACGACAAAGCTGGACAGGAAGGAATCAAGGACTCTTGGGTTGCTCCGCTATGAATCTAGTTTCTTCCTCCTGTTCTCAGAAGGAAGTTTCGCAGTTTCCTTTTCTGAAGTCATGAGCCAGTTGATTAAAACAACCCTTAGAGTCTGGAAGTCCTTCCCAAGGGGCTCCCCGAAATCCTACCTACAACCTTCAAAAACATACACATTGTGATACTGTCATTCCACTCCCAGCTCTGTACCCAAGAAATGGATACCAGGACCATATATACTGGATGACTTAAAGCTCTCTTAGAGTTCAGAAGCAAGCAAAATTAAATGTATGGTGTTAGGCATCGGGCAGGTGTTTTCCCTAAGGGTGGTAGTGATTGGAGAAGGGGCTTGGTATGCTCTGCCCTGGGCAGTGGTTACATGGACCTGTCCACTGTGTGAAAATGCCTCACCAACAGACCTTTTCCAGACAGGTATTAAGAATTAAAAAAAAAAAATCAAAAAAACCTTTAAACCAGCCAGCAGCTGTGTGTTTTGGAAGCACCCTGTCTCCCCTATGGCTTCAAAAGCCCATAGACTATGGATGGTCTCTGCCTTTTCTTCTCTTGGGTTGCCCATCCCAATCTTATGTGCTGAACCCCTTGGTCTGCTGTCTTAAGAGACTAGGAATCTGGACCTGTGGTCAGCATGGAAGGGAGAGAGAATGGATTGGAATCTGAGGGGCTTGAGGGACTATTGGAGGATGCTGGAGACAGACCCTGCACGCCAAGTAAGGAGCCTCTAGCACTGAGCCACGCACCCAGCGCTTCCCAGGGCCTCTCAATGAACAACACTGATCATTTCTATTGATCACACACCCACTTTACAGTTTACAAAATAGCCCCTCTTTCTTTATCTCAGGGGACCCTCAGGGTCTCCCAGAAAGAGGCCCTTCACTCATTTCATCTTATACAAGGTCACCTGCTGGGACATTTCCCTGGCAGGTCCTGTGCTGCCTTTCTTACCTGGGGCCCTCCAAAATAATAAGGCTCTCCAGACTGATTAAGCTCTCTAGCAGACCACTTGCAAACCTGCAAGACAGAAAGTGCAACTTCTGTGTGTGTGTGTGTGTGTGTGTGTGTATGCATGCGCACGTGTGCCAGTCCTAGGGCCTGAACCCTGAGCTTTTTTTTTTTTTTTTACACTTTCTCCAAGGCTAGTGCTCTGCCACTTGAACCACAGCTCTACTTCTGGCTCTTTTGGTGCTTACCTCCAGATCAGAGTCTCAGAGACTTTCCTGCGAGGGCTGGCTTTTTGAACCACAATCCTCAGATCTCAGCCTCCTGAGTAGCTAGGATCACAAGAGTGAACCAGCCAGAAGGTATAACTTCTAGAGACACTAGAATCTAGAGAATTCCTCCATCCCAGACACACACCATTCTGGAACTCTCAAAGGAGTAACATTGTGGTCATTCCTTCATAGAGAGGCAACAAGGCATAACGAATAGCCCTGGGCTACAGACTTCAGCAGCTGATCAAAGTGCAGATGCTGCCAGGGCTGGAATGGGGAAGCTCATCATGCCAGCCAGAGGAGCCTCTGGATCTATCCAGCGGCAGCCTGCATTCCGTGCATGCCACCTTCCACATTCTGAATCGAGTGCCAGGGCCTCTGCGTCAGGGTGAGATCCGCTAGAGCACTAGTGTGGCAAAGGCTGCCTTTGCATCCCAGGTCACTCCCGTGGGAAACATGAAGGTCAAGAGTGCCACCCTGCTCATTTCTTTGGAAACAGGAGGATTAAGTGTTCTTGGCAAAGAATGCTTGCAAATTATCATCATTTGCTTAATCTCAAATAATGTTTAGGGAGGGCATAAAAGACATGCCTGCCAATGCTTGCCAGTGATAAAGCAACGCGCTTGGTTTCCTGCTCTGAGTAATGGGATAATTACAAAGCCCTATCTACCTCTCAGGTTGGCTGAGGGCTGCTAAATAGGCTGGTAGTGAGCACCAATGCTGGCACATGGCTGTTCCGGCTCTGCCTCTTGGGCAGTTCTGACTGTAGGTACTACTAGGAACTTCTTGAGGCATCTCAATGGCAAAGCAAAGAGGGGAGGGAAGACAACTTCTTGAGACAGACTCTGGCATGGTTCATGGGGAACCTTTCTCCTACCCCAGAATGCAGCAAGGGTCAGGAAAAGACGTGAACACCTGGGAAGCTGACTAAGGAAAGCAGTCCTGCTGAATTCTCCCGCCCACCCAGGGTAGCTGAGAAGTCACTGCAGATCCTGTGAAGGTAGCTCATTTGTAGGGGGAGAATTTGAGAAAAAAAAAAAGCTCAGAACAATAGTAGGAATACAACTTGGGCAGAAAAGAGTCCCAACCAAGTACTTACAAGGCCAGTGACAGTTCCACAGACCACAGGGCCTTAAGACAGGCCCTTTTCCCCGTGGGAGCCTTGGCTCCCAGCTCAGCACCAAGACACCATCATAGTTGAAGCAAAGCATTCCCAGGGTGCCCTAGGTCCCTGTGGCTCTTTGATTTGTTGTTTTCTGGGTGGCGAGGGCTTGGCAGAGATGCACAGGTTTGGTGGCTGCAAAGGGCCTGTTCTCACTTGCTCTGCAAACCTGGCTGATAACTGTGCAGCCTTCAAAACTTGCAGACCTACTTTCTGCCTGAGTTGAGTTCTTCCCTGAATTTCCACAAGCCCTGGGAGGTTGTTTGTCTCTCTGGACCTGGAGCTTGGGGTGATGTGCAGGTTTCCATCTTGTCCCCTCTTCCCCTCCCCTGCCAAGATCCTCAAAAGAAGTAGTGATACCGGATCTACTACAAAGTCCCTGGGTAGTAGTGTTTACCCAGGGCCTGGTATGGAGTAGAGATGAGGAATGGTAGACAGGCAGACAGAGGTACCCAAAATGCATACATTCCCTAAATGATTCTAGGTGACTTGACATATATATCACACTGCTGGAGATAATTGGTTTCTTTCTGGTGTGGCAGAAGGAGCATCTGTTCCAAGCTTCCTGTTTCCTGCATTCTAGTGGTAGCTGGCAATCCTTGGGGTTTTGGATGGCATCCCAAGTCAAGCTACCTCTGTTGTCACCTGTCACTCTAGGCCATAATGTGTCTTCTATGTCTGGCTTCCAATTTCCTTGGGGGAATTGCCACTTGTGACAATTAACCAACTACTCATTGGCTGAGAGCCTGCAACCTCTGTGGAACCAACCATGAAGCTGAACCCTAGGTACAATGACAGAGTTCACAGCCCAGGGAAACAAGGAGGTGTTCCTGAAAAGGAGGAAAGTGGATAGATGCTCATAGCACATCTGTTTGACCAGGATTTTTCTGGAGAGGGATGAAGGAGAAGACAGCTAAGTAGGAAGAAACGAAGCTCCTTCCCAGGGCAGGCTTGGCACCAGCAGCCTGAGCAAGGGCTCCTAGGTGTAGCTGGCACCAAACACTGCACCCAGGAACAAGCATCAGATGAGAAAGTGACATCAGATAGCTGAAGGACATCTTTTAAGATATTTGTCTGGGAAGGGCTAGAGCAAAGATGTTGGCTAGAGGGGACTGGAAAAAAAAAAAAAGAAAAGAAAACTACTCCTGCAGTATTCAGTGGCCATGGAAGTCAGTGCAGACACAAAACCAGACTCGAAGGCAGAGGACAGTGCTGAAGGCTCCCAGACAAGCCCCATGTGGGGTCATCCTAGGCACTAAGGGAGGGCAGAAGGTTGATGCTCTTCTGAACAAAGGGGAAGGAGACAAGGATGGGTGGGTTGATGATCTCAGGGGACAGAGGGGAACAGAAAGCTGAGGGGTTATAGCCTAGAGCTATGAAGTGGGTAGGAGGGCACAGCGGGGGATGGGAGGTAGAAGATAAAGAGCCCCTCAGAATCCGATCCTGAGTCTCTTCAAAACTGAGGAGGGTCGTTGAATGGTATCCATTTTCAGTTGTCAAGTAAGAGTGAGTAGGAGAGAGAAAAAAAAAATCTCTCCATAGAGGCTAGTCAGGAGGTGAAAAACTCCTGAAGCCAACCAATGGCAGGAGCTGGAAGATTAACTAAAGAAGTAGTTTGAGAGAAGTAAGAAGGAAGTGGCACCCTGTGACCCTTGGATTCTGTGAAATAAATTCTCTCACAAACTTTTGCATGAAGGTCCCCTTCTTGGTGAGACATTCACCAATTTAAAGCTTACAGTTTAACTTTCGGCTGCTTATTTATGTGTGTTGTACATTTCCTCCTTTGCCACAATGGCAAAACTCTGTGGACAGATGCTTCTGCGTTTTGTACTCATGTGAAGGCACCTGGCACTCGTTAAGAATTTGTAGAAGCTTGTCCATTTCAAGGGCTGGGCTTTGAGCATTCAAAACACAGGAACTCTTTTTAGAAAGGGCAGCAACGCTCCCCCACGGCATACCCCCTGCTTTCACTGTATTTGATGTTGGTATCATTTGTGGAGGGGAAGGGAAAAAACAAATGTTTAACTAGGGATACAGGTGGACTCATTGCAATAATGAGATG
This sequence comes from Dipodomys ordii, assembly GCF_000151885.1. Classification (NCBI taxonomy): domain Eukaryota; kingdom Metazoa; phylum Chordata; class Mammalia; order Rodentia; family Heteromyidae; genus Dipodomys; species Dipodomys ordii. Next base: position 1,054,942 of record NW_012267343.1, on the reverse strand, counting down.
TACAAGTCATTATGTCGAAAACGAACTTTACCACTTTGGTTGGGGGGGGGGAGGATTGGGTGGGAGGACAGGGGGAGGATGGGAAGGAACGGGAAGGAGAAACAAAGGAGGCTACAATGCTTGATAAGAAATGTACTCATTATCTTGCCCATGTCATTGTAACCCCTCTGTACAGTATTTCCACAATGAAAAATAAAAAAAGGGCAGCAACCGTGATGTTACTGCGTGAGCAGTGGGCTGAGGGGAGTTCTGGTAAACGCGGACCACGAAAAAGACATAGATCCTTGGGCACCATCCTAGCACCACGGAACCAAAATGTCCTAGCTGGGCCCCTGAACCTCCATGTGAACCAGGTCCCCAGATGGTGTGGGCATCTACTTCAGTCTGCAAAGCTGTCTTCTAAGCTTGCTCCCAGGTTTCTAGTTGCAGTAGGCAGCAGATGGTGTTGTTGCTCACTGACTGAGAAAAGAGAGTGAAGGCTAGGGGTCAGGGAGTTGGTGAGTTCTGTTCAACATGTGTGGAGTCGGAGGAAGTCACTGGAGAATGGACAGTGAATGTCCCCAGCCAGAGGCTGATTTGGGGATTCCAGTGTGTAGGCAAAGGGGGAGCAGGGATAGTTCAGACTGAGCAGGTGTGATTTTTTTTTTTTGCAAAGGGGGAGGATTGGAGGGAAGGGGTGGGGGGTGGGGAGTCTAACAACGAAAAGACAAGAGAATCAGGACCAGGGCAACACAAAGGTCAGAGGATGCCAGGTATTGTCAAAATACCTCACAAGGGCTTTGAGGGTGGTAAGTTACACAGAGTCCAAGTTAGACTCAGCCTGTCTCTGCCCAGTGCTCTCATCTGACTCCTATTTGGCCCCACCTGGTTCTGGGAGGGAGAAGAGAACCACAGCTGTGTGCCTGGGTGGGGTGTGAGGGTGACAGGGTAACCTGCAGGGAGCTGTGTGAGGATCTTGAGGAGTGCCATAATCCCATGTTGCTTAGAGGAGGGCCTGGGCAGGTGTAGGAACTGAACCCCAGTTCTGTCCCTGCTTGGCTTTAGGCCCCAGGCAGCAGCCTGTCTGTGCCTATTTCATTCCTACTCCCCAATGCTGGGGGGTGAAAAGGGGAGACTAATGCTTCTCCTTGTGCACTTGCATCGCAGCACACCCCTCTCCATGCACAGCCAGGCTTAAGAACCCCAGGCAGTTGATTCCCCAGCACTATAGAATATGCTGCAGGAAAGCCAGCCTGGGCCTTTGGGTAGGGGATGGGCACTCTGTGGGGGCACCTGAGTGGCAGGTGAATAGAATCTTAGGCTTTGTGTAGCTGACTGCTGTCAGAAATGCAGAGAATTGAGCTTTAAAGAATCCTTCTTCTTCCTCCCTTGGCCAAAGTACATATGTGTGTGGTGGGAGGCTAGAGGGGTTCTGTGGGAAAGAAGTGAAAATCTGGCTTTTCCTTGTGTTTTTAGTTATTCTCTCTGAGGCAGATACCAACTCCCAGTCCTGGCCTTGTTGCCCCAGGGCCATTCTACTGGCTGCCAATGGCACAGACTTCTAGGTGCCCCAAGAGGAATAAAGAAATACTTGGGTTTAAGTCTCTCACTCTTCATCCACTCTCTGAGGGTTCCACTAGCCCAGTTCCCTCCCAAGTTCGAGGGGGGAGTATTACCCTATTTACAGCATTCGTGCCAGACAGCCTTTCTCTGTTTAAAGCCTTCTAGGGACATGAACCACACCACCGGTGTCACTCTGAGACTATTCTGTTTGATAGAATCAGTGCAGTGTGTGGCTGAGCCCTGCCCCTCAGACCACTATTAATAATAACAAAGCCTATCATTTGTTTATATATTGAACCTTTACTACAGTCAGTGGGCACTCTCCCATTTCCCAGACAGGGCAACTGAGGCTCAAAGGTTCAGAAACATGAACAAGATCAGAGTTGTAGCTCCCCATCTCTATCCACATGAGTGCTATCAACATAGCAGTTCTCTGGAGATAAGGCTCCATTCCCTGCCACACTTTGGGAGTACCTTGCCCACCAGCACCACTTCCACCCACAGACACTGGGTACATTTATGTCCTTACCACTGGGACCAAGTCTACTTCAGGCCCTGAACTGAGTCCCACCCACTCACTGTCTGCTGCCAATCCTGGAGGCAGGAACACATGCACCCAGCCACCAAATACAGCTGCCTGCAGGTCTCAGCTCCTGCCCATCGCTGCCCCATCCCGGCTTGGCCCCAGGTAGAGGGCTCAATGGGTATGAGCTGCTGGAAGTGTGTGTGTGTGTGTGTGTGTGTGTGATGTGTGTGTGTGTGTGATATGTGTGTGTGTGTGTGTGATATGTGTGTGTGTGTGTGTGTGTGTTGAGTTGTCATTTTGTTGGAGCCCAGACTGGAACTTGAGATACTCCTACCTCAGTCTCCTGAGTGCTAGGATTACAGGTATAAGCCAGAGTCTGAAAGTCCAAAAGTCCATAGACTTTTGGAAGATTCAGAGACAGTCTTGCAGGCCTCTACCTCTAACAGGTTACTTCCCTGACTTCTGAGCGTCACCATTTTCAGGCAAAAACAAAACAACAACAAAACTCAGAGGCATAGCAGAAAGGAAATGACTTATCCAGGCAACTCAGCAATGAAATGAAGCCGCTGCCTGGGCCTGGCACCCAGGCTTCCAACATCTATGTGAGACAAGATGCCTCTTACTCATAACACAGGAAATCACTGAGCTGAGGGAAGAGGCTGGGAGGGGAGGAAGGGGGGGGGAGAGGGGGGGGTCACCAGCCATCTTCTTCCTGAGCCTTCTCAATTATGCTTGCAAAAGCCCTGCCCAGTGTTGGCCACATTGCCATTCGTGAATGGTTTGGGGTCTACTGATGATGGTACAGAAAGCCACCAGGAATAGGTGAGCATCGCCTTCAGTGACACAGGAACAGAGGGTGGAGGAGGGGTTGTGTTCAGAAAGACCATCATCAGCCCTGCAGAATATAAAACAGCTCAGTAACAAAGCAAGGCCACCTGAGAGTCGCTCACGCTCCATCTATTGCTCTGCCCTCCCCCTATGAGTGTATAGCTTCCTTAAGGGGGCTTGAGCTCTGTCTGAGCAGGTACTGTGTGTCCCCTTCCTAGTTACCTCCTTCACTGAGCGTTGGCCTTTTGTTCCTCTGAAGATGGCGGCAGACCGCTCTGTGGTGTCTTTCCGTTCCTGTACTTAGCACTCAGGGCTGAGAAGCGGTTTGGGGTTTTACTTCTCTGTGTGGTTTTTAAAGCACCCACAATGGAAAACTTACAGGCTGCTTTGTCTGTGGGACCCAGGCAGGTACCTTGGCTGCCTGAGTTGACGTCAGCAAGCTAGGCACGAAAGGGAACCCAAGGGGTAATTTTTAGTATTGTTCAACCAGATAGTCCCAGCTCTCGTTCATGGTCGGATTCCATTTCCTGGCCCTTTGTGGTTGCTTGGGGAAGGCCATGTGACTATTCTGACTGAGAAGACGGGAGGGGGTCTAAGCACTAAGTTGCCTGTACAAGACTGTCTATGGCTCTCAATCTTTGTTCCACAGAGCACGTTGCAAAGGGTGACGGCGGCATCATCCTAGCCCCTTGAGCAGGGAGTGCAGCCCCCAGATGATCCAATGTGCTGGAATTCACTGGAATAATAAACCTAATCCTGGGCGGGAAACGTGGCTTAGTGGTAGAGTGCTTGCCTAGCATGCATGAAGCCCTGGGTTCGATTCCTCAGTACCACATGAACAGAAAGGGCCAGAGATGGTGCTGTGGTTCAAATGGTAGAGTGCCAGCATTGAGCAAAAAAAGCTCAAGGACGCTGCCCAGGTCTTGAGTTCAAGCCCCAGGACTGGCAAAAAAAAAACACCTAATCCTTTGTCTTGGGCTCAAAGATCTCAGGGCCGTTTGTTACAGAAGCCTAACATAACTCATCCTGACTGCTAAACTGTCCACCTCAGAGAGCAGGAGAGTGTTTACATATTAATTGCCTTCTTTATCCCCTCCTATTTGGTGAGAATTCTCTATCACTAAGAAAAATGGAGTCCAGGACATTTTTCTAATGTAAAGTATACAGGATGAGAACACTGGGCTCAATAGGAAAGGAGTTCTAACAGTTCAATGTGTTTTCTCTGGCCTCCCTTCCTTAGGAAGTAGGAAGATTAGTCATTTGGCCCCACAGGTGGGGGTATGTTAATTTTGTGTCACTGTGGCAAAATACCTGAGATAACCAACTTGAAGAAAAGAGAAGCTGTGCACTGTAGCTTACTCCTGTAATCCTAGCTACTGAACAGGCTGACATCTGAGAATCAACGGTTCAAAGGCAGCCTGGGCTGGAAAGTTCATGACATACTTGTCTCCATCAAAAAGATGGAAATGGAACTGTGTCTCAAGTAGTAAAGCACTAGCTTTGAGCAAAAAACTTCAGGGACAGCTCCCAGGCCCTGAGTTCAAGCCCCAGGACCAGGTATGGAGCCCACACCATTCCTACAAAGCAGATTCCATTATCCTGTCCTACAGATGTTATTGTTGATCCTTCTGATAACTCAAAGAATTTGGATTTAAATACAGGTCTCTCTCTGTTGCCCAGACTGACCTTGAGGCAGAGAGAGAGATGAGAGATGATATTCTTTGCCCATGCTCACATGGCTAAAGGTCAAAGCCAGAATGAATTCAAGTCTGGCTAGCATGGCATCTTAATTCTCACACTGTTCTCTTCTAACCAGATGCAGCTCCACACTTCCTGAGCTTCTGCTGGCTCTCCTCCCTAGAGCTTCTCTTCTGAATTTTTTCACTCTCCCATTAAGTACTATCATTTTTACATGTCTCACATTCCAAATTATGGGCTAAAGATATGGCTCAGCAGTAGAGCACCTGCCTAACAAACATGAGATCTTGAGTTCAAATCCTAGTGCCACCAAAAAGCAAAAAAAAGAAAACCAACCAGATTTAACTCCTTCTGAACAAAGATCTGAATCTCATATGAACATCACAATAATAGTAGCAATCCATTGTAATAGCAACAGCTACAGCACATGCAACTCTTTTTTTTTGCTGGTCATGGGGTCTGAACTCTGGGCCTGGGCACTGTCCCTCAGCTCTTCAGTTCAAGGCTAGCACTATACCACTTGAGCCACAGCACCACTTCTGGATTTTTCTGCTTATGTGGTGCTGAGGAATCGAACCAGGGCCTCATGCATGCAAGGCAAGCACTCTAGAACTGAGCCACCTTCCCAATCCCACATGCAACTCTTTATTAAGGGTGCACAGCATGTATACAAGGCCCATCGCTGTCTGTATTGACTGAGGCCACCCGTCATACCTCCTCCCACTCCCAGGCAGTTCTTAGGGCTCCTTCCCCAGAGTGTGTCAGCAGTAACCTCAAACTCCTGATCATCCTGCCTCAGCCTCCCAACTGCTGGGATTGCAAGTATGCACTTCCAGCTAGCCTGCATTTAACTCTCTAAGTGATTCTAAGGTGCATGTAGTAGGTGTTATGTGTTCAAAATCATGAGTGAATGAATGAATTCGACCTCAGATAAGTCTCTCTCAAGTTATGCACCCTTTCTTCAAAATGAAAGCCTGGTGTTTTTTTAAACTGTGTTTCCAAGACTTCCCCCCAATCTTCCTGACAACCCTCAGAGACCTTGGAGAGAGGAAGTAGGAGGCCCAGGAATCAGGACTCTAATACCATCCATCCTTCACACCATTGTCTTGTTTATCTTCTCTGCTATCATATATCATGTTTCTTTGTGCTATTTTGTTGGCAGTAAGGGTTTCTTGGCTTTAAAAAATAGTTTCAAAATGCTGAATTGGGTGAGCCCCAAGAATTGTCAAGGAGAAATTGAAAGAACTCCTTGAAGTCAATGACTCATTTGTTAGGTTTACTTGAACGAGTATGTACAGAGTATGAAACTATTATCAGAAGCTAATTGTTTATTTCATTGCCCTAAGTTAATGTATTTTGCTCTGACCCCAAAGTCAACACATAGATTAAAAATATAGCTCAGCAATTGTGTAATTCTTACTACACAGTCGTGTGTGTGTGTGTGTGTGTGTGTGTGTGTCTATGCCAATACCAGGGCTTGAACTCAGGGGCTCACACTCTCACTCAATTATCTTGCTTATGGCTAGTGGTCCACTACTCGACCCATGCCTTTAGTCTGGTATTTTGCTAGCTAATTGGAGATGAAATCTCACAGCCCTTCCTGCCCTGTCTGGCTTTGAATCCTGATCCTCAGTCAGATCTCAGTGGCATGAGCCACTGGCACCTAATAATACACAATTTATATTTTTGAAAATAATCTTGTGAAAGAATAAGCAAGGAAGTTATTAAGCAAGATATTAAATTGCACATAGAACTGATACATAAAAAATACTGGTCAAGTATGATGGTTCTTCAAAAATTTAAACATAAAGTGGGAGGCCCTGAGTTGAATCCTCAGTAATAAATACATAAATAATCATAGACTTGCCATGTGATTCAGCAATTCAGCATTACTTATAAACCCAAAAGAATAGAAGGATAGGATTCAGAGGTATTTGTACACCCATGTTCATAGCAGCAGAAAGGTAAAACCAACTCAAAAATATGCTTGGGATAGATAAATGCATAAACACAATGTGGCATACACATGCAGGGAAATATTCTTAGGAAATTCTGATGCATGCTACAACATGGATAAACCTGAAAGTCGTTATATTAAGAGAAATAAGCCAGACATAAGGGCACATTTTGTATGATTCCCCTTATATGGGGTGCCTGGAGTCATCAACGTTATACAGTCAGAAAGCAGAAAAGTGTCTTGAGCCGGGAATAGGGGAGAGGGAAGAACAGGAAGTTACTGCTATATTGACACAGAGTTTCTTTTTGGAATGAGAAGAAAATTCTGGAGATGAATAGTGGTGATGATTGAAACATGATAAGTATATGTAAATACTACTAAATTGTAAACTTCAGGTGGTAAATTCTGAGTTACACAGCTGAGTGCCTATAATCCTAGCTATGCAGGAGGCTGAGATCTGAGGATCCTGATTCAAAGCTAGCCTGGGCACACAACTCTGATACTCTTTTTTTTTTTTTGGTAAGTCATGGGTCTTGAACTCTGGGCCTGGTTTCTGTCCCTGAGCTCTTCAGATCAAGGCAAACAAGCGCTCTACCACTTGAGACACAGTGCCATTTCCAGTTTTCTGGTGGTTAATTGGAGAAAAGAGTCTTATGGACACTCCTGCCCTGTCTTGCTTTAAGCGTGATCCTCAAATCTCAGCCTTCTGAGTAGCTAGGATTATAGGCATGAGCCTGTCTTGTTTGTTCATTTGTCCGTCTTAAGGAGGGTAAGAGAGGGCACGAAAATTGAGGGACAAAGGATGAATAAATGCAGCAGTGGGACACTCACTAGACACTATGTGGAAAATGAACTATACAACTCATGGATGGGATGGGAGAAAAAACTGGGAGAACGCAAGGGAAGGGGTGACACTGTCCAAAAAGAAATGTACTCCTCACCTGATTTATGTAACTATAACATCACCTTTATGGAAACAATTAAAAATTATTTTTAAAAAGCTAAAAGTTAGGGTTGGGAATGTGGCTTAGCGGTAGAGTGCTTGCCTAGCATGCCTGAAGTCCTGGGTTCGATTCCTCAGAACCACATAAGCAGAAAAAGCCTCAAGTGGTGCTGTGGCTCACATGGTAGAGTACTACCCTTGAGCAGAAGCTCAGCGACAGTACCCAGGCCCTGAGTTCAAGCCCTAAAACTAGGAGGAAAAAAAAAAAGCTAGAAGTAGAGGAGCATCTGAAGTGGTAGAGCATCAGCCTTGAGCAAAAAAACTAAGGCGAGGGATGAGGTACTTAGTTCAGACGCTAGTAATAACGTAATTTTTTAATTGTGTTATGTATTTTTTGCCATACTTTAAAAATATTTGCCCAAATTGGAGTCACATAGTACTTATTAGTGAACACTGTACAAGGAGATGATAGAAAAATGATCAGTTCATCCTGTCTCCCTCTCTCCAATAAGAGTATCTTTTGTAATGAGGCAGAATTGTCTTTAATTAAATAAATCTGCTCATTCTTTGACACGCTCCAAATCCATTGTTGATCTTACATATAAATGCAACAAATATTTCTGTTCTTAAGAGAAAAAGCCAAATTCAAGGATACTCACTAAAATATGCTCTAAGCTGCTCAGTCAAAACAAGTGACAGGCAGAGTGATCTTCTTTTTGAAAGACTTGTCATTCTCATCTCTATTTAAATATACTTTGAATAAAAACAGAACCAAAGAAATCTTCTTATGAGCCATCCCAGAAGCTGTCTGGCCTGGAAAGATTCAACCACAAACCAAAGAGAAAAAGAGAAGTTACAGATGAGTGGGCAATGGCCAGTGTGATGTTTGTTCTTTTCTTTCTTTCTCTCTTTCTTTCTTCCCTCCACCCCGCCCCCCAGGACATTAACTCACTGCAGCTGAAAAAGTGACTTTGTCAGTGAATTGCTGACCCTTCTGCTTCAGTGTGGAATTCAGACGCCAGAAGAGTCTCACCATTTGTATTCATTGTAAAGTTTCCTCTAACAACTTCAACTGAAGGTAAATGTTGAATCAGCATTTAAAGAATATTGACTTAAAGGACAGCCAGAGGGTCTGTCTGCCAGGGTGCCCTCTGTTCCACCTTGCCTGGCCGCTGGCTGCCTGCTCTGTTCTCGGCTGGCTCAAGGACAGACAGCAGAATTCTCTGGGAAGGTTTGGGGGAGCTGAAACAAATCTCCTAAATCTCCCATTCCATATATCACAGTGTCCTTAGACTCTGTCCTTCAGGGTTCTGATGTCTCTAACCAATGGGAAAAGGGCCAGTTTGTAGGACCACTGGGAGAGGGGTACCTGTGGTCATGTAAGTAAAATGCCATATTCTTCTGAAATATATGTCTTCATAGGGTGATTAGAGAGAGAGGAAGTTGCCCAAATGTAGTCCATGCTGGGTGTCACTAAAGACACTGAAACAAAGGGAGTGGGGATCAGATCTCCCCCATACCTGGCTCAAGGACTGCAGCCCTATGATTCCCTACCCTGTCCTATGTCCAGCCCCACCATTAGCCATATAGCCCCCTCCATAGGGGCCGTGTTGACATTAGGAGGACAGGACATGGGTTCCAATTCCCAGATAAACGTATTTATCATGTTGATATTAGGAGGACAAGACGTGGGTTCCAATTCCCAGATAAACGTATTTATCAAAGTTCAAGAACATTATGAGCAGTCTTGTTCAAGGTCATAGTTAAGAGATAGCCAGTTTGAAGGTTTTCTGGAGTTCCTTTGGTGTAAGGGAAAAGGGTTGTATAGTTTTAGTTAGTCAATTATCTCCTGCCTCTTTCCTTTAAAAAAAGAAAAAAAAAAGTCAGGCACCTGTATTCCTAGCTACTCAGGATGCTGAGATCTGAGGATCAGAGTTCAAAGCCAGCCCAAGCCAGAAAGTCCATGAGACAGACTCTGATCTCCAATTAACCACCCAAAGCTGGAAGCAGAGCTGTGGCTCAAGTCACACACACACACACACACACACACACACACGGGGGGAAAAAGAGTTTAAAGGGGAGAGGCATGAGTCTTTGGACACTTTGGTTATATATCCCTCAGTGTTCTCACCAGTAAAGTGGGTGGATGGCTTCACCCTTCTCTGGACATGAATGATTATCTTACTTAGATTATTTGATTGACATACACCCCCACAGCACCCACACTAGGCATAAACACCTCAGTCAGCAGTCAGCAGAAGGGGCCATGCTGTATGTTCTATGTTGTATGCTGATTGTGTTGTTATCAGGGCTCTGCCCACAGTCAGTACTGTGATCATAAGGAAACCCAACCTGCTCTGCACCCATGGCTGCTTCCTGCCTCAGTTTCTCTTCTGTGCAACATGGAGAGATAAACTAGGGAATGTTTATCTTTCTGCCATTTCCTACATTCTATGACTTTATAATCGTGAGTTAAAAAAAAAAAAGTGAGTAAAGCTGGGAGCTGGTGGCTCACACCTGTAATCCTAGCTACTCAGGAGGCTGAGATCTAAGGATCAAGGTTCAAAGTCAGCCTTAGCAAGAAAAGCCATGAAACTCTTATCTCCAATAAGCTACCAGAAAACCAGAAGTGGCGCTGGGGCTCAAGTGGTAGAGCACTAGCCTTGAGCTGAAGAGCTGAGGAACAGTGCCTGGGCCCAGAGTTCAAGCCCCACAATTGACCCCCCCCCAAAAAAAAAGTGAAAGAAATCACATTTATGGTTCCAGTAAGTTCTGTAACTAAGGCTATGAAACATTCTCTGGGCTTCAGTTTCCCCAACCACAAAAGGAAAGTTGAGGTGCAATATTCTAGGCTCTTTCTATGGCCAATCAGTGTGATTCTGGTAAGGAAGGTTCCCCTTCTCCTCCCCCCTCACCCAATTCTCCCTTTGGGTCCCAGCACACAAACAGGAAATGTGACCTGGGCAGCCAGCGGATGAGCAGAGCTTGTCGCTCTATGCCTGGCATGGACAGCCTCCAAGGGAACAATGAGTTTCTTACTTCATTTTTCTAGCTAGAGCTTGGTCATCAGCCCCCAGGGCCTTTGTTCACCTCTGCTGGGTCTCCTGGGTCACCACACCCCCTCTAGTGATAGGTGGCCCATAGCATAGAATGGGCAGTTGGACAGACTCAGGTTTTGCAGTGATTGAAGGAGATGGCAGGGCGCTTTAGGGAGGGGGGAGGGGGCGTTCAGGACTCCTGGCTCTAGCCTGGCTCAGTATGAGCTTGGGGAAGCTTCTGCCTCTCTCTGGGCCTGGCTTTTCCCCTTCTCCTTGATGGCTTAGAGATTTTCTTTCTGCAGGGTACTGTGGTGAGGGTATCACTTCATTGCCAGTATCTCAGCCCCCATTTTTCTCCTTACCTGGCCCCCTGGGACATTGCTTAACCTCCTGAGAATTCAGTTTTCCCATTTGTAAAATGTATTCATCCTTATGCCTGATTTTCTGGTAAGACAAGGCCCTTCAAAATGCCCAGCATAAGCCTGGTGACACACACCCATAATCCTAACTACTCAGAAGGCTGAGATCTAAGGATCGAAGTTCAAAGGCAGCCCAGGCTGAAAAGTCCCCATGAGACCCTTAGCTCCAATTAACCACTCGAAAACCAGAAGTGGTACTGTGGCTCAAAGTGGTAGGGCACTAGCCTTGAGCGAAAGAGCTTAGGACCTGTGTTCAAGCCCCACAATCAATACCACCACCAAAAAAGTACCTGGCATAGTATCTTTCTTGTCTTTTCTTTCATGTTTGTGTGTGATGCACGCACGTGCGTGTGTACTTGGACTCAGGGGACTTTTGCTCAGCTTTGTCCATTGGTTGCTATGGCTCTACCATTTGAGCCACATCTCCAATCTGACCTTTTTACTGGTTATGTGGAATTACAGTCCCAAGAAGTTTTCTTCCTAGGCTAGCTTCGAATTTCTATCCTCAGGACCTTAGTAGCATCCTGAGTGGCTAGGATTACAAGTGTGAGCCACAGCAAACCAGCCCAGCATAGTATCTTCAAGTGAGCAAAAAAGTATCCAGTAAGCATGAGCTATTATTGCTTTATGATTTGCTTAATCTGGTCTTCAAATACTTCCCTTTTCCTGTTTGCCCATCTGTGAAGGGGGCACACAGAACCCAGACAGCCCTGTTGGCCCAGCGGAACATATCCCAACCCCAGCCCTCTGAGAAAACAAATCTGAACACCAGGCTGAGCCAAGCAGAGCAGGAAAAGGAAACTGGAGGGGGGAAGGCAGGAAATCCCCTGATGCTGCCCAAAGCACATGGATTAGGGGATTGGCTGCTGCCCCAGTTTCTGGGCACCAAAGAAAGCCACCAGCTGCTCCCCAATTCATCAGTGGAGGAGTGTCTGGCCCATTTTGTGTGGGGGCCTGCAGCGATGAGCAATCAGAGGCTGCAGAAGCTGATGGCTCTTGGTTTGGTCTCTGATCCTACTTCTGCTCCAAGCTTCCAGAAAAAGGGACAGTGCACAGATATTTCCATGAACCCTGCTGGCTTCCGTATTCTCACTTGCAAAGTTGCTGACTCTCCACTTAGAATAGTTGGGTTCAAGATTTTTCAACCTTTTTGTTTACGTATGCCAGTACTGGGGCTTGAACTCAGGGCCTGGGCATTGTCCCTTAGCTTTTTCACTCAAGGCCAGCACTCTACCACTTAAGCCACACCTATCCGCTGGTTAATTGGAGATAAGAGTCTCAAGGGTTTATGTGCTTGAGCTGGTGAACCACTATCCTCAGATCTCAGCCTCCTGAATAGCTAAGATTACAGGCATACGCTAGATTTTTCAACCTAATAATGGTACAGAAATCATTTGATGCATGCCATAAAGCTCCAATTTTGATCATTTTTCTGGGCTAAGCATAACCGGTATGGATCTGTCATGTGCATGTGACGCTGGGCAGCAACAGCCCTGCAGTCCTGAGAGGACACAGGTAACACTACAGTGGGCTACGCTGCTAACCCAGGATGCTCCATGGCTTAGGAGCATCCGATGCATTTTCCATGTGTGATGTTTTCAACTTACAATTGGCCGACCTGGGTGCAGCCCCATCAGAAGTAGGGAACCATCCATGTCTGCCTTGTCAGCAGCTGGGAGAATGAAAGCTAAAGGCTATCAGTGATATCTCTCAGGGCAGTACTTCCTGGGGGGGGCGAGGATGGGGGGGGAGGGCCTGCAGACAGATGATTGTTGGTTCCTCCATGAGGAAGCACAGAAATGGAGTCATGCAATTTTGCTGCCTTTGACCAAAATACCAATGCCTGGAGTATTAAAAATAAAGGAAGAAACGTGTTATATAAACCAGTCCAGGTGCCGGTGGCTCACATGTGTAATCCTAGCTGCTTAGGAGGCTAAGATCTGAGGATATCAGTTCAAAGGCAGTCCAGGCAGACAAATCAGAGTGATTCTTATCTATAATTTGCAAAAAAGCTGGTGTGTCTCAAATGGTAGAGTGCCAGCCTTGAGTGAGCAAGCTAAGGAAGAATGTGAGGTTCTAAGTTCTATCTGCAATGGCAGCGTGCGTGCGCGCATGCACACACACACACCATACACCACACACACACACAACACACATAACAGATTTAAAGTAGGATACAAGGGAGAAGTAGAACCGTGTTCTGCCTCCTGGGGCTATGTTCAAGTTGGAATTGTGAGTCTACTTTGCTAGAGCCCTGTGCCTTAGCCAAACGTTCTCCTAGAACCTCATATACCTTACCCAGGGACAAAGGAAATGGGCCACAAACCATCTGGGGGTGCTGAAAAATGGAGTCTTTGGAATTTTTAGAGGGCCAGCCTCCTAGTCTAAGCACAACCCTGAAGAGAGGGCCAGGACCAACCACAGAGACCAGAGGGAAGTCATTTAGACCTCAGTATGAAATAGCTGCCTAGAGAGGAAAAGAAGAAAACTCACAGCTTAAGAGCCAGTGTCCCAGCTCCCAGCCTCCAAGCTGCTGTGGATCTCTGTAACCCAGGCAATATGGAAACGATGTCTTCATCAGGTAGAGACTTTTTATAGCTGAAAGGGCTCTCTGTTTAAATCCTTGTCATTTACACATAAAGAATCAAGGCTCAAGGAAAGATGAGGGCTGAGAACCTTTGAAGGTTCCTTGCCCTATCGCCATTCATCCATTCAATCGATCAACCTATGCTTGTTGAGGACCTACTATGTGCAGGCCAGTACTAGAGTAAGCACTGGAGATAGCCATAAGTGAATGAATAAATGAAAGGTTGTAAAGCAATAGATCTGATGGACTTGTGGAAAATGACTCAGGATGGAGAGAGCGGAGGACTCTGCCCACCTGTCTTTGCAAGCTCATACTGTGCTGGAATTGGTTCATGCTTACTTGCATGGGCCAATTATATATTTTTAATTTTTTCCTCAATTGACACATATGATTGTAGATGCTCATAAAGTACAGTGTGATGTTTTGACAACATCAAACTTTATACAGTGGCAATTACATCATAACCATGTGTACAATGTGCAATGATCCAATTGTAAAATGCTCAGGAATTTGGCAAACCCAGTTGTTAAAAATCCAGTGTGATAATTTTTACGATTCAATGAGCTATACTTGGAAACAAAGCTAGTAAAAGTTCATTATTTCCTAACCATCATGTTATATCCTCCTGAGGTTACTGTTAATCTGTTGTATCTAGGCAGTGTAGAAAATATCATATGAGGGTACTAGCCTGCCCAGCTTTTCCCATCTCCTCAGGAACTGGAATATTTACACCATAGAAATTGGCTTTTGATGAAGAGCTAGCCACCAAAACCTCTGTTAACACAAAGAAATAGGAGAGGAGGGAGGTGGCTGAACTCTCCTGGGGGCCGGAACAGTCACGTGGTTGTGGGCTTTTCCTCCTCTGCTGTTAAGTTTCTGCCCCAGGACTGCAAAACCAGAATGCCTAAGTAGATCTGTCTGTCTGTCTGCCAAGGAAGTGCTCTCTTCAACAGAATATAGCAAAGATGAGGACTCCCTTGATTATCTGTGTACTTTTGGCAAATTAAATCCTATTTTGAAGTATCTTGGGGAAGTAAAAATGAAAAAAGAGCCTTGCTGAGAATCTCTTTGCACATAGCACGTATGGCTGCTCTTTGGATTCCTCTAGGTTGTGTGATCTTGGGTTTCCTTCCTCTGAGGGTATAACTAGGGAGTGATAACATAACTAATCCACTAGCAGTAACAATGGCAGCAACCACCACTTGCCAGCACCGTGTGCCAAGTACTTGACAGTCATCTCTCAGTCTACAGGAGCATGCTAAGGCCCAGTGTTTTGGTGACTTGCTCCAGGGCAGTCTTACTTCTGAAAGTTCACCAGATTTATTCCCACTCTGTGATCTTCTTTAGACCTACAGAACTCAGTAGTGCTATAAGGTCCCCATGTCAGGCAACATTTATGGACTTGGTGGCTGCCCAATTGGTGTCCTGAGATCTCCATCCCCCACCAGAACAAAACAAGACAAGTGCTCCCCTGTTTATCTGTGCACACCTGGAATGCAGAGAGAGACCCAGGCATCGGCCACTTAGTGGCTCTGCAGACTAAGGAAGCTATGGGAAGGCAGACACTGGTCAAGGGTTATTCACAGAAGCTCTCGTGGCAGCAAAGTGACAGAATTAGTTCCTAGACTATCATAGTGTTCTGCTTAGTTTACACTGGTTCTAGCTGTCTAGCTTTTTCCATCCTTCCCAGAGACACTGTGAGCTAGGATCAAATCTCCTCTGAAGGCATGCCTTTTCTGCCTCTGGGAGCTAGAGTCTCCCCCAATTGCTTATAACTGATTCATCATCTCCTGAGCTTCACAGTGGCGTATTCACTGTGTGGACCCTGAGCATATCCATGGCAGATTTCCATACAGGTCACAGAGAAGATTCTTAAGCATTCCATTCAATTGGCCTTTAGAAATAGTCATTCTTGTCAGAGCATGATGGTACATGCCTGTAATCCCAGCACTGGGAAAACAGAGGCAAGAGAATCAAAACCAGATCTGCACTACAAGCCACCTAGATAGATCCTTTTTCTTGCCTTTGCGTAATAGCAAAGGGCCCCTCAAAAGGAACCCAACCCCTAATTTTGGAAGCTTGGCTTTTCCCACAGGCAAGTTCCTCCTGGGGACAGCTAGCCTAATCACTGGAGGACTTGTGGTCTCCAGGAGGCGAGAGGAAGACAAGCAGCTGCTCCTCTGACACGGCTTACTCCAGCGTCACCCCACTGGGCGGCTGCCCTTTGCCCCAAGTTTGTTCCTTCCTTTGTGTTCCTCTGTGCCACCATGCAGCCATAGTGGGTGGGTGGTTCTCATGACTTCTTCCTCAGCCTGGGAATGTTCTTTGTCCTCAGGGTAAAGGTCAAGACTGCAGGCTTCCCTGCCCCCACCCCAGTCCCAGTACACACACCAACCCCCAAACTTTTTGGTGGTTCTCACCAACAATTAGCCATTTTCCTGCTGTCTCCCAAGCTAGATTCTCCCCCCCTACCCCCCCGCACTGTTCTTGGCTAGATATGTAGTCCAGTGCTTAGGAGGGTCTCTATTGATCCTGGATGAATGAACGAATACATTTAGGAATGGCACCATGAATGTTCATGACTGCCTTAATTCACAGCTCAATTTTCCAGAGAAGGTACATCTTCTAGAACCTCAATTCCTGGTGCCCAAATTATCAGCAGGGAGCTGGAAATAGCAGCTGCTTCTTCTATGTTTTTGGTTTGAAAAACCATTACCTGTGCATTTGGACATCTGCATGTCTTTCTGCTTAACTGTTAGGTGTTGCTCAAAGTTGGTTCCGTTTGTGTGCTGTACCATTTGACTGACAGGGAAGTTGAGTCTCCCACAACACCTCAGCTGGCAGCCCCAGAACTGGGTGCTAGCTACATGGTTACTTCAGTTCTAGCCCAGATTTCTTTCTAGTGTCCCACCCACAAGGACAGCCTACTTCAGGACCTTTAAAGCAAGGCTGCCAAGGGGGAGTGCACTCAGTCTTAAATGGAATGAAAACTCATTAAGAACTAAAGAGCAGCCCTCCCCTGTCCCCAGCCTCTTTTGGTGACAGCTTTACTCTCTCTCAGGTTGATCTCCATCAGTATGGCATCAAGCAAGAAAGCTTTCCCTGACCCCCGACCCCAATGAAAGTCACTGTAGCTACCTTCCCTTCTTGAAGCCACCAGTAGATCCAAGCCACCCTGCTGAGAGTCCAGATATGACTTTATTCCCAGTAGGCACTGGCCTATAGCCAGCCCATAGCACTCTCAGTCTCAGTTTCCCCATGTGTAAAATAAGGAAATAAGTCCTTCTTTACAGATCTCATGGGGCTTTTGATTCTCAGATGAGGTCAGTATCTGATCTCACTTCTCAAACTGCCAACTAATGTAGAAAATTGTAGTTCTAACAGTTCTGTATTTGTCTGCTTTCCCCAAGATCTCTCTATCAACCCACAGTCAGCAGACCCCTCCCAGGGGCCCTTCTCTCTGTCCAGCCCCCTTACCACACTTCCCAGAAGCCTTTTCTTTCTTCTGGCTTACTTCACTTAATATAAATTTTTCCAAGTCTTTCTATTTCTTAACAAATGGAAATGGTGTCATTCTTTCTGATGGAGGCATAGAATTCCATTGTGCGTATATACCACATTTTCTTGATCCATTCATCTATTGAGGGGCATCTGGGTTGGTTCCATGTCTTAGCTATGGTGAATAATGCTTCAATGAACATAGTTGTGCTGGTAGCTTTAGAATGGCCTTGTTTCTCAGCTAGGTTTTGCTCGAAGTGTTCTTCTCCAAGGCTTTGCTCCATGCATTTTCCTGCTATCCACATCTTCTAATCACACATGGCTTTGGAAAAGAACCACGAGAAATGCATGCCTGCCACCCACGTCCCCTGTGACTGTTGCATGGTGATTCCCCAGGTCACTGAAATACAAGCATGAGGCATGGGTTTCCACCCCTGCCTCCCTTGCCTCCACTTTATAAGGTTGTCTTTGGCAATAAAAGGTAGCATAAAGGTCTCTAGAACACAGGTCTAGGAAACTCCCCAGCCATCTGCTCTGTATGTCACTGAGCTTTGTGGTACCACACTGATTTGGGGACAGCTTTTAGCCAGAGACTGAAAAAAAAAAATCTATTTTTGTTTCCTCTTTTTAGAACTGCAAGGCCTTTCAGATGTAATTCTGGATTGAATATGTTGTTCATGGATGATCACTTTACCTACACAATCCATGGACTAAATCACATTACTCTGGACTTTCCAAATGACCCCAACCAACTTCCCTCACAGGAGCAAAAGCAGTGCTCCCAGCAGCCAATCTTGGGCACAGGCAGCGCAGTGAGGTGCCTGCCTTAGGTCTGACAGTCATCAAGGACTCATCAATGGCCCTCTGAGGCCAAAGTGGCCATCAGAGTATGTCAGGTAAAGAACTCTGAGATCATGTGAACAGTTATCCTCAGGATCTAGCAGCACACAGCCGAGGAAGGAAGATAAATGTGGCAGAAATGTAGCTGGGCTGTCAGCTACAAGAGGCTTATTGTGCTGGTGGCACCGGAGGGAATGGCTAACTGGTGCAGTACAAGATGAAGAGTCTGCCTTCACTGAGACAGTGACCCCTAAATTGGGTCTTAAAGGATCACTAAGAGTCTGCAGGTGAATTTGAATATCCCAAGCAGAAGGAGCAGCATGGGACAAAGAGTTCCAGAACCTGGAAGCAGAAGTTTGAAGAGGCAGAGTGAAGAGGGCAGGGGGAAACTTCAGGGTACCTGGACACAAGCTGATACCTGAGGTTGGTGGCAGCCTTGATAAGATCAAAACACTCAACCAACTTGTTTGCCAAGAAGACTTCAGATGCAGTGACAGAATAACTGGAGAAGACAAGACTGGGGAGAAGACAGTAGCTGGGGTCCACTTGGAAAGGGGTGTCCCTGAACCAGCAGCAAGGGGAGAGGGGAGAACTGAGTCTAAAAGGACTATCTAGAGAACTGGTGGAGATAGAGGAGTGAATATACTAGGCCATAGATTTGATAGTGGGGAGAGAGGGTGCTGCAGTTTGGGTAAGTGTTCCTCAAAGGCCCATCTGTTACAGACTTGGTCTTGAACCCCTGGTGCTGTTGGGAAGGGGTACAACCTTTCAGAGGTGCGGCCTAGCTTCCAAGGAGGAAGTTAGGTCATTGGGAGCAGGGCCTAAAAAAGGGTATTGAGATCTTGGACTAAGGAACCCTTTTATGCTTCTTAGCACTATGAGGTGAACAGCTTTGCTCTACCGCATACCCCTGCTGTGACATTCGGCTGCAAATCAATGGAGACAATCTACCAGCCATGGAGTGACACCTCCAAAAACATAAATCTTTCCAGCTGGGTGCTAGTGGCTCACACCTGTAATCCTAGCTACTCAGGAGGCTAAGATCTGAGGTTCACAGTTCAAAGCCAACCTGGGCAAGGAAAACCTGTGAGACTCAACTCCAATTAACCACTAGAAAACTGGAAGTGGCACTGTGGCTCAAGTGGTAGAGCGCTCGCCTTGAGCTGAAGCGCTCAGGGACAATACCCAGGCCCAGAATTCAAGCCCCACAACCGACAAAAAAACAATCTTTTCTTTCTTCTTAAGCTGATTATCTAAGGTATTTTTATTTCAGTAATGGAAAAGTAACTTGACACAAGTGGGAGAAAGAGGGAAAATAGGAGATGACTCCCAGAGGGATATATTTGTAAAGATATAGACACCTGAAAGAACATTACCATGTTTGAACAATTATCCCAGAAAGTAGGCTGTGTGATGGGGATTGAGTTGGAGAGACATGTCTCATGGGATTATAGTAGTGTCACCTTATCTGTGATTCTGCCTTTTGAACTTTCAGTTACCCCATATCAGCTGTAGTATGAAAATATTACATGGAAATTTCCACAAGTCATAGGTTTTCAGTTGGGCGCCACTTTAAACAGTGTGATGGAATCCCACCCCATGCCACTCTGTCCAAGCCCATGACTTGAACCATCCCTCTGTCTAGTGCTTCCCCACTGTATATGTTACCTACCCTTAGTCACCGAGTAACAAGAGGGACCAAAATAAAATAAAATAAGAACACAGGGCTATCTGAGGTTTCAGAGAATCCACTACGAGTCTCACAGGTATCTCCCACAGAGAAGGGACTCCTGAACTAACAAACATATCTGGTCAATTGGATTCTTGTTTCCAAAAATTCATTTCCTGCAAAAAGCAAAGTAGATATCTCTTCCTAGTTGACTCTAAACTTTGTCATACGACTGGTAGTGACAATGGAAAGTAGGAAAAAGTGACAATATGCCAGTGCAGAGTGAAAGATTTTAAATATATCAGGCCATCACTTCATGCTCTAGCTTTTACCTTGCTGATATATATGTTGATATATATTTTATATGTGTGTATGTATGAGATATACACATATACACAAATATACATATATATATACATAAACACACACACACATACACAAACACAGGCCTTAACCTGGATCCCAGAATAAGAAGATACTTGGGGCAAAACTTCTGCCTAGCTTCACCTAGGCAGAGCCACAAAACCATGAGTCACATGATATTAGCTTTGTAGGTATTATGTGAACAATACATAAATAGCTTAAAAGCCAAGCATGTATTTTTTGCCATGCAGCAAGACTACAGCAGAAGCTAACTGAAGCTGCATTCATGAGATGAGAAGTTGAGATTGTGAAGACCCACACATGCCATGATAAGGAGATGAGAGCAATGGGGAGGATCAACAAAGAATGGTTTCACTGATGAGTCTTTTCACCTTCCTTCACTCATATCCAGTCTCATATCCAGTCTATCTCTTCAGATGTCTTGAGCTGGCATCTAACTCAATCCTCAGGTATCAGACTCCTGAGTAGTTAGGATTATAAGCATGAGTTACAGGCACCTAAACTAAGTCAACTTTTTTTAAATACTTTTTTTAGGGGGATACCAGTCTTAGGGCTTGAAGTCAAGGCCTGGGTGCTGTCTCTGAGATGTGTGTGTGTGTGTGTGTGTGTTTTCCCTAAAGCTCTACCACATAAGCCACAGCTTCACTTCCAAGTTTTTAGTGGTTTATTAGAATCTCTAAAACTTTCCTGCCTGGTCTAGCTTCAAACCATGATCCTCTGATCCCAGCCTCCTGAATAGCTAGAATTACAAACTTGAGCCACTAGTGCCCAGCTTTAAGTCAATTTCTTTCTTTCTTGTTTTTTTTTGGGGGGGTGGGGGGAGTCCAGTCGTGGGGCCTGAACTCTGGGCCTGGGTGCTGTCCCTCAGCTCTTCAGCTCAAGGCTAGTGCTCTACCACTTGAGCCACAGCGCCACTTTCGGCTTTTTTTCTTTTTGCTAATGTGGTGCTAGGGAATCGAACCCAGGGCCTCATGCATGCAAGGCAAGCGCTCTACCACTGAGCCACTTAAGTCAATTTCTTAAAAGCCAGCTATGCTCATTGTCTTTACTGCTTCCCTTCTCACCCCTCAGCAATCTTGCAGGCTTGTCCCCATCTCCACCAAAACTACTTGCAGTGCATTTCCAGTGATCTAATCTCCCAATGCAACTTCCAAGTTGGTTCCAAGTTGCACTTGGTTCCTTCCCTCCTAAATCATGGTCCACTGTGCCTGCACACTGCCATCTTATTTCATAGTCTGTCCCTGTTCATTTTGTCGTCCCCATAAACCAAAAGAAAATCATTAAAAACATAAGATCAAAGCCACATTAAGCTACCACACACCAGTCACTAAAATTAATCAACAGCACCCCTTGTCTAGCATATGGACAGCCCTAATACATTGCTATAAGCCTACATGATGGTATATACTGAAGGACCCAGTAATTTCACTCCTGGCTCAAGGCAAATGGTCAAAAAGAACAAGACTGTTCACATAATAGCCTTGAACTGGTAATAATCAAAATGTTTATTAACAGAAGAGATAAGCTGTGCCATAGCCATACAATGGAATACAACTCAGCAATAACAAGGAGCAATGCATATGCATACACAATACACATAATTCTCTAAGCATCATGTTACATAATCCCAATACTTGAGAGGCTAAGACAAATTCAAAGCCTGCCTGGGCTACATAATGAGACTTGACTCAAACCACCACTCCAAAATAATAATAATTTCATTCAGTGAAATAAGCTAGGCATGTAAGAATACGTACATAACATAGGACTTCATGTACCTGAAGTTCAACAACAGGGAAAATTAATCAGTGGGTGATAAAATGAGAAATTCATTAACTGGGTGGATAGAAGGAAAACTAATTAGATATAAGAAATTTTAGGCTGATGCAAACATTTACTGTCTATTTTGCTGGTGGTGGTGGTGGTGGTCATGGGGCTTCAACTGTGGGCCTGGGCACTGTCCCTCAGCCCTTTAGCTCAAGGCCAGTGCTCTACCACTTGAGCCACAGCGCCACTTCTGATTTTCTGGTGGTTAATTGGAGATAAGAGTCTCACAGACTTTTCTGCCTGGGCTGGCTTTGAACTGTGATCCTGAGATCTCAGCCTCCTGAGTAGCTAGGATTACAGGCGTGAGCCACTGGCACCCAGCTTACTGTCTCATTTTATATGGTAGTTACACTGGAATAAATATTTGTCAGATCTCATTGAGCCAAGTACTTAAGAGTTGTGGATTTTAGTGTATATAGATTATACTTTAAAAATCAAAAGGGCCAGTATGTTGGCTCACATCTTTAATCCTGGCTACTTGGGAGGCAGAGACAGGAAGATCAAAATCCAAGGCCAAACTATAAGACTGTATGTAAAAACAAAAACAAAAAAGGTAGAGTCCTAGCCGGGCGCTGGTGGCTCACGCCTGTAATCCTAGCTACTCAGGAGGCTGAGATCTGAGGATCGCGGTTCAAAGCCAGCCAGGGCAGGAGAGACCGTGAGACTCCTATCTCCAATAAACCACCAGAAAACCGGAAGTGGCACTGTAGCTCAAGTGGTAGAGCGCTCGCCTTGAGCTGAAGAGCTGAGGGACAGCGCCCAAGCCCAGAGTTCAAGCCCCACGACCGACAAAAAAAAAAAAAGGTAGAGTCCTAGCCTAGCAAGCTCAAGCTCAAGCCCTATTAATGTCTAAAATAAAATTAGAAAAAATAAATTGTCAGTATCTATAAAATAAACTGCAAAGCAAACAGTAATCACAGGACAGAAAGTACATTCATTTCAAACAAAATAATGTTTATAGTATAAATGCACATGTAATGTACAGACTCCCAACTTAATATGTCCCCCGTTCAATCAATCCCTTTCAGTCTTGCTGCACCTGATGACATCTATCCATTAGCTATTTTCTAACCTTGAGGAGAGATGCTGACTGGAAAGAACACAAACCTCAGAGCCAGTCAGAAATGCATACAAGTCCTGTCTGCAGTGTACACGCTGAGTGCCCAAGAGTGAGTTATGTAGTCTCTGTGAAACTTCATTTCCTCATCAATAAGACAGGTCAGTGACATCTCTTCTTACCCTGCTGGGCTGAGGAACATGCGAAATCAACCTACACTTAAAAGTCCCACCATGGGGCTGAGAAGGTGGCTCAGTGGTACAGTGCTTGCCTTGCATGCATGAGGCATTCCATAGCACCACATAAGCAGAAAAAGCCGGAAGTGGCGCTGTGGCTCAAGTAGCAGCCTGCTACCCTTGAGCTGAAGAGCTCAGGGACAGGGCCAAGGCCCAGAGTTCAAGCCCCATGACCACCACCAACACCCCATGAACACCAACAACAACAATAACAATAGCCAGGGGCCAGGGGCTCAGGCCTGTAATCTGAGTTACTCAGGATGCTGAGATAGATATTAGGATTGTGGTCCAAAGTCAGCCCAAAGCAGCCAAGGTCAGATTCTCATGTTTAATTAGCCACCTAAAAGCTAGAAGTAGAGAGGTATGGCTCCAGAGTACCTGACTAGGTAGGCTGATGGTAAAACCTGGAAATGGCTGCTCAGGGCCACTATGGCCAGGAAAAGGCCTGGAACAGTGGCCATGGGGTTCTGCCACGGGAGGACCTGAGTCTAATCACCTAGCATACTTCTTGACCTCAGTCACTCTAGGGAAAATGACCAGATTAGACTAGATAAGAGGAAAGTCCAAAACATCCGCTGTGCTTTCCCAAAGCAGAAAGGCAGAAGTGACTCCGTCTACAACAAGTGCCAGAGCCCTGCCTTCTAAGTATTCCTGGCAATAGGGCCCTTTAGCAAGGCCTCCAGGACCTGGAATCCTCTAGGGATTCTTTCAGCCCTGCCTTACTCAGTGATTGAGCACCTGTTACTGGTGAGAGAGATAACTTGGACCTGTATCCTGCCTCCATCCGGACAGGAGGCAAAGAAAGAAAACTAAAGAAAGTAGAAAGTGCTCTGTGGTAGCCAAGCAGGGACAGTAACTACGCCCCTACCCCTTAAGGCCCTTGACCCTCCTAGTATTTGCTTACTCAGAGCCTGGGGGCCAGGGACGCTCCAGCACTAGCCTTTATCACTCAGTCCAGGAACCTGACACGACAGCCCAGGGGGTGTCTCTCCTTCCAACTGGGAAGAGGCCAGCCCGGTGCTCCAGCTTGCATCGGGACCTCTGGAAGTAAACCTATTTATTCCCAGGTAAATAAAAGAGACAAACCAGGCCTGCTGGGGATCCAGGAGCACAGAAGACAGAGCAACGCCACCACACACAAAAAACCAACTCACACACACAAAAACCAGCCTCTTGGGGATGTGGGTATAGGTTCCTTTTTTGGGGGGGTTGGGGAGGAGAGCATTGAAACCCCTCGGGGCCTCTATTCCTCCCCACATCCTTCCGATCAGCCCTCCCCCAGCGCCCACTCCACCCTCAGGAGGGAAGAGGAGGGAATCTTGAGACCCTCGGCTCCCCCCACCCCACCCCCTGCCACTTTTTAACCCCCTTTTTATTGTTTCCAGGGTGTGTTTTTGGTGTTTGGGGTTTTTTTTCCCCATGAGTTTGGGCGACCATTCCATTCCGTTTGGCTTGGTTTTCTGCCATTTTCAAAGGCACAGTGAATGGCCGTCCCCTTTGGACTACGAGGTGGTTTGCCAAGTTCCCGGGACCCGGTGCGTCCTGCATTTCCCCCCTGCAGCCAGCACGGTGACTACCGAAGTTCTAGTGTCTGAACCCCCATGTTGGCTTTGGTCCTCAGCTTTGGTGAGCTCTCGCGGATCTGTCTGCATCTCTCGGTCTCTCCTCCCCACCCCACCCCCTCCACCCCCAGCTCCCCTTTTCCCAGAAGCCCTCTCCCCTCCCACCTCGTCCGGGACCAGAGCCGCGGCGCACGGTGGCAGATCGCTCCAGCCTCCCCGGGCACGGCAGCGCCGACTCCGAGTGCTCCACCCGCCCGCCCCGCACCGGCCGGGCTGGATTCTCCGGGGCGGGGGAAATGGGTCCGGCCGGGGTGACCTGGGCCCGCAGATCCCGCAGTCTGGATGGCTCGACTGGAGGCAGTGACCAGCCCAGGATGGGGGATGGAGGCCGAGTCGGAGCTGGACCTCCAGGAAATGGCCAGAACAAAAGCAGGGACCACGAAGACAGGGCAGACCCAGGGCGGGGGCGGTGCCCGCCCCGCTCTCCACGCTACCCACTCGCGGGACATGGGGGAGCCCTGCACCCCGCATCCCAGCCCCCTCACGCGTGGCCCACGGCCAGGACTCCTTCCCTGCCCCCCCCCCGCCCCCAGCACCCACCTGATCCGCACGACCCAGGCTCCAGGGCCGGCGCGGTCAGCCGCTCCGGGGACCCGGGGCAGTCAACGAGCTGTCTCCGCGGGAGCCAGGCCGGGCGTGGCGGGCGGGATGCGCTCCTCCCTCCCGCCCAGGGACCGGGGCGGGGGCCCGGGCTGCAGCCGGGGCGGAGGGTCGGGACCGCCTCCTCCAGGCAGCGCGCGGCGGGCGAGCAGCGTGCGCGCTGGACGGCAGGCTGCGAGCTCTCCAGCCCGCCGCCGAGCGGGGCTGTCCCCGCCCCGGACACAGACGGCAGCTAGGGGAGGCCGGCCCCGCGGGTGCGTGAGCGAGCTCGGTGCATGTGCGTCTGGCCGGTGCGCAGGGATGCTGTTTGTTTCATTTTCACTCAAGCAGAAAAAAACCTGAAACAAGCAAAAAGAAAAAGGAAAAAAAAAACACGCTCCCTGGGGCGCGCCCCTGGGGCCTCCTGCCCGCTGTGGTCTGCACACGGCCATAGTGGGAGGGAGGGGAGGGGCATCAGTCACCCTGGACTACAAGCCAGGTACCCGGGAGCCCTGGCGCGCAGCCAGACGCGGGGGGTGCCCGAGACTTTGCCCACCATTTCCTTCCCCCAGAAAGGAATCGCCGCAGACTGGAAAACCGCTGCTGTGACTCTTGTTGGGGTGATGAGGTGGAAGTTCCCCCCCCCCAAATCCTGGTTACCAGGCCCCTAGCAAAGGACCTGCAGGTGCTGGTTCCCAGACTTCGTGGTCTTGGAACTCACTGTGGCTGAGATCAGGTGCCCCAGAACCCCTGAGGTCCTGTTCTGGGATTGTTTATGAGAACCAAATTGAGTTGTGTTTCAGAGGTTTGTGTTTCTGTGCCCTGGGTGGAAGTGAGTCACTACTAGGCCCCTCAGGCTCTACTCATTTATTTGAGTTGTCTCCCCCCCCCCCGCACCCCCACCTGTGCTTTGGGCTCAGATAGATCTGTTTTTTAAAAAAAAGTCCTTTGCCAGACTCATGCTAGTGGTGCACCCCTACAATCCTAGCTACTCAGGAGGCTGACATCTGACAGTTGCAGTTCCAAGCCAGCTGGCCAAGGACTCTTTTTCTCCAGTCAACCAGCAAAAACTGGAGCTGTGGCTCAAGTGGTGGAGCGATAATCTTGAGTGAAAAAAGGGACAGCACACCTAAGCTCTGAGTTCAAGCTGCAGTACCAGCATCATTTGGCATTGAATGTCATTTCCAGAGACTGAGAAAGCCGCTTCTGAAATAGCGGAATGCATTGGAATGGAATACACTGGGGTTGGATGGACATCATGAATGCAGCCAACAGCTCAGGCATGATGTGTAATGTTTATTGTCTCCTACTAATGAGGAAGGAACAGAGGACTGGGTGAATACTTGAAGAGCATAAGGAGCCTACAAGCAGGTAAAGTCTCCCGTGGAAGTTAGGAGAATGGAGTTTCCTGGTGGGTGGTAGAGTGAGGTATTGGGAGAAGCCAATCAGTGTGAGGTGTTGGGAGAAGCCAGTGAGCTCAATGCAGCCGGCACAATGGGCCCTTTACTGGATGATAAATTGTGCCTTTATTGTCTTCTAGGAACACACTTGTCATAGTTCATTGGCAGTGAGCTCCACAGTAAATACACAGTGAATGAGGAGGCTGCAGGCATTATTTCCTGCTTTCCATTATTGTACTGGAGAGCACACTGTTCAGCCCATTAAGTTGAATTATAATTTTTTTTAAAAGAAAACAATGGGGCTGGAAATGTGGCCCAGTGGTAGAGTGCTTGCCTATCGGTAGAGTGCTTGCCTAGCATGCATGAAGCCCAGGTTTCAATTCTTCAGTACCACATACACAGCTCAAGTGTACAGCGCTAAGTGTAGCTCAAGTGGTAGAGCGCTAACCTTGAGCTAAAGAGCTCAGGAACAGCTCCCAGGCCCAGAGTTCAAGCCCTAGGACCGACCAAAAAAAAATAGAAACAATGGTAGTGAATACGATGGCCTATAGTGATTAAGATCAAAAGATGACAGAAATACTATGCTGTTACTCTGTCACACCCAGGTTAATCAGTTAATCTAATATTGATTTCAATTTTTAAATTTGTTTAGAATTTCTCTCTCTCTCTCTCTCTCTCTCTTTCTCTGTATGTGTGTGTCTGTACTAGGTCTTGAACTCAGGACCTCCCACTCTTCCTTAGCTTTTTCACTCAAGGCTGATGCTCTACCACTTGAGCCATACCTCTACTTCCAGCTTGTTACTGGTTAGATGAAAGTAAGAGTCTCTCAGATTTATATGGCTGGCTGGCTTTGAATCATGGTCCTCACATCTCAGCATCCTGAGAATCTAGGATTACAGGTGTGAGCCACTAGGGCCTGACTGATTCTGTCTCTTTTGCTTGAAAATTTAGCATTAGTTTTATGGTTGGTTCAAAGAACCATGGACATGAGAATTCCATGCTTAAGTTTTAGACTTATACCTACTTTAGTGTTACTCAACACTGTAGGTTAGATTTTTTTTTTGATTCCCCATATAGTTCTCAAAGTCAGACTATCAATTCTACTGAATGAATGTCTGAGTTGAAAAATAACCTTAAAGATGATATATCAGGTTATATACCAAGCTATATATATATATATCAGGAGTTCTAGATGCGAGGCCTTAAATGAGTCATTCTGTTCTTCTGAGACATCTTTTCTTTCTATGCAAACTGGAGGAAAAAGAACTAGCTCAAGGGAGAAGTGAAATAAAAATGAATTCACATTAAGGAAAGGCCCAAGCATCGCAGGCAGGAGATGAGAGGAAGGTAGACCAAGCAACATCGAGGTATTCCTGACCATTGGATAGCCATCACTCCAAGTACTTCACAAAGGAGGTGAGCACACAGGCCTTTTCCCTGGGAAGAGGGAAAGGCATGCTGAGGTCAGCTTTTTTCATTTGCCATTTCTTAGGTATATCCAAATGCCTGAGGAAAAAGACCTTCTTCTTATATTGCCATCATTCTTTCAGCACGTTAATAGTGAAGCCCTACAGCTGTGGAAGCTGAAGAGACCTGAAGAACAAGCTAGATAGTGTCAGTAAAGGCTGTTGCTATCAGGAATTGCTCCAGGTCTAGGGATCTGACAGCACAGCCAGAAGGAGAGTTGGGGGACAATAGCCCCAGCCAAGTGGTAAGTTTGGGGGTGGGAAAAATGACTCATCAGTATTCTAGAAAATTCAAATGTAAGGAAGATAACCATTTTGCTCAAAGCAACCATAAATTCAAAACGAATCCCAGTGGAGTTGGGGGGGGGCGGGATTTAATGAGCTGCTAAACATTCATAAGGAAGAGCAAATGTCCAAATGTATCCAATAGAGTTTTAACAATGCAGGGAGAGGACACTGGGGCACTTGCTCAACCAGTTGTCAAACAAGATGTGCTACAAAGCTGTCTGAGGAGAGTAAGTTTCAAGACCTCTAGTCTTGAATGCTGGAAACCACAGAGTCTTCAAATTACCATGGTTCAACATTCAGTCTTTTGACTTTACGATGGTGTGAAAACACGTCTGCACAACCATTCTGATGTTCACCTGTGTTCACAAGTTACATACCATATTCAACAGTATGCTAAAAATATTTTCAGCCAGGCACTGGTGGCTTCCTCCTATAATCCTAGCTACTCAGGAGGCAGAGATCTGAAGATAGAAGTTCAAAGTCAACATGGACAGAAAAGTGTAATCGGTCTGTCGCTTCTGACTGTTATCTCCAATTACCCAGCCACCAAAGCCAGACATGGAGGTGTGATTCAAGTGGTTGAATGGTCACCTTGGGCAAAAAAGCTTCAGTAAGAGCCTGGGGCCTTGAGTTCAAACCTTGGTACTAGCCCCAAATTAGATTAAAAATACTTTGTGTTGCAGGATTTTGCCCACCTATTGGCTAATGTAAGTGTAGTAAATGCATTTAAGTTAAGTTAGGCTACATCATGATGTCCTACAGGTATGATGTACAAAAACATTTCACCTTAGAATATTAACAACTGAAGATGAGGCATAGTCTGATCATAAGACAATAGCCCTCTGTATATGGTTTTACCTATACATATAGACCCATGCTATGATGAAATTCAATTTATAAATTAGGCAGTAAGAGATTAGTAACAATAAGAGATCAATAACAACTGATAATACAACAGTTCTAACAACGTATTGTGATAAAATTATTAAACGTCAATTGTGGCTATACATATCTGTAATCTCAGCACTCAGAAAGTAGAGGCAAGGGCTGGGAAGGTGGCTCAGTGGTAGAGCACTTGCCTTGTACTCATGAGGCCCTGGGTTCGATTCCTCAGCACCACATAAGCAAAAAGAAAAAAGCCGGAAGTGGCGCTGTGGCTCAAGTGGTAGAGCGCTAGCCTTGAGCTGAAGAGCTGAGGGACAGCGCCCAGGCCCAGAGTTCAGGCCCCACTACCGGACCCAAAAAAAACAAAAAAGAAAGTAGAGGCAAAAGAATCACAAGTTAAGACCTGTCTTTAACACACACACACACACACACACACAAGCACAGGCCTCAAGCTCATACCCCAAAAATGCCCAAAACAAACCAACAAATAAATGAAACATGTTGCTGGGCATAGTGGTGCACACCTATAATCCTAGCATTCGAGAGGCAGAGGTATGACTGCAAGTTCAGGAGCAGCTAAAGATACATAGCACATTTCAGGGCAAGCCTGGGCTACCTAATAAGACAATGACACACACACAGACACACACGCACACACAACTTGTAACTTATTTAGTTTTTCTATGTAATATATTTAGTCTGAGGTTGACCAGGGATAATTAAAACCTCAGGAAATGAAACCAGGGATAAGCAGGGACTATTTACAACATTGGTGTCAGGAGGGATTATTAGACCAAGGGATCAGATTAACAAGCCTAGAAAAAACCACACACATGTGGTGACTCAGGGTGAGACAGAGGTGGGGGGAAGATCAGATCATTCAGAAAGCATTCTTGGCACCAAAAACAATCAGAAACAGATGTGCAGACAAAAACTGGTACAGGAATGTGCATGGTGTCACTCTTCACAATGGCCCAAAAAGGGCATCAACCCAGCTGTCTATCACCTGAGGAACAGATCAACAAAATGTGACCCAACTCTCACTCTATAGAATATTACTCAGCATTGAGACGAATGGCGCAAGGCGTAGGTAGGTGAACTTTGACACCATTCTGCTAAGTGAATGGTTAGGCAAATTCTTAGAGCTACAAGGCAGATAAATGGTTGCCAGGGGCTAAGTTGGGAAGGGAGAGAGACTGCTTAATGGGCACAGTGTCCATTTTGAGAGAATGGACAATGATCTGGAACTAGATAGTGGTGACCCTACACCACATTGAGATTGTATAAATGTCATTCAACTGCACCCTTTAGAATGACTTAACCATTTGGGAGAGGGAGGGGAGAGAGGGTTGGAGGTATGGCTCAGTGGTAGAATATTTCCCTATGTATACAAGGCTCTGAGTTCAACCCCCAGCATAGCTAATAAAAAAAGAAAGCATTCAAGTTATAAATGATTTCAGTGGAGCTACTGAAGCCTACTTAGCCTGAGCCTATGTTTAGAAAAAAATTAAACCATGTGCTGGGTGTGGTAGTGAATACCTGTAATCCCAGCACTTGAGAGGTTGATCAGGAGAAATGTGAGTTCAAGGCCAGCCTGGCTACAAACTGACCTCAAGGTCAGCCTGGACTATGCAACAAAACCCTGTAGGGGGGTTTCTTTTGGTTGCTGTTTTTTTTTTAATTTAAATAAAATGATTATTCTTTTACATGTAATTCATGTGATGATGCATAGTACACCTTTTTTAAATTGTTACTGGACAATTAGCTATCTACACAAAAAATATAAAACAAGACCAGCTTGGGCTGGGAAGGTGGCTCAGTAGTAGAGTGCTTGCCTTGCATGCATGAGGCCCTGAGTTCTATTCCTCAGCACCACATAAGCAGAAAAAGCTGGAAGTGGTGCTGTGACTCAAGTGGTAGAGTGCTAGCCTTGAGCTGAAGAGCTGAGGGACAGTGCCCTGGCCCAGAGTTCAGGCCCATGACTGCCAAAAAAAAACCAAAACAAAAACAAAACCATCTCCCATCCCAGGCATATATTCCATGCAACAAGCAGGTAAAAGATTTAAACAAAAACGTTTTAAAAGAATGCCAAGATATCAGTGATTTAGGCTTATAGTCCTAGCTACTCAAGAACCTGAAATCTAGGGGATTGAGGTCCAAAGCCAGTCCAGGAAGGAAGTCTGTACAATTCCATGTCCAATTAACCATCCAAAAGCAAGGCTGGAGGCATGGCTCGGGTGGTTGAATCCCAGCCAAAAAAGCCAAGTAAGATCAAGGCCCTGAATTCAACCTCAATAATACCCCTTAGAAGCTATTGCTTTTGTACCTCCGAATAGTTAAGAGTCTACTTAAATGCAAGCAAAGTCCCACCACTCAGTGGCCACCTCTTACCAGACACACACTATGCCCCTATGACATAAACACGAAAGTGCTGAATAGAGAGACAGCATTTGAACAAGCACAAAACACACAGTGAGATTTTTATACACTTGCCTCATCTAGATAGTGAGCTGCTTGAGGGCAGGTTTGCTTCTGGTTTTTTCTATGAACCCCATTGACTTGGTAGCCATCTTGTCCATTTCCTGTATGTCCACTTTGAAGGACCTGCCTCTCCCCTTAAGTGGATCCTGAGATGGGGTAGGATTCCATTTTGAGCTTTGCCTTTGTTTTAGTTCCTGGAATGAAAAAAATGCATCTAGTCCACCTCCCCTTAACAACCTAACCCACCCTTGATGGCTCAGTTAAAGACTGACCCAGAAAACAGATAGGTGGTAATCTGGCTCAAAGTGCTTCCGGTAAGCTCCGCCTTTTGTCCACCAAAAAGTAAACCCAGCCTTACACCTCTAAATTTACGTGCCATTTTAAACCAAGGTGATAGGCTGGTTTAAACAGCCATTGCAGACAAACTGTAACCTCATTGGCCACCTGCATGTGGTCTGGTCTGTTCAATCCTTTGTGTGTGTTATGATCCCATTGGCCACCTGCTCGTGACCAGGCTCGACCTCATGGATTTTTGCCTTTAAAAACCAAAGTATGTGGGCTGCTAGGGGTCTCCGTTTCAGCTCCCAAGCCTGTGCTGCGGCCCTGACCAGTGATCATGGGAACCTTAATAAAGTTGCTTCTTTGTTAACAACTTTGTTGCGGTGGGCTCTGTCATTCCTGAAGACTAGGTGGGCTTGAGTAGGGGTCTTCCTACTACACCCTCTCAGCCCAATCTTTTTATGAATCTAAAGATGGAATTGGAAGGATTAAGTCCTGCCTTATTCCCCAGGGTCAAGCAAAGCACCAGGTGTGTACTCACGTGCTTGTCCACAGGCAGGTCATTCTGACCTTGGCCCCCAGGAGACAATAACCCCCACATCCAGCTTTCCACTGTGGACCAGGTCAAGGACATCACCTTTGATCCCAAAGAGACCCTAGCCCATTTTTTTAAATCGTCTGTTTCGTTGTTAAGCCCTATATAAGCCCACCCCTAAACCCAGTCCTTTGTACAACCTCCAAACCCAGGGAAGGCCCGTGCCCCTCACTGTCCAGTGAACAGTCCTGGCCTGTTGGCGATTGCATCCGGCCTATTTTCCATTCTCCTCCATTTTCCCAGTACACTTCACAGGACATTTGTCATTAGCCCCCACTCTCCCTCACCTGCTCCTCCACTCTGAAAAAGAAAGTCTTTTTCTTCCTTGGATTCTCCAAGTCAAGCATCCAGAAATTTTGGGCAGGGGAAGTTGCTTCCTGTGACGTTGCTGGAGAAGAGAACTGTCCACAGAGGGTGACATAATCACCATCCCATTTGATGTGGTTTTTGTTTTGTTTTCTTTTCTTTTTTCTTGAAGAAACTGGATGGAGGGAATCTTAAAACTTACATGAAGAACCGGAAGAGCACAGAGCCCTAAGACCTTGGGCATAGTGAGTCTCAGTGTTCATTGACAGATGAGGAAATTAAATCCAGATGGAGAGGTGGCTTCTTTATGCGCATAGGCTTGGGAATTTTCAGGCCTTGTAACCCTAGCTATTCTGGAGACTGAGACCTGAGGGTTGAGATCGGAAACTAGCCTGGACAGGAATGTCCTTGAGACTCTTATTGCCAATTAACCAATGAAGAGCTGAAAGGAGAGCTATGATTGCCAGCCTTGAGTGAAAGAGCTCAGGGACAGGAGCCATGGCCCCCAGTGCAGGCGTGAAAGAAGGAAAGAAAGAAAAGAAGGAAGGAGGGAGAAGAGAGAAAGGAGGAAAGGACAGAGGAGGGGAGATTCGGAAAAATAAAAGCATGTTAGCCTTGGGTGTTGTTGTTGTTCTCTGAACCAATAAAGTACCTGAGAGAATAACTTAAAGGAGGAGGAATTTATTTGAGCTCAGAGTTTCAAGGATCTCAGTCCATAGTCCTTGGCTTCATTGGTTCTAGGCCTATGTGAGGCAGACCATCATGGAATGAGAGAGGGGAAGAAAACTGCTCATCTCCTAGCCAACAAGCAGCTGAGAGAGGGCTGGGAAGGCGGCTCAGTGGGTAGCTGCTTCCCTCGTATGCATGAGGCCCTGGACTCCATTCCTCAGCACCACATAAGCAGAAAGGGCCAGAAGTGGTGCTGTGGCTCAAGTGGTAGAGTGCTAGCCTTAGCTGAAGAGCTGAGGGACCATGCCCAGGCCCAGAAAGAAGAAGCTGCTGAGAGAGGGCAGAGGGAGCTGGAGGCCAGGTATAACCTTCAAACCTTTCCCCCTCCAGTCACCTACTTCCTTCAGCTAGGTGCTACCTGCTAAGTGTTCAACAACCTCCCAACATGGCTCCACCCACTGGAGACCAAGTGTTCAACCCATGAGCCTGTAGGAAGCTTTTCATATGTGAACCATGGCATTAAGCAAGAAAGGCTTTCTGACAGGCCTGACATCAAATCAATTGTTTTCCTCCCACTTGACAGTAAATAAGATGTGAAGAACTCAGTTGTCCATCAATATCTCTGTCCTTTAATGACCCCAGGAAAATGCTGTCAAAATCATTATTTCTAGGACATAAAATACTCTTTTTACTTAGTTAGGTACTGGGAAGTCCTGGGTTTTCTAATGATAGTAAATTTACCTCTGGCATACACACACACACACACACACACACACACGTATCAATTTTTTTTTTCAAAACAAGGAGAAAGCCAAGTATTTTTATGCTCTTGGGTTCATTTTTTAAAAGCTGTCAGGGTTTCCAAAGCCAAAGAATTCTACTAGCTGACATAAAATTTTTACCTACGTAACCAAAATTCACAAAGTTACATTCTATAAGTTTTTAAAGTATTCTTTCAACCTTAAATAAAAGGCAGATAACTAACTTATCTACTTGAATGTAGAGAACCTTTTGGTATAAACCCTTGAACAAATTTGAGTTGTTGGCCATAGGAATGTCTAATCTTTTCTTTAAATTAAGTTTATAAACAAAATTGAAAAGCTCAAATATACAAAGTAAATACTCTGACTCTTCTGAAGAATTAGAATGCTATGTTCTAGGAATTAGACATTGCCAAAGCATTGGGGTTTGAAATCAGGGCCTGAGCACCATCCATTAGCTTTTTTTGCTTAAGACTGGCACTCTACCACTTGAGTGACTGCTCCTGTTCTGGCTTTTTGGTGATTACCTGGAGATAAAAATCTCAAGACTTTCTTCCCCAGGATGATTTTGACCAGCCCTCAGAGTTCAGCCTCCTAAAGTAGCTAGGATTACAGGCTTGAGCCTGTGGTATCTACCTGGCTTGGAATTTGAAATTTAAATCTAGTAAAACAAGACTGGGATCACCCACCACCAGTAGCTCACGCCTGTAATCCTAGTTACTCAGGAGGTTGAGATCTAAGGATCACAGTTCAAAGCCAGCTGGGGCAAGAAAGTCTTGGAAACTCTTATCTCCAATTAACCACCAGAAAACCATGACTGCCCCTCCCAAAAATAAAAAATAAAAATAGAATAAAATAAAAAAGGTTTACATGCCTCTAGGAGAAAGAGGCAGTTACTTTCATTTTAAAGATTACATAGGTGAGAATTCCAGAGGTTAAATGATGACCCCTCCCCTCAGGTTACATAGCTTATAAACCTGCAGGAGCAGAACTTGAACCCATACTGATCCCAGTCTTATTTATTTATCAATTTTTATTATTATTATTTTTTGTGGGTTATGGGGCTTGAACTGGCCTGGGTGCTGTCTCTGCGCTCTTCAGCTCAAGGTGAGCACTCTACCACTTGAGCCACAGCGCCACTTCCAGTTTTCTGGTGGTTTATTGGAGATAAGAGTCTCACAGAGTTTTCCTGCTTGGGCAGGCTTTGAACTGTGATCCTCAGATCTCAGCCTCTTGAGTAGCAAGGATTACAGGTGTGAGCCACCAGCACCCAGCTAAACCTTTTTTAAAATGACATAATCTGGGCTGGCAATGTAGCTTAGTGGAAGAGTGCTTGCTTTGCATACATGAAGCCTTGGGTTCAATTCCTCAGTACCATATAAACAGAAAGAGCTGGAAGTGGTGCTGTAGCTCAAGTGGTAGAGTGCTAACCTTGATCAAATTAAGCACAGGGACAGTGTTCCGGCCCTTAGTTCAAGCCCCAGGACTGGTGCGCGCGTGCACACACGCACACACGCACACACACACACACACACACACACACACACACACACACACACACGACATAATCTGTTTTTATAAAAGAGACTGTAGGGCTGGGAAGTTGGCTCAGTGGTATAGTGCTTGCCTCGCATGCATGAGGCCCTGGGTTTGATTCCTCAGCACCACATAAGCAGAAAAAAATCCAGAAATGGCGCTGTGGCTCAAGTGGTAGGGTGCTAGCCTTGAGCTGAAGAGCTGAGGGACAGCGCCCAGGCTCAGAGTTCAGCCCCCACGACCGACAGAAAAAAAAAAAAGGGGACTCTAAATATAATAAGCCACTAAATAGATATGAGCTCCTCTCACTGATTATATAAACAGATGCTTTGAACTTTTCAAAAGATGAGGTTCGTGCTCCCACCACGCAGTTCCCTCTTCACCCAGTTAATCTCTTATGTAGACTTCAGCAAAGGCACCCCCACCCCCAGACTTCTGGTTCTTCACCTCTACCTCTCTTCCTTGCTTCCTAGATCCCAACCACCTCTTCCTCAAATTTGCGAAGCCATCCTCCCCCACCCCCAGGCCTGGGATCCTCTGTCCCCTTCCCCTTTATCCAGGTCCAGCAAAGACCAGCCTGGAACATCTGGCCACCCC
This sequence comes from Dipodomys ordii, assembly GCF_000151885.1. Taxonomy (NCBI): domain Eukaryota; kingdom Metazoa; phylum Chordata; class Mammalia; order Rodentia; family Heteromyidae; genus Dipodomys; species Dipodomys ordii. The sequence goes on along the minus strand of NW_012267343.1, from coordinate 1,018,429 downwards.
ATTTCAGTGACATGCCCACTCCACACCTTCACATTCTTTATTCCCTTTACCCATCTGGATTTATTGTTCCCCACAACACAGAATCACTGACCTTCTGCCATTCACACAAGTGTCTATTATGTGTCTGCCCAGGAGGGCAGGTGCTCCGGCCCACAAGGTCTGTCAACAAGGGGGTCAACAAGGGCTCGAAGAACTGACCTGAATGAGAGACAAACCAGGAAGGGGACACCAAGACAAGGTTCTGATCAAGGTCTGTTTATTGAATTTACAAGCAGGCTTATATATATACGATAAATGAACGAGGAAGTGGTTGCAACATATTGGTAACACAGTTGTTTTTTTTACAAAAAATGGAATGCAGGTGGGTGGGGTAAATAAAAGATCACTATCTATCTTTATGATAAATCTAAGCCACAGGGAGGTCTGTTACAAAATTCCTTAATCAGATGAGCTGACAATTGACCTTGTGGTTAAGCACTGTAGCAGACAATAGCTTTAGGAAAAGTTTTACAGTGGTCTCTAGCAAGTCCCCCTTCTTTTAATTTTAGAGAAGGGTCCTAAAAACAAATTGAGGCATTAATCTGAGGGGAGACAGAGGCAGCGATCCTTCTGAGCAAACGATGGGCTGTATGGTAGGATGTATGGTAAGGGGAACAATCCTGTGGGGAGAATCGCATCCAGACCTTTATATATCTCCTGTCGGTTTTTTGAAGGAGGGGATATTGAGCGACACTTAACCCCTATGCTATGGGGCGTATCTCTCGAGGGGTCCTGTGTGCTAGCTTTACTAGCCCCTCTGCACTGGTTGTGCACCTCTTAAGCAGATGCCTTCACCCCAAGGATGCGCGCCATACAGGACTGAGGCGCAGTTCCCAAAGGAGACCCTCTCTCAAGGGGCTCATCTAGGCCTTGGTCTGCAAGGTCTAGCCGGTGGTAATGAACCTGTATAGGTTTTGATGCTAGGGAATCAATCTGTTGCCGAATAAAACCAGTAAGCCTATTAAAGGCCCATGGGCCAAAAGCCAACAAAATCAGGATGCCAACAAAAGGTCCGAGTAGGGATGGGAGTAAAGTCGTGAACCAAGGGGAGGCAGAAAACCAGCATTTGTACCAGCTTTCCTCTTGTTCTGCTTTTTTATTTTCTCTAACCCTTCCCTAACTTTGGCCATGCTGTCTCTAACAACCCCTGTGCGGTCAGTGTAGAAACAGCATTCTTCCTTTAAAGCAGCGCATAGCCCTCCCCTGTTGTAAAAACAGGAGGTCTAGTCCTCTTCTATTTTGGAGCACTACTTCTGACAAAGAGGATAGTGATCTTTCTAAGGCAGATATTCCTTTTTCTAAGTTTTGTATGTCCTTATCTATTGTAGACCGGAGTTCAGAGTAATGTTGATTAGAGAGGACAAGGGAGGCTACTCCGGTTCTGCTCCAGCGATGCCTAATCCCAGTAAGACAGCAAGGGTTATTTACAGCAGTAACAGGTTCTCTTTTCCGTCGAGGTAAGGCTCTTCCGTTGGTCTCCCAAAGTCCTGTAAATTGATCTTGAGAATAGTAAGTTAACCTTGGTACAACTTGTACCATGATGCAGAATATGGGTTCTGGTAAAATTAAAGAGGTATACACACGAGGTAAGGCCATCTCTGCAGGCCCACCATGTATCATTTGAGGGAAGTAGATATTTGTGAGTCGAAGTAAAAGAATAGGTCTGATTACATAAAGGTTTATATTCTGGGGGGATAAAACTGCCATTACTGAAAATGTGAAGTCCAAGTCCCGTAACTTGGGATATTGTCACTTTGTTGAAAGGTTGTTAGGTCCAGCAACATTGGGCGGGGTTGTTGACCTCATAAATGTGGCCAAGTACAGCTATACCCTCATAGAATGGAGGGGAGGAATGATAGCAGAGCCAGCAAGATTCTACTAATTGTGGATTGGATTGCTATTGTTAATACTAAGAAAGTGAAAGAGACCATCCCAATAATAAAAGAGGCCATCCCAACAATAAAAGAGGCCATCCCAGCCCCCTTAGGTAGACAGTTACCCAACCCCACCCTAAAGGGAACTAGGGAACAAAAGGCACCGCCATGTTCCAGGAAACTGTCTACAAGGTCACTTTCCCATTCCAAGGATCCGAGGGCACATGCAGCTTGGCACGCATCTCTTACTAGCCCAAATTAGGACATGTGTCTCTCCTTAAGATGATTGGTAAAAGTATGTGACTCAGTGTAAAATGATTGGCTGCCTGCGTGCAGACCCCGATGCGATACTTTAAACCTATTGGCTACTAATGCGCGGGCTTTGCCATAACGGATAATAAAGTCCTATATAAGGTCACCCTCAGGGAAGCTCGGGGCTCTCAGCTGCTGACTGGTTTAAGGTCATGCTGTGAGCCCAGGCCTGCTCCAATAAAAGCCCTTTGCTTCTTGCATGAGAACGTCTCTTGGTGTCCTCCAGCCGAGCATCTCGACCCTTTCAAAAGGTTCTGAGTAAAATCCTTAAGGGAGGCGCCTATGGCCAGGCAGATGTTACTCAAGGCGGGGTCAACCAACATCAGAGCAAAGTCTGATAAAGTCAGTAATGGTTTTGCCATGGCGGTGGGGACGTAAAGCCGCGGTGGAGACGTAAAGCCACTTGGCAAGCAGAATTGGCATTTTCAAAAGCAAGATGTTTAATAAGCTCATTATCAGTTTCTTCCTTTCCCATAAGGCGCTCGGCAGCCTCTGTAAGGCGTCCAATGAACTCACTGTAAGATCATGCGGTCACTGTCAAACTTTGGCCAAGGAGGTAACAGCAGACCCTTGAGAAGGGAGGCTTTTCCAGGCCTTAAGGGCAGCGTGTTGAATCTGAACAAGCAATCCTGGGGAAAATTTAGCCTGTTTTTCATTGGTATCAAATGGCTAGTTGCCCATCAATTTTTCTATGGTCCAGGACTTAGAGTGACCGCCAGCAGATGTGTTACGGTGAGCTATATCCTGGCATCTTTCGCCATAATCAGCCTTCCATAAAAGAAAATCGTAGCCTTGGTTAGCATGGCCCAGTCATTTACTGTAAGCCAGTCCTCGCTCAAGGATTCCAAAAGAGAAATGGTAAAAGGAGTGGTAGGGCATACAAGGAAACAGCACTTTTAAATTCTTTAATATGTCTAAATTTAAGGCGATGGTATTTTTGAGCTCTAATAACCAGATGCTCTCCTCCTTCCTCCTCCCCATTTGAGTCATCAGACTTGGGCCCTCCCTCCGGCTCTTCCTCTCTGTCCTCCGCCTCAGTCTCTTGATCATCAGATTCTCCTTCTAGATTTTCCAAAGTGGCTCTAATTTGAGACCCAGTGACTGGAAAAGCATGAAGGATCTTTTCCTTTTTTGTTGTTAATTTTTGTATGTTGGGATTCCTAATCTCTAGGTCCAATTTATATAGTTGTTGTAATAGTTGGGCCTTTTCCTTCTTGGCCTAAAGTAGGGCCCTAAAGGACTGGGCTTCCTGGGAAAGCTTAACTGTGGCTTGTCTGGTGACCTCCTCAAGGTCTGTTGGAGAGGCCAAGGCAGGAGCACAGAAGGGAGGGGCTATTTTATAGAGAGGAGGTCCTGTGCCCAAGAGGTTTAAAGGGGGCCAATCTGAGGCATGGTATTTATCAGCTTCCTCTTCCAAAGTGGCCTTGTCCTCTGGGGAAAGGACAGCATTATTGGGCCTTTGGGATCTGAGGTTAGAAAGAACTGGGTTTATAGATTTTGGTTCTTGTAATTGTGAATCGCTGTTAGCGTCAGGCATCGGTATGGAAACCGAGGGACAATGAGACGCAACTGAGGGGGGACGGGAGAGGGGTTTTGGGGCAAGGGAGGCCTGACTCCCCGTAAATTTATGTTTTAAAATTTTTTCACCTTCCTTAACCACTCTAGACACATCTTTGTGTTGGTGGCGAACTATTTATGAGGTTCCAATATGAAAAAGCCTGAACAGGAATCTTTTCGGAGCCAAAAGTTTCATAATAATCCTTAAGACAGTCTCCAACACGACCCCACCTTCTCTCGTCTATCGTACCCTCCTGAGGAAACCAAGGGCAAATATCCTCCAGGAGCATAAAAAATTGAGTTAAATCTTTTTTTCTTAACCTGTGTTCCTCGTGCCTTGAGTGAGGCCTTTAGGCCTTGAACAAAAAGTTCATGCTTACTAAGTGTTTGTCCCAGAACTGAGTCGCCTCCCTTACCTTACGGATTTGTATCTCAGTCGGGTGTTTCCGCCTTGATCACGATGCGGATTTTCACTCACCGGCTGGGTGGCGATCCAAGAAGAGAGCGGCCGCATTGGGTGCCACCTGCCCAGGCCCTCTGGGTCGGTCAACAAGTGCTCGAAGAGGCACTGACCTGAATGAGAGACAACCTGGACAGGAGGAAGGAGACCAAGCCAAGGTTCTGATCAAGGTCTGTTTATTGAACTTACAAGCAGGCTTATATACTATAAATGAATGAGGAAGGGGTTGCAACATATTGGTAACACAGTTTTTTTTTTTTTTACAAAAAACTTAATGCAGGTGGGTGGGGTAAGTAAAAGATCACTATCTATCTTTATGATAAATCTAAGCCACAGGGAGGTCTGGTACAAAATTCCTTAATCCCATGAGCTGACAATTGGTTTTGTGGTTAAGCACTCTAGCAAACAATAGCTTTAGGAAAAGTTTTACCGTGGTCTCTGGCTGGCAGGGACTTCCTGTTATTCTCTGTTACATCCTCAATCATTGGCACCCCAGGCATCTCTGTGAAGGTCATGACTGGATGAATGACCCCTCATCTCCAGGCCCAGCCAAGGTGTTCCATAAGTAACCTTTCTGACATGGTCAGATTTTCTTCCTGTGTGCCTTCAGTTATTCATGAGGGAATGAATGAGGGAATGAAGGGAGGAAGCAACAGTAGCCTTCTTCTAACAGTGAAGATGAAAAGATGAAAACCCTTGGGCACTGAGTGATGCTGTCCAATCACATAACTGGCCATCATCCCTAGTAGCAGCCCGCCTACATGTTGAAGCCATTTGGAGTTAGGTCTTTGGTTCTTTGCAGCTGATGTATTCCTAAATGAACCTTTGTTCTGGCCAGAAATATGGCTTCCAAGTGGCAGCCTTGGACCTGAGTTCTGCCTGCTGCTGTGGTGATTTGCCCTGAACTTTTCCTTGGAACTGATTCCTGGTAATCAGTCTCTAATATCAGCCAGGCTCTCAAGGGCCCTCGGGTCATAGCCATAATAGAAGTTATCTAAATGCCACTCCACCCTGGTTGTTTTCCAAAGCCTGACTTTGCCAAAAGCAATGTTGAGTTAGGTGAGAGGTTGGTCTTTTTGAGCAAGGATGGAGAGAAGGTCAGAGGAAAGGGGTGAGAGAGTCCCCAACAGTCAGCATGATCTTGGGGTTCTGGGAGGAGTAGAAGCTGGTGCCCCATTCTATTCAGGGCCCTGGAGGTGACAGGACTTGCTGATGTCCCTTACTAGTGTCGCTAGGGGGCTGGGACAGCCCTTAGGACTCCTGACTCAGCCTCAGCAACCCCAACCTTTCCCAAGTAACAACTCAGTTTCCCATCAGCCTTTAGAAAAGCAAGTTGACTTTTCTGACCAGGCTCAATCTGCAGGGCACTGGGTAGGTGCACCCGTCCTCTCCATTTGCTTAGGAAGATTGAGTCTTGAAGAGGAAAGCCAAGTTCACTTGCTTCCTGTAGGTCAGAGCTAGAGCTTGAAGCCAGGGCTTAGCCCTCATAACATCAATGCCAGAATATTATAATTACTGTCTCCACTTCATAGATGTAAGGAAGCTGAGACCTGGGGTATATGTGGCCCAGTGTCACATGCCCAGAGGTTTATCTGATCCCCAAACCAACCTTATTAGGTTCATTTTTGCCCCTCTTTCTTACTGTCCTCGTGAACTCCACTTGTTCAGGAGTTTTTACTCCATCTCTTTCCAGTTTTGTTGTTGTTTTGCTTTACCTCAAACTGGGTCCTTTTCTCCTCTTGGAATTGTAGAACTGTCACCAGAGGTAGATTTGGGGATCAAGAAGAATCAAGAAGATGATCTTTGACACCATCTCCAAATACCTCCCAGCTCCTAGTGTAGTAGGAAGACCCCTATTGAGGCAGGCAAGCCCACCTAGTCGTCTGGAGTGACAGAGCCCACCGCATCAAAGTTGTTAATAGAGAAGCAACTTTATTGAGAAGGTTCCTACACTGACCAGCCAGGGCCGTAGCACAGGCTCAGGAGCTGATACTGTGACCCTGAGCAGCCTGTGTACTTAGGTTTTTAAAGGCAAAATTCACAAGGTCAAGCCTGGTCACGTAGGTGACCAATGAGATTGTCACATACCCAAAAGATTGCACAGTCATACTATACCACACACAGGTGGCCAATGAGGTTACACTTTGTCACATAATGGCTGTTTAAACCAGCCTATCACTTTTGGTTTAAATTACTCACAAATTCAACATTAAGGTGGAGCTTACAGTAAGCACACACAAAGGAGGAGTTTAGTGGAGTTTAAGATAAGCAGGTGAAAAAGGTGGAGTTTATGGTAAGTTGGTGATGTTGCCAGTATGAGCCAGATTATTGGCTATCTGTTTAATCGGTCAGTCCTTAACAGAACAATGAAGGTGGGTTAAGTTGTTAAGGGGAGGGGGACCTAGAGGCTTTCTTTCCATTCCAAGAACTGGGCTGGTTGGAGCCAAGGTCGAGTTAACCTTGTTTAGAGGTTTTTTTCATTTTTCCTAAAATCCCTAAAACAAAAGCAAAGCCTGGAAAGAAGCTGTACCAGCTCGTCTCCTCTCAGCGCCTACTTCACTAGGCTCATGAATTCCATGAGACAAAGAATTTTGAAGAGATTCACTGCAGAGCACATGGGCAGCAAAGATGGTGCTGGGAGAGAGTAGAGTGGGCAGAGCCCAGTTTGCCTTATAATCAGTGCCTAACCAACCTGTGAAGGTTTAGGTGCAGGATAGGGTGTGACCTTGACAGTGATTGGTTCCTCTTCCTCCCCTGCCATGCCACCCACCCTTTTTGGCTTTAAAAAGGGCTGCTCTCTGTTAATAAGCAAGTTTTCTACCTGCTGGACTTGGCTCCCCGCTGTGTCTGATTGTCTCCTGGGCGGACAGACAAAGACCCAACAATTCACAAACAAGGTTCACACCATAAAGACCAGCCAAGGTCAGTTTAGGACAGCAAGGTAAAGTGGGGAAAAGGAGAAAGAGGAAAGAGTATCTCCTGATCTATAAAGAGGGGAGAAGGGCATTAGAGACTCAGGAGGCTCTCACTGCCCAGAACTGTATCTAAGCTAAACAATTCTGTGTTGAACTTTTAACTACATGCATGGTCACCTGCAGATCTTCAATTATTTTGCTAAGTTCCTGCTTAGATGTTATCAGCTAACCTTGGAGGTGATCTGTCTAGGGTGGTTTTCCTGTCACCCTAACAAGAAGACAATACATTTAGAGTGGCTATGCAATCCAAGGAACTTGTGACGCAGATGTCTTGTGACCCTAATTATTCCTGGTCAAAGAATTAATTGTCTTCTAATCTGGGACCCAATTTTGGTACAAATAAATTGTAATGTACTTAACACCTAAAAGAAATAGTTGTGATATAAAGAATGCAATGTTTAAATGATGGACACAACTTTTACTGCTCCAAAACTTCTCTCTAATCTTTGCTCTTGACTGGCTTATATTAAAACATTTTTGTTTTATTTTACCTCTCATTGTGTCCTATCTGTCCTGCCTCAAAACCAGATCAAGATCAATAACGACCACCAATGGAGCAGTAAAGGAGAATTTTTTTTCTTAGCCAAGAATTCGAGAAGTAAAGCTGAATGCTGGTGGCTTCACTTGTAATCCTAGCTACTTTTCAGGAGGCTGAGATATGAAAATCATGAGGATGGCATTTCAAAGACAACCCTAGGTAGGAAAGCCTATGAGACTTTTTTGTCTGTTGTGGAGCTTGAACTATGGGCCTGGGTGCTGTCCCCCAGCTCTTCAGTTCAAGGCAAGCCCTCTACCGCCACAGTGCCACTCCCAGTTTTCTGGTGGTTTATTGGAGATAAGAGTCCCACGGATTTTACTGCTCAGGCTGACCTTGAACCGCAATCCTCAGATCTTAGACTCCTGAGTAGCTAGGATTACAGGCTTGAGCTACCAGCACCCAGCTCTAAGAGACTTTTTTTTTCTTTTTTTTTGTCGGTTGTGGGGCTTGAACTCTGGGCCTGGGCGCTGTCCCTCAGCTCTTCAGCTCAAGGAGAGCACTCTACCGTTTGAGCCACAGCGCTGATTCTGGTTTTCTGAGTGGTTTATTGGAGATAAGAGTATCATCAGCTTTCCTGCCGGGTCTGGCTTTGAACTGTGATCCTAGGATCTCAGTCTCAGGAGTAGCTAGGATTACAGGCATGAGCCATTGGCGCTGAGCTCTTTGAGACTCTTAATCTCTGTTAGGTTTTTAAAAAGAGGTAGCTGAATTAGAACTGCACCACGCATGTGGTATTCAGGTAAGGGGTAGGTTTATTCAGTAGACCTGCTGGGACCAGGGAAGGTTGGCACTCCACGCGGCTGGCAAAAGAAAAAAAGGAGCGTGTGGCCCCAGATTAGGCCTTATATAGGGTAGGGGGCAGGGAAGGGTGTGTCCAGGTAAAGGGAAGTGGGGTCAGGTGGGAGAAAGGTGTGGCCACATCAGGTTAAGATGTGACCTCAGCAGATGCGGATGTGACCTCTTCCAGGTGTCCCAGTTGCCTAGGTAACGCAGGTACTGGGCGAGGTCTGTTCGCTGTCCAGGAATGGACCTTACAATCTCCAAATATCCAAGGGAAAAAAAGCAGGAAGTAGAGGTTTTGTTCAAGTAGTGGAGCACCAGTCTTGAGGAGAAAAAACTAAAAGACAGTATACCTTGGCCCTATGTTTAAGTCCCAGTGCTGGCAGGAAAATAAAATAGAAGTGAGAGATAAACTCACAAATCAACTTCTTAACTTGTAATAGTCTAGAAAGTATAGATACCGAGTAAAAGAAATTCTAGGGAGAGAGAAGCTAATCACAAGGGGGCTGTAATATATCTACTGGGTGTTGCTGTTCACACAGCGAGACCCAGGAACACAGTGTCTGGCAGGCAGAAAGGGACCATACTATGTGAGTATAGACAAAGTTTATTAAATAGAAGGTAAGTGTACAGTCATGGGACAGAAAGTTGACCTTAATTTTGGAGGACTGTAAACAATAAAAGTTAGCAACCTTCAACCAGGGAGCTGGAAGAGTTGTCAACAAAAGTGGAGCAGTTCCTTGTGATCAAAGATAATAAAGAGGAAGCGAGGTGCTGGTGGGGCTCCATTAAGAAAACACAAAAGGAATCTTGAGGCCTAGTTGTACACCACTAACTAGGAGGAGCATGACTGGCACTTCCTGCACACCTTCACCTGAGTCTGGTGCCAGGCATTGGACCTTTGCCCTGACTTGGAAGAAGGGGAGTCCGCCTCTCCCCCCCGCCCCCCGAGGAAATGCACACCAGCATGCACCCTCACAGCACACAGGAACTCAGATGGGGTAACTCGAGTCGATGCCTCCACCACTGGGGATGGGCAGAACATTTCCAGGAATTTGGGCACCACCTTTTTTCTTTTTCTTTCTTTGTGCAGGTATTGGCACTTGAACTCAAAGCCTGGGCACTGTCCTTTAGCTCTTACCCCTCAAGACTAGCCCTCTTTCACTTGAACCACAGTTTATTTGGAGATAAGAGTCTCACTTTCCTGCCGGGGCTGGCTTTGAACCTCAACCCTCAGGTTTCAGCTTCTGAGTAGCTAGGATTATAGGCACAAGCCACTGGCACCAGCTGAGCCCTTCTTTTTAATCCTTTTATGATTCGTCACTATCCCACAGCTGGCCAATGTCATTTCTCATATGACTGGAATTACCATGGGGTTAGACTAAACGGTAGTGACTCTGGCAACAGCTTAGATCCACCAGGATTTGGGTGGAGCTGAAATCCTATTAGTTCACTTAAGCAATACAGAACCGGGGTGGGATAGGTTCCTTTTTATGTTCAAACACAGCAATGCAATGGTTCTGGCATCTTAGAGTAAACATTCCCACCAAGTATGTTCACTGGACTCAAGACACACCCTGGGACAAGGGTATAACTCTTCGTTTTATAGAGCAGGAGACTGAGGCTCAAAGGAAAGTGATTTCCTGAACTTGTACAGCCAAAAGTGCAGCCTTGGTTTTGTCCAGGTCTGCTGGACCTAAAAGCCACAGTAGAGGGGATGGCCTCAAGCTACCACAAAAAAGTGTACAGCAGGCCAGGCGCTGGCAGCTCAGGCCTGTCATCTTAGCTACTCAGGAGGCTGGGACCTGAGGATCTCAGTTGGAAGTCAATCCAGGCTACAAAGTTTGAGGCTCTTATCTCCAATTAACTACCAAAAAGCCAGAAGTGGAGCTGTGACTCAAGTGGTAGAGTGCCAGCCTTGAGCACAAAAGGTGAAGGACAGCACCCAAGCCTCATGACCAGGAAAAAAAAAAAAGTGAGTGAGCTGGGCACCGGTGGGTCACGCCTGTAATTCTAGCTACTCAGGAGGCTGAGATCTGAGGAGGATCACGGTTCAAAGCCAGCCCAGGCAGGAAAGTCCATGAAACTCTTATCTCCAATAAACCACTAGAAAACCAGAAGTGGCACTATGGCTCAAGTGGTAGAGCACTCGCCTTGAGCTGAAGAGCTGAGGGACAGCGTCCAAGCCCAGAGTTCAAGCCCCATGACCGACAAAAAAAAAAAAAAGTGAGTGTTGGAGAACCTTTTACTATGGTATTGACTCTGTGTCTGGGGCCACTTAGGTGTAGTAATCCCAGCATCTGGGTGAAGGCAACTAAAACAAGAGACTGCAAGTTTGAGACTAGCCTGGGCTGCATAGTAAGAGTCCCATCTTAAGAAACGATACTAAAATAAAACCTAGTGAAGTACCACCTATTTCAAGGATATCACCATGCTGTGAATTACCTCAATTCTGCTGAGCCAGAACCTCCTGGGATAGGGCCCTCATATTGTAAATTTTAACTCCCTGGGTAAATGTGATCCATATTCTTTTACAAATCACTTGCAGGGTTGAAGGAAACCTTAGTGTTTTCTCCCAACTCTGGTAAGTTAAGTGCCACAAAACAACAGTTTTCTCAAAGACCATGTAGACAAGTCACTGAGACAATAGCAGGCTTCACAACAGTATGCTTTATGGTATTTGCACAACAGAACTACTCAACAATGCATTTACTGGAATGTGTGCCCAACATAAAGTGATTCACCACATTATGTAAGTCCTTTGTATAGCATTCCAGAAAGTGGTACTTTGTAGCTGTTTACATAAGTTTTCATTCTCACTTCCACTCCCCTTGGAGTTTTCTCAAGCAGCTCTGACTGGTAAGTCCTTCCTTAGTGTCACACACTCTTACTAGCTTAGTCAAGTGTGTGTGTGTGTGTGTGTGTGTGTGTGTGTGTGTGTGTGTGTGTGTATGCTGATATTGAGGCTTGAACCTAGGACCTGGGCACTGTCCCTTAGCTTATTTGCTCAAAGCTGGTGCTCTATCACTTGAGCCACAGCTCCAGTTCTGTCTCTTTTTTTGCCAGTTCATTGGGCTTTTTCTGCTTAAGCTAACTTCAAACAGTGATTGTCAGATCTCAGCCTCCTGAGTAGCTAGGATTACAGAAGTGAGCCACCACTACCTGACTTGCCTTTTCTGCTTGCTTGTTTGCTTGCTTGCTTTTTTGCTCATAGCTGGCATGCTACCACTATATAATCATAGTCACCATCACTACCACCATCATCACCGCCACCATCATCTCAGTCAGCACACCTCCTCTATATCTTCTTATTCTTTGTTTTTTTGGTTGGTTGTGGGACTTGAACTCTGGGCCTGGGGGCTGTCCCTGAGCTCTTCAGCTCAAGGCTAGTGCTCTACCACTTGAGCCACAGCACCACTTCCAGTTTTCTGAATGGTTTATTGGAGATAAGATCTCAGGCTTTCCTGTCTAGGTTGGCCTTGAACTATGATCCTCAGATCTCAACCTCTGAGTAGGTAGGATTACAGGCGTGAGCCACCAGCACCCGGCTTCTTCTATTCTTATAGGATAATTTTTTTTAAAGAGGAGGGGGAAGGGAAAGAGAGAGAGAAATGAGGGAAGGGATAACAAGTTAGACAAGAAATGTAATCTTATATAACTGTAACCGCTCTGTACATCACCTGGACAATTAAAAAAATTTAAAGGTAGAACAATGGAATTCTATGCCTCCATCAGAAAGAATGACATTGCCTCATTTGTTAAGAAATGGAAAGACTTGGAAAAAGTTAAATTAAGTGAAGTAAGCCAGGCCCAAAGAAACACAGGTCCCATGGTTTCTCTTATTTGCAACAACTAGTATATGTCTGAGACAAGCAGAAACGGTCAGATAAGTTGATGTTAGGTGAAATGAACCCTGAAATAAGGACTTAAATGGTTTTTCTTTCTTGCTATTGTTTCTAACATATTTATAAGATATTTGTTGCTTTGTATGCCCCTCCCCCACGGTATAACCCCTGCTTTCACTTTATTTGATATTGGTATACTTTGTGGAGGGGAAGGGAAAAAACCAAATAGTTTAAATAAGGATACAGGTGAACCCATTGCAACAATGAGATGTACAAGACATTACTGTTGAAAATGAACTTTACAACTTTGGCGTGGGTGGGCCGGGTGGGGGGAAGATGCAAGGGATGGGAAGGGGAAACAAAGGAGGAGGCAACAATGCTTGATAAGAGATGAACTCATTACCTTGCCCATGTAATTGTAACCCCTCTGTATGGTATTTTCACCACACACACACACACACACACAGAGTAGAGACAGGAGCTTGCTGCTCTGATGTTCCAGTTTTTACATCCTGTTTCTAATTTCTGAGTCTGGTCCTTTTAGTATTCAGGATTTTTCGTTTCCCTGTCTCTTCATATATCCTGCCTCATTGCCACCACTACCATCCTCATCATCTAGCCCCATTAAATTGTCAGTGGATGTGACTGACGTGAACATTGCCTAGAACAGGAGAGTGAACCTGGATTTATGCCTTTCCTCCAGCATATTTCTACCTCTTCCCTTAGCCTCCACCCTTTCTTCCTGAGATGAAAAGACTGAGCCTGATCATTGTGACAAGAAGCGAATCCCATGGCCAGAGGCTAGACCCTTTCCTGGGTTCAGATGATACCTTCTGGCTCCAGTGGATTTCTTTCTTTCTTTCTTTTCTTTCTTTCTTTTCTCTCTCTCTCTCTCTCTCTCTCTCTCTCTCTCTCTCTCTCTCTCTCTCTCCCTCCCTCCCTCCCCCCTCTCTCTTTTCCCAGGAACTCATTAGTGCCTTCCGTCAGAGGCAGCCAAGTGATCTGAACACAAGGAAAAAGGTGAAGCAAAGTAAACCAAGAAAGAAATCCAGGCCCACCAGAGTTCCATGTTGAATTTATTATAATAAATATAGCATCACATGGTAGCCACCCATCTCCTGAGACAGATCAGAGATAGACAGGAAAGAAGAGGGGGAAAAAGAGGAGGGGAGGGAAAGGAAGGAGAAAAATGGAGCAGTTAGAATAGAGAGGCAAGAAGAGGAGAGGAGGTTGTAGAAAGAGTCCTCTAAGGCAAAATCTCTGTGTGTGTCTCTGTCTGTCTGTCTCTCTTTTTCTCTCATTGTCTGTCTGACTGTCTTTCCATTGCTTTGAGCATACAAGGAAAGTGCTAAACCACTGTGCTACATTACCTGCATCCAAGACCCTCTAGAACAATGTTTCTCCATCACCTCTGATTCCTAAGAAATCACACTGGGTGTGTACCTGTCCCAGGAGGCAGTCATCCTGCTTGCTGTCTATGTGTGAGTACATGTGACTGTTCATGTGCACTCACGTCTGCCCCGGTGTGTATGCGTGTGGCTGCTTGGTGTGTCTCAGTAGGTTGGTGTGTTGGTGTGCTTTCACAGTGCCTCACATATATTAGGTAGTTAATGTTTAGTAACAGAATAGAAGTACACAGGTGTGTACTACTGACTTGAGAGGATCTGCATAAGCACACATATGACAGCGTGTATTCCCCTATGTTCCCCTGGATGTATCTGCTTGTGCCTTGTAGAAGTGAGGTTGGGCATGGACAGCTGTGTGTTATGTGTTGTGCATTTTAGTTGGGATGGCAGCATGTTTGGGGATGTGCAGTTGCATGGCTGAATGTGTGGGAATGGATGCTTTATGCAGTTGCAGGCTTGTCTGTAAACACAGCTAGCTCTGAGCTATCTTTCAGGGTTGTAACTGTAAGGTGTTTCCACACACATGTGCTCTGAGGCCTTGTGAGAACCTGTGTGTGCAGAGCACCCACTGGCCCTGGGTTTTACTTCCCTGCCCCAAGTCAGGAAGGGCCTGTGGTTTGTATGATCCATCAGTTCCCCTTTCCTCCAGGGGGCTGCCCCTGGCAGCCTCATAGCTATTATCGCCTGCTTAATCATCTCCAATACTCTTGTGGGAACCAGCAGGGCCCTGTCCTAAGAACCACCTGGAGCTTCTCCCAGGACCTTACACTATGCTGAGGATCTGGAGTAAAGCCCATGGCTGTCACTCTAAGGAGGGAGGCCCAATTCTGTATCCTCTTGCCCCCACCCCAGCCAGGTGAGCAGTAGTACCTGCAGGAGGAATAGCCTGGGAGGGAGATTGTGAGGCAAACATCTGGATTCAGGTCCTGCTTCTTCAATGAACAAATGGGACCCCAGACATTCAAGTGGGCCCCTCTTGATTCCAGTTGAGCTGGAACCAACTCCTCGAACATGCGTAGTATGTGGAGGAGGCCCCGTTAAAGGTGACATCACAGACAGAGAAATACCAGGATCCAGACGGAATGGAAAATCAAGTTGAGGCTGCGGAATGGGCTAGATGTAAGACAAAACATGAAAACCAAGATCTCAAGCCAGTAAAGCTGGTAAAGTTTAAAGCATGGTACAAGAAAGAGACAGCCAATCAATTGATTGCCTAACCAAAGACATAAACTCCTCTCCTGACCCTGTCTACATGCATGCATGTATGTCTCTTTGCTGGCTAACTGCCTGCTGTGTCTTTCTTATACTTGCATCCTAATAAACCTTTGTTTCTCCTATTCTTATGTGTTGGTAAGTTCTTTTACCAGCCTGAGACCACAAGCTCTAAATATCCATGACACGGTATTAGATGCTGAGGAAAGAGGGGACTTAGGTTTGTATCCGGTTGCCAGTGTCGGTGAGCTTGAGCATTGCTTTCTAAGGTCTCAGTTATTCTGCTCTTTTACTCTTTTGTTGCTTCAAGGTTTTCTGTGCAGCCCAATCTGGCCTTGAGTTCTCCTCCTCCTTCTTTTTTTTTGGTGCTTGTCTTGGGGCTTGAACTCAGAGACTGGGCACTGTCCCTGAACTTTCATGCTCCAGCCTAGAGCTTTTGTGCTTGACCACTTGAGCCACAGCTCCACTTCCAGCTTTTTTGGTGCTTACATGAAGATAATGAGTTTCTCTGACTTCCCTACCCAAGCTGGCTTTGAACCACAATCTTCAGATCTCAGCCTCCTGAGCAGCGAGGATTACAGGTGTGAGTCATCAATGCCCAGCTCTTGGCCTAGAATTCTCGACTCTTTTGCCTACCCTCCAAGTACAAGGATTACAGGCATGCGCTCCAGCAATCTTCACCCTGAGGGGAAATGTTCTAATCAGACTGGAAGTTGCTTTGCCTGGAAGGACACAACGGCCTCCGGGGAACCCAGCAAAAGTCGATTGCCTTGGACTTTAGAAAGTTAGCCCTGTTTTCCCAAGATCAAAGAACTCAATTCATACTTTAGGACCCAATGGAGTCAGATTGGGTAAATACCAGCCACCACCAGACCCTTCCCCAACTTTCTCTCCCTACACCAACCTTTACCCCTCTAACCACTGATCTGGAAAACACGACAAGTCCCTAACAAGTTACTTTCACCCCCCACCAGCTCTCAAGTCCTGCCTCCAGGGCCCCAAGCCTTTGACTCCAGGAAGCACATTCTAACTTTGTCTCCATTTTGACTCACAGAACTCCGGGAGCTGGAGTAGAAGTATCAGTTATGACTCCATTTGATGCCAAGAAAATGAAAAGCTCCTCTCCACTTCTCGTTTTATTTTTTTTCTTTGCCAGTCCTGAGGCTTGAACTCAGGGCCTGGGAACTGTTCCTGAGCTTCATTTAATCAGAGCTAGCACTCTACCACTTGAGCCACAGTGCCACTTCCTGCTTTTTCTGTTTATGTAGTACTGAGGAATCAAACCCAGCGCTTTATGCGTGCTAGGCAAGCACTCTACCACTAGGCCACATTCCCAGCCCTCTCCACCTCTTTTGATATTCTTTCCGCCCCCCCCCAAGACTCCCATGCTGGCCCAGGCAGGACCCTTGGCCAGCTCCACCCACCCATGACTCAAGAGTGCAGTCATTCAAAGATCTCAGAGGGACATACCTAGAGGTCACTGCTGCCTCCACAGACTGCGTCAATCCATAGGATCTCTTCCACAGCTGGAAGGTGAAGGTATGACCCAGGGCCCAGGGGACAAAGGCATAGCCCCCTATGGTCAGAAGAACCAATCTGAGAAGCCAGGTGTTCCTTGCTGTCCCAGGCCCTCCTCTACCTTCACATATGTGCCCACACATCAGACTCTGGTGAGTGGAAACAGACCAGCAGTGCGGCCTGCTCTGGGGTTTGGGGTTTCTCTGAGCAGAAGGAGGGGGAAGAGGATGCAGCTGCTGAGGCTAAGGGGGGAAGGAGGCTCTTTAGAGGCAAATAGGCCTGTGGAGAGATGGCCAGGCAAACCCCTGCTTCAGCAACACCTACCCTGCCTCCTCTCCACAACCCCCCACTTCCTGCCCTGGGCCCCTGAGCTCCCAGCATGCCTTGCAAGCAAACCTGCTGGACAATGAGATTTTGACTGATGATTCAGGCATGCTAACATAGTGAACTAGAAGGTCTATTTCAAATACTTTGTGGACCCAAACACACACAGACACCAGAGGTATTTGCATTTAAACAGACCGTACCATAAACACACTTGTGCACATATATATACTTTCTGTCTCTCTGATTCTCTTAGGATTATAGTTTGTATGATGCAAGCTTCTAGGCCACAGATAGTAACCCATGTCTGCAATGAGACTGGGGATCTATCTTGTGACAAGGTAGATTAATTGCACCCCAAAAGTGTCACATCATAATTCCCAGAAACTGTGGATATATCTTGTTACATGCCAAAGAAGAACTGAAGTAATAGATGGAATTAAGATTGCAAAGTAGCTAACTTTAAGCCTCACACTAATGGCTCATGCCTATAATCCTAACTACTCAGTCATCTGAGATCTGAGGAACCTGGGTCATAGTTTGAAGACAGCACAGGCAGAAAAGTCCTTATATAAAAATGATCCCAGAGAGCTGTCTCACTGGCTGTCCACCCTGTGAAACTACAAGAAGAAGATGGCAGCAACCCAAAGAAGGATTCTCACAGAACCAACCCCATGGTACTCTGATCTTGGAATTCCAGCCTCCAGAACATGTAGGAATAATTTCTGCCTTTTATAAGCATCTGCATTCTGTAGCACCTATTGTAGCATCCCAAATGGACCAAGATGCTGGGGCAAGCTCAAAATAAGAACCATTAGAAGCCAGACATAGATAATCCTAGCTACTCAAGAGACTGAGATCTGAAGATTGTGGTTCAAAGCCAGCCTGTCTCACAGAAAAATCTGTGAGACTCATCTCCAATTAGTCAGCAAATGCCAAATGGAGCTGTGGCTCAACTGGCAGACCTTGAGAAGGAAGCAGGGATGGGAGGGAGGTAAAGCAAGGCCTCAGCCATAGGCTCTAAGGATGGAAGGAGACTGCAAGTCAGGGATGCCTGTGGGGAAAAAGAAAGTGAGGAGCTGTTTTCTCCCCTAAAGCCTCTGGAAGGAGCACACTCACACCAACATCCCAATAATAGCCCAGTGAGACCCGGGTCACTCCTCTGATCTCAGAATGAGAAGAGAGAAAGCAGGTGTGTTGTGCATGACAGGTTTGGTGATTATTAAAGCTACAACAGGAAGCAAATATATAGGTGCAGTGGTCTAGGAACCACTGGGGGCCCCAGCTAGAATAAGAGCCTCTGGTTATGAGGACATCCCCAGAGGCTTATACCCCCAGGGTATAGACACTTCCTGGGATTGCATCAGGCCTTCTATAGGGGCTGTCCACACCACTGATGCTGAAGATGCTAATTGCTGTGTAGCCTAAAGTCTCCAGAGACACAGGACCAGCCAAGTCAGGACCCTGGCTTCTGAGTTTGTTATGGGCTGGAGAAGCAGTGGCTATGGGGACAAGTCGAGAATCTAAAGCCATTGCAGCTCAGAATAATGAGGCCCTGACGGTGGAACATGAGCTGGTGACGCTGGCTGCACAGGAAACCTTCCTGTTTTATCACGAGCCACATGGCCTGCCCCCAGGACAGGATGACCTGATCCCTGCGGCTATGTGAACCAAACAACTGCTTCCTTCCTGAGGCCCTTCTAGCCCTCTGTGGAAAACGGGTGCCTCCCTCTTGCAATTCTTCATCGGCCAGGAAGCCCTTAAGACACAGGCAGCAGGTAAGTAAACTCACCTGTCTCTGAGCACCTACTACATGCTGGCCTTGACCAGAGTTGCTATGTGATACTTTCCAATGAGTCCTCAGAACACCCTGAAGCCATTTAATGCAAGAAGCCAGACACAGGGGACAGATATTTTACAATTTCCCTCCTAGGAGGTGCCCAGAATAGCATACATAGACAGGAAGTAGTATGGTAGTTGTAGGGGGAGGGAAAGAGAATATAAGAAATTATTGAGGGATTTTGTTTGTTTTTATCAGTGGGGCTTGAACTCAGGGCCTGGGCGTTGTCCCTGAGCTCTTTCACTCAAGGTTAGTGCTTACCACTTTGAGTCACTTCCGGTTTTCTGGTGATTAATTGGAGATAAGAGTCTCTCGGACTTTCCTGCCCAGGCTGACTTTGAACTTCAATCCTCAGATCTCAGCCCCCTGAGTAGCTAGAATTACAGGCATGAGCCACCAGGGCTTGGTGAAATTAATGTTGAATAGGTGCCAAGTTTCTGCTTGGGCTGACAGAAAGTTCTGAAGATGGATGGTAGCGACCGTTTTGTGACAATGTGAATGTAGTCAATGCTGTTGAATTAGACACTGAAAACCAGCAAAAATGGAAAAGTATGTTAGGTATATTTTATTATAGGAAAACAAAACTATTTTTTCTCTGTTCCTGTACTGGAGCTTTAACTCAGCCTGGGTGCTGACCCTTAGCTTTCCTCTTGAGGCTAGCACTCTACCATTTGAGCCATAGCTCCACTTCAGGCTTTTTGGTGATTAATTGGAGTTGAGTCTCGTGGGCTTTTTCTGCCCAAGCTGACTTCAAACCACATTTTCAAATCTCAAGCAGCTGAAAAGCTAGGATTATAAATGTGACCCACTGGCACCCAGCAACAGAACAGATTCTAAGCCTCCGAAAATCAGAAGTGTGCCAGCCCCTTTTACAGATGGGAAAACTGAGGCTCAGAGAAAGGAATCAATGTGACCAGCATCGTAGAGCAAAGAGTAGTAGAGTTAGCACTTGAACTCAGGGTTGATTCTAAATCCAGGGTCCTTTTCTCTCTGTCTTCCCTTCAGACACAGTGGAGGAAGTGACAGGGAAATGACAGGCAGGTGTCAGGAGAGCCCTTCTAAAAAGCTGTGAAATAGGCTTACATGTCACAAACAGGGTCAGCGATGAACTGGTCATCTCACCACTACCCCCACAACTTGGCTGCTTCCCTCAGTTTCCCTTGACAGTCCATGATGCCGTTGGAAGTAGCTGGCCTAGGAGACCAGCAGTCCAGGGAGAAGAAGCTGTAGACACTCATCTGCTCTCTGTTTATGGCAACGGTCACTAGAGAGATCTCTGGCATCCTGCTACCCAGAATGAGGAAGCACAAGAGAGGTCAATGACCACCCAAGGTTACCCAACAGACCTGCCACAGTTTGCAGAATTAGTGCCTTTGGGACCTACTTCTGCCTGGGCAGTCACCCTCTAGCCGGAAAGGATGTCCCAGAGTCAGGGGATGGCACAGAGAGAAGCCAAGCCAAGAGCCCCTGGGGGGGAGACAAGTTCTGTCCCCATCTCAAAATGGTCCAGAATGACCACAAATGAGGCCAGAAACAGAGGTCAGGGAGGATTCCGCCATTCTCTGAGTGTGTCAAGAGTCAGTAAAAGAAAGAACAAAGCAGTCCTATGAATAATCCGATGCTGTGTAACAAATTACTTCATAGCCAAATGGCTTGAAGCCACAAACAATCACGAGGTCAGAAAGCTGGTAAAGCCTAGTGGGGACCTCTGCTCAAGGTCTTGGGAGGAGACTGGAACTGATTAGTTGGTGTCTCACTTGGTCTCACCTGGTTCCATTTTAAGGTCCTCCTCTTAGAACAGCTCTCAGTGAGGCCACTGGCTTCACAGAGTTAGCAAGTGACAAGGTTTGAGGGTTGGGAGCTGGGGTCTTTGTAACAGAATCTCAGAAGTAGCATTCGTCACTCTGCCCATATCCCATTCATTAGGAGCAAGTCGTTTGGTTTCAATTAACTCTGAGGAAGAGAGATGATATGAGAGTTTAAGTAGGATAGGGGATATTTGTAGGCCATCTTTCACAGCCATGCAATAGTTACTGCTGAAAGTCCTTCTGGATGGAGCTGGAACAGAGCTAGTGATGACAGCAGCCTCCTGGTTGGTTCACTGGATGCTTGGAAGGGCACTGAAAGACCTAAGTAGAAAAATCTTTGCCACTGAATGAAGTCAGGAGGCATTACAACCCAACACCTATACACTCACCACCTCCTTTTGGTCCTGGAACATGATCAAGACAGTCAAAGCCACTGTTCATGCCCTGCACCCTGTTGCCTAGCTGCTCCCTGTAACCTGAGCATATTCTTGATTGGCATGGTTTTCTAAGGTTATTGTGCTACATACAGCAGTGAGAATCCCTGAACCCTGTTATTTGTTTCTGCTTAGTGCTGACACTTGTATACAAATAGTATGATGTTGTAAATCCCTCCTGACCTGTCTTTTCCCTTAGACATTGTGTTACTGAAGTTCTACTCTGTTCTTTCTTCTGATTTCAGTTCCTTTGTGTTCACTGTTGTATAGAAGTCATTTGTGTGAATCAGAACTGGGCTCATAAACCTTCAAAGTAGTCACTTGTTTTGTCTTTCTCTTCTTGGTAACAATTGACAAATACCTCCGGGGGTTTTTCCTTTCTTGGGGAAAGGCAATGAGTTCACCATCTTTTGTTTGGCCGTTAAACTTGTGTTTATATCCAGAATAACTTCTGTTTGTTTGTTTTCAGTCCCTGAAACTCCTGGTCTGCTGTGTTAACAATCATACAAGTTAGTCATTCTCATTTCCTCTAGCTGTCTTGCACAGCCAGGTGCTCACAATTTCCTGGAGGGCGCTGGCTTCTAGAAAATTCTTCCTTTGAGTTGGGGGAGATAGTTTTCCTCTGGCTGTGTCCATAGGTCTGGACTTGTTCCTCCTGTGCTGTGGAATATGTCTGCAGCATGATGGCACTGGAGAAGAAAGCATTAGATCCTTTCTGTGCACCCAGCTCAGCCTCCTTGCCTCTACCCAGACCCACATTAGGACACATTTGCAGTTCTCCAATGCAAGTGTCATGTTCCCACCAGCTCTGTCATCCTGAGGCATAACCAGCTGCCCCCATAGCAGGTCACTCTAGTGGTTCAAACTCAGCTCCACAAAAGCTTACACCCATTCACATGGGGACTCTGGTTCTTGTGAGAGTGACTGGTGAGCCATTCTTGGCTCATGTGCATGTGTCAGACACAATTAGGGCTTTCACAGAGAGGAAGTGACCAAGGTAAATGCTAACATTACTGCCAACCGAGCAGATGTATCATCTGATACAGCCATAATCAGTGGCCCTCTGAGGTTCTGCCATCCAGATTCAGTCTGTGATACTGTCACCAGCACTCACAGACATCATGGTAGTGGCCACAGCAGAAGCTACCTCTTCTTGAAGAATGCTGCTGTCTATCTCCTGAGCTCCAGAGCCAGACAAACCCCAACCAGTTAAGTCTAGGGAGGTAGTTCCCACAGTTCCAACCAGGGCTCCAACAGTAGCCACCTCTGGGCCTCCTTCAGCCAGTGGCTAGATCTATTCTACCAAGCATAATTCTTGTCCCTCTAGAAGACAGACAACTGGTCTACCTTACGGGGCTATTTACAACTATATACATCAGAACTGTGGTTGCAGACATGGGTCTCCCTCCAGCTAGCTCCTATTCCCAGGTGCATCTAAAGGCACAGACAGCACTAACTGGACTTGTGACAAAGATGCTTGAATCCCAATTAGATTCACCAGGACCTCAGGATTCAGGGACAATGACTTCTTGGTTTGTGGCTTCTGCTAATTCTCAAATCCACCTGTACCTATGCAATTGAAGAAAAGAAAAAGTGTTTTTGAAACCTCTGCCTGTTTCCTATCAGCCCTCAAAAGTTTTTATCCTCACCTGATGAAGGGGGTGGAATTTTCCCCTCAACGTGGGGAGTGCCTCCGGGTACTCAGCCTTGAGCGTGGACGTCCAGAAAAGTGATCATCTATCTAGCTGAGGAAATTCACTGTGTTCTGTGGCTGGGACCATTGTCAGCCTTGGAGTTTCTTTGTATAAGAGTCATAACTCATATGCTCCTACGAGCCTCCTGGGGATAAAAATCCATATCTCAACTTTTTTTATATCGCTCCTGGAACCCAGTACAATGTACAGCTCATACCGAATGCATAGGAATCAAGAATATTGGAGAGAATGCAATATCTGGGACCTGACCACATCACTGCCCTACAACCAGAATTAACAACCATCAACAGCTCCCCCTTAACTACAGGATACATCGCAAGCCCCTTAGTGATTTATGAAGCCCAGCCCTAGCCTCATTCTCAATCCTCATTCCTATCCTGCTCTACCCTATCCCCATTTCTCCAGTTCACAGTTACATGGGATGCAGCATATAAGCCAGCTTCATCTGAAGAAGCAGAGCCACGATGAAGAATGGAGAATGTCTTCAAGCCCCATGGCCGACAAAAAAAAAAGAATGGAGAATGTTCCTGGGATCAGACCTTATGCAATTGCAGTTTACACAGCTGCATGCTCTATTGTGTGTCACAATCTGCGGTGACTGGGGATAGGACAATAGCAGACACCTGACCATGGAATTGAGGTTTGTGGCACCAGAGGCCTGAAGTCTTCCAATAGCTTCAGATGCCCGGGGTCCATTTTACAAGGTATTTATTAAGTATGATACAGAGGCATATGTCCTTGAAGTCACAAGCACCAATCATGTCGTATAATCTTACTCAAGTGAATAACTTCTTTATCTTAAGAAACAAGTGTAAGCCCTAAATGAGTTACAGTTAGCTTAGATTTTTATCTATCCCCAAGTTCCCAGAAAGTTTGGTGTAGATTTAGCCTACACCTAGGGTAGAAATCTGAATTCCCATCAAGCCAGGACTGATCGACCATTTCAGGAAACTCTCAGCGTTCTGAGAGTTCATGGGAGGAGGCATTCCATTCTCCCAATCCTTTCTGGTCTCACAGCTTGGCTTTTGGGAGCTCTCAGAGTGGTGCACAGCTGTAGCTTCTGCGCCTAGTGTTCCACTGAAGCCATCAGGGTGGGAGAGCAAAGGCAAGCTGGAATCCACGAGAACTAGCTAGAACCTCACATGAGTCTCCCATTGTATCCAAGCCTGCAATTCCCATCCCAGTTCCTCTTGAGAAGAAACTAAAGTTGTTGTCCAAGAGATTGATTGGCTCAGGCAATAAATAAATTGAAGTAGCCAGTGAGGACGAAACAGATGCAGATGCTACACTATCCCAACACGTAACCCGTTAGATCATGACATGTGCAAACGGCCATGCAATTGCCTGTCTTAACTTCAGAATATAGATAGCTTGTGGTCGCTTCCCCTTTCTGAATCTCATGAAGATCTTTTTTTTTTTTTTGGCCAATCCTACCCCAAAGGAAATTCCAGAAAACATAATTGCAGCTCAGCTAAATTTGACCAGACACATGCTTCCTCAGCCTGCTTCCTTTGCCTAGAATATTCTTCTCCATTCACCTCCTGCGCATCCAACAAGGCACCACCCACTAGCTCCTCACCCCTCTAGTCTCTCTTGTCCTCCCTGTGTTCCCAGCATAGTCTGTCCTTACAGACATCTAACTGGTATCTGTCTCTCATTTTCAGATGTGGGGATTGAGGCTGAGTCTTCCTTCTGTCCTGAAGGGACTGAACATCTCAGACTTCACACTAACCCTTGGAGGCTCAATGTTTTTAGTTTCCTCATTTTATGGCTTAAGAATCTAAGGAGGGAAGATAATTTACCTAATGCTGTTCAGCTTTTGTGTCCAGAGGCAGATTTCTGAACTCAGAATTTGAATTCAGGGCCTCACAATTTCTAGACAAGCATTCTGCTAACCTTAAGCCATGTCCCTAGTCCTTTCGTTTTGTAGTTTATCTTTCAGATAGGGTCTCGCGGTTTTGCCCACACCATTCTTGGAACTAGATCCTCCTAGTTTCACCTCCTAAGAAGCTTGGATTATAGGCTTGTACCACCATACTCAGTTCCTATCCAGTATTTTTTTTTCTAGTCCTGGGGCTTGAACACAGAGTCTGGACACTCTCCCTGAGCTTTTTTTACTCAAGGCTAATATTCTACCCATTGAGCCACAATAATACTTATGGCTTTTTCTGTTTATGTGGTACTGAGGAATCAAACCCAGGGCTTCATGCATGCTAGAAAAGCATTCTACCACTAAGCCACATTCCCAGCCCTTATCCAGCAATTCTTAAGACAGAGAAAAAAAAAAAGGTGAAAGAAGATGAAACATCCTGGCTTGCCTAGGACTGAGAATGTTCCTGGGAAAGGGACAGTAACAGACATCTTGGAACAAGTTGGACACCCCAAGAGAAAGGGCTCTGAAGGTTGACAGGTAGAAAGTTCTTGCAAGCCAGGGTAGAGCCTAGGGCCAAAGTGATCCTGAAGCATTCAACTTGTACCTGAGAGGAGGTTTATAATGGGCTTTGTTTTCTCATTTTCTTTTCTGTGGATGAGGCACCTTGCTCTGTTATTTAGGAAACAATTTTGAGCAATCACAGCTCCAGTTACTGGAGACTCTGGGGAAGGAAGAGAGGGAGGAGAAAAGGCAGGGACCACAGGCTCCCTTCCTGCAAAGCCCACAAGGAGCCTGGGGACCAAGGGTCAAAGCCAAGACCCACAGATCCTACAGGGGAGAAGGGTCCTCTCCCAGCCCTGCCCCACACAGCAGGACCTTATTGGAAAACTTGGGCAGGATCAATGAAAGTAGAATTCCAGCTTGGCCTGGACAGTCCTAGAAAGGGACTTGTCCAAGGTCCCAAATGACAAAATGATGCCTGTCTTCTCTAAGCAGATTCACAAGTCAAGTGATGGTGAAAACCAGGCTCTGAACAGACAGAAGGCTGGCTGGGCAGAGGAGAGTGGCAGGCACACTGCCAACTTCGAGTAAACCATCCCCTCTGTCTCTGATGTACACCGTGCCCTAAAACGTTACCTCCAGGCAAAAATAAATGTGAAACTTTGGAAGCCAGCCAATCACACCTCGGAAGTCTCATGCCCTTCCCCCACTGCCAGGCCTCGTGTTTGACAGCTGTTTTACTAGCCACACTTCACTCATTCCTTCTCCCAGGGTCAGGTTTCTCCTGTGTAAAGTGCAGTATCAATGCCTTCCCCTGAGGCACCCCCAATGTGAACAAAGGAACAGATAAAGTCGGCTTAACAGTGGACACTTCCTATTTCAGCAGCTGGCAACTGCCTTATAAGATCAGAGCTTTAATAGGCTTCTTGGTGAGAACCCCCCTCACAGGGGTGGATGGATGTGGTCTGGTGGACAAGCAGAAGGAAGGCTCTACTAGGGACCAGAGTCTAGAAAGAGAGTAGGAGATGAGGCAGGGGAGGCAAAAGAAGGGGCAGGCTGAAAAGCAAGAGGGAGCAAGAGAGAGGGAGGGAAGGGGTAGGGAAGGGGGAGAAGGAGAGGCAGAGGGAGGAAACCTAGAGTCTTCTAAAAGCTGTAGGTCAGGGAGGGGGGGAGGGGAAAGAGGGAGAAGAGGGATGAGGAGGGATGGGGAGGGGAGGGGAGGAGCACTAAGGAGAAAAGAAAACCAGACTCCCCTAAAAGCTGTAGTTTAACTGAAGGAAAGTTCTAGAAAAAAAAACAGTCTTCCCCAGTTGTTTGTGACAGTGCCTCTGTTCCTTATTTACTCACAAATCATCATTTATTGAGTGACATCTGCTATTTTGTATAAGGAGAGGGTGGGGAGGGAAGGAAATGAGAACTGTTTCCTATTTTGAGACTCAGGACTGTTTTCTATTTGAGCAGGGCAGTATGAACCAGAGACCACTCATAAGAAGGAAAAGCCCAGGAACTTGAGAAAGCTTATTTTGGCACAGCACTTGGCATATGTGGCAATCCAATCTCTCTCTCTTCCTGGGCCCCTAGCCTGTTCCACACCCCAAAATGGCCCTTGCAGGTTGATACAGCCAAGTGACAGGGTTGGTGCCAGCAGGACCTGCATGGACATGATGCGTGCCACTCTGGGGCCCAGAAGCCTCCCAGCAGACCCTCCCTGCACCTGGCATAGCCTGAGAGCCAAGTGCTGATGGCAGCAGATCTGCTACCACCACCCCTCCCCATCACCCTGGAATCCCTGCACCAGAAGAAAACAAGGCTCTCTGGCATAGACCTTATGTTAAAGACTCATAGCTACACAAACAATAAACTTAGGGAGGGCTTGGACTCAAAATCAGGATGGGGGGGGCATGGACCCCATCAGCAGATCTGCGGGGCCAGGAGTGCCATCTGACGTTGGGGTCATACCTGTGAAGCTTTGTGTGAGTATTCAGCAAGCAATAGTCATCCTAATTATGATGTTCAGTAGAGAAGAGCCTGCTGGCCTCTAAAAGGGATTCACAAACTCTTTACACCCCAACTTTCTTGGGATGGTGAGGACCGGACTTGCTGGGGGCGTTGTCATCAGGGTGAGGAGCCAGCCTTGCAGACCTCACCGTGAATGTGATTTTCTTGCCATTGGGAAAGAAGCTGCCATCGCTGAGCTGGGCTGGGCTGGGGTAGGTTGGGCTGGGCTGGGCTGGGTTGGGCTGAGCTGACTCAGGAAGGAACAAAAGGCATCATCAGTCTCAGGGAGGCCAGGACATTTGCCCTACCAAGAATAGAATACAAGCTCTTTGTATTCCTAAGTTCCTGTTCTTCCTGAAATAACCCTAAAGCCCACATCAGAAAAAGTGGCACCACATGGACACATCTACCAAAGAGGAGAATGTCCTCTCATTGGGGGCTCCTGGGGCTGGGGAATGGCTATGGGGTAGGACATAAGAAGCTTAGAAGCCCTCCCCCATTGATACCTTTTGGGCTATGGGCGTTGTAAGGTCCTGGGACACTGGTAACTGAATTTGGCACAGCAAGGAGGAAAATGCCAGCAGAGTCTCCCTCCTTGGAAGGGTCACAGTGACCTGAACCAGAAACTGGGCATCATGGATCAGTAACAGCGGAGAATGATCACCTACGCAGGATCACACAGCAGAAAGCAGTAATGGCAACTGGGATGAGAAGCCTGTACCCCTCAGAGCCTCCTGCTCCCAAACTCCCTTAAAGAACTTGCTGCTACTGGTACACATATAGCTTGAAGGCTAGAGCTGGGATAGGATTGGTTGTCCAAAATGCAAGAGTCCCTATATGTCACCAGAGCTTAGAAGAGAGCGTTACAAGTTCCCTGATGGATGCTTCAGTGATCAGGAGCCAGCCATGTCTGCTCACCGGGCACTCAAGCCTCATTGCCAGTACATTTCCACAGGCCTTTCCAAGAGCCCACCACACCTAGATGAATGGAAATCCTCCATGAAGCCTCAGTCCCCCCCCCCCCCCCCAAGCCCCTGCCCTGCCTCTGAAGCTAGGTTGTCAGAAGGGGGAGAGAAGGATGAGCCCCAGCAGTGGTGGGAGGAAACCAGCAGCACGTGTTTGCAAAGCCTCAGAATGATTTGTTCAGAGATTTGGTGGGACAAGAGAGATTAAAAAACAGAGAGGATCTCATTGCCCAAAGTACTAGAAACTCAGGTGCCCATCAATTCTACCTATCTTTTTATTTTTATTTATTTTTTTATTTATTTTGGTCAGTTGTGGGCCTGAACTCTGGGCCTGGGTGCTGTCCCTCAGCTCTTCAGCTCAAGGCTAGTGCTCTCCCACTTGAGCCTCAGTGCCACTTCCAGCTTTTTCTGCCTATGTGATGCTGAGGAATTGAACCCAGGGCCTCATGCATGCCAGGCAAGCACTCTACCACTGAGCCACCTTCCCAGCCCCCAATTCTACCTATCTTGTAGACAAGCTCACATGGAAGAGGAGAAACAGCAAGGAAGGATTTGAGCAGGCCCACCAGAGTCTGCACAGAGCAACTTGGAGTGCAAAGTTGCCCCTGTGGGTTATGGCCTCAAACTTTCAGAAGTCACCGCTTAACACTGGAGATCTCAGCTCTCAGGTCTTCTCATTATTAGAAGATCATGGAGGCTGGGGACTACCAGTCAGGGTTTTACATCATTTACTAGCACAGCTTTGACAAATCACTTTAGATCACCTAGATTTCCTCATCTGGGCAGGATTGGGAGCAATTGACAGGAATAAAACCTGAAATCAACTTGTCATAATCTTCCTCTCTAGCTTAATTGAGTAGGTGTTGGCTTTATGTTGATCCTTTTCCTGCATGAACTTCTTCAGTCCTCACTGGAGTACCTGGCAGAAGGTTTGCTCAACATCTAAGCGACAGAACCCTTCCCGAATGGCCAACAGACAGATCCCAGTATCCAGATAAGGGCCCCCATTCCTGTGCTTCCCATTGGAAGCAGTCTGCCCTGGGCAGTCTAGGTGAATACAGTCTAGGTAGAAATGCACAGACCCAAAGTGTTGTTCTAGGACAGGTTCTCAGATGGGGACAGAGTTTGACCTGAAATTTTCCAAGGAAAAGCAAACTGTTGGGGCTGGAAGGTGGCTCAGTGGTAGAGTACTTGCCTTGCATGCATGCAGCCCTGGGCTTGATTCTTCAGCACCACATAAGCAGAAAAATCCAGAAGTGGCGCTGTGACTCAAGTGGTAGAGCACCAGCCTTGAGCCAAAGAGCTGAGGGACAGCGCCCAGGCCCAGTGTTCAGGCCTCATGACTGACAAAAAGAAAAAAAAGAAAAGCAAACTGTCATCAGGAAGGAATGGGCTGAAAGGGAGATGGGAAGGCCTGGCCAAGCAGCAGCTGTAGACCTAGCAAGATAGAGAAGAGGAGACAGAAGAATCAGGTGGAGAGCTGAGCATCAGGTGAGCCAGGTGGATGTCACTAACATTTCTAGGGCCGACATCTGAGAGGAGCTTCATAGCTGGAGCTATTTGCTGACAAAAAGGAGCCTCCCCATTGCTTAACAACTCAGTCTATGCAAGTCCATGGGGGCAAGGAGCAGGGGGGTTCTCTGCTGCCACCTAAGTGTCAGCTTACATCATGGGAGATGTAGGCATGAATGGAAGCTGGGGGTACCATTTTTCGTCCATCTCTTTTTGGTTTGGTTTGGTTTGGTTTTATGCTGGTACTACAGCTTGCACTCAGGGCCTTCAGCTCTTGCTAGGCTTCTTTGCTCAAGATTGGCAGACTATCACTTGAACCCCATCCCCATTTCTGGCTTTTTGGTGGTTAATTGGAGATGAGAGTCTTACGGACTTTTCTACCTGGGCTGACTTTTAATCACAATCCTCAGATCTAAGCCTCCTGAGTAGTTAGGATACCTGGTATTTCTCTCTATTCTCTCTCTCTCTCTCTTCTCTCTCTCTCTCTCTCTCTCTCTCTCTCTCAGCAGTTTATACCTTCCTGTATTATCACACAACCTCCTTTCTCCTCCAAGTGGGGAAGACTGATGGTGTTGGAGGCTAGGCAAGGGTTATGGAAGAAACTCAGCCCTCCTATAGGCATCTATCTTAGGCTACAGACTACTGGGGTGAGAGGCCCTGGCCTTTTCTTCCCTACATCTGTGCTCTGGGTTGCTGCAGGGAGACAATTCTTCAAAGGTACTCCAAGTCTTGCAAGCAGAGCCACTGACTGCCCTGTGAACAATTTTTTCCAGGACACTTGTATAGCAAACATCCTTGGAAAGTAAATTAGTCTCTCTCTCTCTCTTTCTCTCTCTCTCTCTCTCTCTCTCTCTCTCTCTCTCACACACACACACACACACACACACACACACAGGATAGGCATTGTGATGCACATCTTCAATCCCAGCACTTGGGATTGGCTGAGATGGGAGGGTCATTTGAGTTCAGGAGTCCAATAAGCAGCCTAGCAGGATTCCATTTTTTAAAAAATAAAATAAATGGAACCAGGCATCAGTGACTCATGCCTATAATAATAGCTACTCAGGAGGCTCAGATCTGAGGATCATGGTTAGAAGCCAATCTGAGAGCCTCTTATCTCCAATTAAGCAGCAAAAAGTGAGGAGTAGAGGTGTGTCTCAAGTGGTAGAGTACTAGCCTTGAGCAAAAAGCTAAGGGAATTGGCCCGGCATTCAAGCCCCAATATAATAATAATAATAATCTCAAAGCTGAAAGTTTATTTCCTATAATACAACCCACTACTTGTATAGTCATATGCCTGGACCAATAAATGTCACTCCTGTGCAGTTGTATTTTCTGTTAAAATACAAGATTCCCAGTTAAATTTGAATTTCAGATAAACAATAAAAATGGTTTAGCATATGGATGTATTATGCAATATTCACTGTTACCGAGAGACTCAAATTCAACTAGGGACCCTATATTTTTGTTTTATTAATCTGGCAATCCGTACCTCTCTGGGATCTGAGGATAAGAAGAGCCTGAGCAAAGATGCTAATAATAATAAAGCCCTTTATCTCTGACCCAGGAGGCTTGTGTCTTCTGCCAGCATCTTCATTTCTAAGTAGGATAAAACTTCATACCTATTGCAATTTTTTATGAGTATACCCAGCCTAAGCTTGGAACTTGGCATAGACCTGGCAGCCACTGATATCTGTGGGATGAATGGTTGTCAATCTGTAGGAACTTCTGCCAAGAACACAGGATTCCTGGGGGAATTTGAATGTGCTACTGGTGGTTAGCACTTTTCCATCTCCCTACCACCTCCCTGTTACCATGGTTACTGTAACTGCATGGGGTTCCAGAGCTTCTATCCAAAGCCTTTTTGGGGGCATTATTTCATTCAGTGTTCTGATGACTTGCTGAACTACAGATGATTATTCTTACTTCAAGAATTAGAACTGAAGTTCAGGGTTAAGAATTGCTTCACACAAGGATATCCAGCCAGTTAAGTGTCCCAGCAGGGAGTCACTTAACCACAGGGTACTTACTGAGATTGGTAGTGTGCCTAGAGCTGGGTAAGCACATCATATCCTTCATCTACTAAAAGTCTTAAAACTTCTTTATGATATGGGCACAATCAGTCCCAGAGGGATCATATAACACACCCAGTCACAAAGCTCTTGAATGTAGCAGAATCAGAAGGAAAATTCGCTTACTTTTGCTGTCAGAGACTGAACAAAAATAGTAAGAGATGAGGAAGGGTCCAATAGAAGCAGTATTCTGGTCAGCCTTTATAACTATTCCGCAGCCAATAGACTGGAAAACAAAGGAATGTGCAAATCCCTGGAGCCATTACAACAGACTCTAAACTGACCAAATAGGCCCAAGGTCAACCAGATGTCCCACCCCAGAGCTGGAGATTGCAGCCTGGGTGGGGTTACTTGGGTAGTGCAGCCCTATAGATTAGATTGACTCAGCAATCCTGAGTCCTAGGACTTCTGCGCAAACTATAGTTCATTCCAGGCCCACTGGATGTTGGCTAAACTGCCCCAGGGTCCCAACAATCTCAGGAATGGAACATTGGCTTCCATCCGGAGGAACAGAAGGAGAATCACGATGTTTTTCTATATATCCTTGTTGAAAGTTGACTATATTGGGAAAATACTCTTTTATACCAGAGTTTCTCAAAGTAAGTTCCCTGAAATGTTCATTACAAAAGGGGAGAAGAAATTTTAGAGTCTAATAAGTTTGAGAAGTTCAGTTGCTCATCTTTGCCTTAGATTTAGCCTTCCATATATTAAAAGTTCTGACAAGTCCTGTAGCAAAGTGACCTGTTGAACTTTATTTAATCTGAAACTTCTGTGTGTCTGTGTATGTCTGTGTACACGCACCAGTACTGAGAATTGAACTCAGGACCTTACTTTCTAGCTTGGCTTTTGCTCTGTAACTTGAGCCACACCTCCATTTCTGGCTTTTTGCTGGTTAGTTAGAGATAACAGTCTCATGGACTGGCTTTGAACTCCAATCCTCAGATCTTACCCTCCTAACTATCTAGGATTATAGGCATGAGCCTCCAGCTAACTTGGAATTCCTTTTCTTTTCTTTTCTTTTTTTGCCAGTCCTAGGACCTGAATTCAAGGCTTGGGCACTGTCCCTGACCTTCTTTTGCTCAAAGCTAGCACTCTACCACTTTGAGCCACACACTTCCGGCTTAACCTGGAAGTTCTTGAAGGTATCTGACCAATAGCCTTCTCTCAATGATTTTATTTTGTTTCATACGACATTCTAGAAAATGATGGAATTACAGGAACTTAGAGGCATACTGTTTCTTGACTTTCTCTTTTCCTTCTTTGCAACAGATTGAAGCTTGATTTGGAGCTCAGGATACTCAGTTGTAGAGGCCACCACTAACAGGGACCTTGTAGAACCCCAATTCTACTATTCTGTGAACTCCGTAAGAATGATGCTGTCCAGGTCACCCTGAGCACTGATCTGCACCCAAAACAGCTGTTCTGTTCCAGGAAAGCCTGCTGCCTCTCGGGCCTTTTGCCTATTTCCCAGTTGAAACTTACTAATGGTAGGCAACAGAAAAAGTGATATTTCTTTATCACTTGTCTTAAAAGTGGGAGGAAAGGCAGCTGAGGCAAGCCCGGCCTCACCCCATGAAAAAGGACAAAGAGCATCATCTTTCTTCTAGAACTATCCTGAAGGCTGGGAAGTTGGCTCAGTGGTAGAGCGCTTGCCTTGCATGCTCGAGGCCCTGGGTTCGATTCCTCAGCACCACATAAGCAAAAAGAAAAAAGCCGGAAGTGGCGCTGTGGCTCAAGTGGTAGAGCGCTAGCCTTGAGCTGAGGAGCTGAGGGACAGCGCAGAGGCCCAGAGTTCAGGCCCCATAACCAGACAAAAAAAAAAAAAAAAAAGAACTATCCTGAAGGAACCAAGGAAGCTGACCAAGTTTGACATGCAAGGGGCCAGGCTGGCTGTGATGTTCAGACCTATCCTCTTACCAGCTCTCCGGGGTGTGTGTCAGCCTGAGGAGGGGTTTCTAGGCTGGAAGCTCTCTCAGAAAATAACACATTCCAAAGAAAGATAGTCTTGGATCACATGGTTCCTAAAAAACCCAAGGGTGACATTAGTTTAAGGCATAGCCAAAAAAAATGCATGGGATGTTAGCAAATGTAAGCTAAATCAAGTCTGTGCTCATGTAAGTTTAGGCAGCTCTGTATCCTGCAGGTCTCTGTGGAGAATCACAGGACTGAGCGAAGGAAACACATCCTGAGGGGTAGAGGCTTTGACTTGTTCAAGCACAGAACAGCTATTTATGTCCATCAGGCATGGGAAATGCTAGCCATGAGAGATTTTCCAACAACCCTCTAAGAACCAGGCTTGCAGAAATGGCACATGGGGCAGGGAAAATGATGGGCAAAGAATGTAACTATGAGGACTCAGGAGTCAGACAATCTTGAGTTCAAGTCTTTTTTATTTCTTTTTGTGTCAGTCCTGGGGCTTGACCTCAAGGCCTGGGTGCTGTTCCTGAGCTTTTTCACTCAAGGCTGGCACACTACCACTTGAGCCACACCTCCACTTCGGGCTGTTTGCTGATTAATTGGAGACAAAAGTCTCCTAGATTTTCATACCTAGGTTGGCTTCAAACCATGATCCCTAGGTCTCAGCTTCCTGAGCAGATGGGATTACAGGTGTGAGCTACCAGTCCCCAGCTGAGTTGTCACCATGATTTAGAAGAAGGACAAGTTACTAAATCTCCCTGACTTCAAATCTACCATCTGTAAAAGAAGAATGACAACAGTTCCCACCATGTGGTTTTGGTAAGGACTAAATGAGATAATGCACTTGGAAAACATTCAGTAACCCAGCCAGCTCTCTGTGTCTGTGAGCTCTGCATCCATGGTTTCTATATCCATGGACTCAGCCAACCTTTGGTCATAAATATGAGGGGGGGGAAATTACATTGTAGCTGGCCTGTGCTGTGTAGTTACTCTAAGATGGTTGCATCTGTACTGGGCCTATGTAGACCTTTTCTCATCATTTTTTCCCAAAGTCATACAGTTAACAAGTATTTAAAGCTGGGCTCAGGTGGCAGACAAGACCAAAGAGACTATTATCTCCAATCAACTAGCAAAAAGCCAGGAGTGGAGGCATGTCTCAAGAGGGAAAACTCCAACCTGGAGCAAAAAAAGCTAAGCAAGAAGGTGAGGCTGAGTTCAAGCCTCAATATTGGCCCAGGAAACCAAAACAAAAGAACTATTTGCTTAGCATGCACACTATTAGCTATTATAAAAGCCAATTGAAAGTATATGGGAGGATGACTAAGTTATATGCGAATATGCATCTTATGCAAGGGATTTGAACACCCACCAAGGACCCCGAATCAATCCCCCTGGGATACCAAGGGATGACTATAGTTGAACTTGTTGATGCTCTTGTTTTTTTTTTTTCTAATTATCTTAAGGTTGATTTTGGAGAAGGCTTATAGCTAAGAAAGGGAGGAATGGTAAAGAAGCAGGAGCGTACAGGTCAAGCACCCTACTCTCGGGGTTGAGGACTGTTTCCCTGCTATGATGCTGCAACAACTGACGTCCTGATAGATGAAGAACCATTTCCCACACCCCACTGCGACTCAGTCTCAAGGTGAGAATTCAGTCATTCATCCACCTCCATTTCCTGAGCACCCACTCCGTGATGTGGAAGCAAGTTGCACAACCTGAGAAACATATCCAGCCTGCAGCAGATAGCTCATTCCTAGAACTGACCTCACAGAAACTCTTACAAGAAAGGTTTCACTATGACTTTATTCCTTAAAGGGGCACAAGAAAATGCACCTGAGCAGAAGTAACACAGGAAGGATAAACCAGAACCAAAGTAGATCAGTTAACTACTGCTGTTAGGTGAGAGGGAGGATGAAGAGGCTGGGGAAGTAAAGGAGAAGAGATAGAGGGGTGGCATTTATACTTTTGGGATTTCGGGGGGAGGAGGTGTTTGTTTTGCTGGTTCTGGGGCTTGAACTCAGGACTTTACCTTCTTGCTTGGCTTTTTCACTTAAGGCTTGTACTCTACCACTTGAGCCATACTTCTACTTCTGGAGTTTTGCTGGCTAATGGATGATTATGAGTTTCTCAGATTTGTCTGCCTGGGCTGGCTTCAAACCACGATCCTCAAAGCTCAGCCTCCTGAGCAGCTAAGATTATAGATGTGAGCCATCACTGCCCAGCTTTCTGAGTATGCTTTTTGTACAGCTCTAATTCTTTAAGTATGATGTATCCCTAGAATGGGAGAATGAATTAATGAATGAATGAATGAAACAAGTCAGACATTCTGCCAATCAATGGGCTAAGTTATAGAAGAGATCCAAAACGAGATTAGCTGAATGAACTGATAGTATTACAAATGAACATCACCACACTAAAGATATCCAGAAAGAAAATAACAACTTTAAACAAAGTTCTTTTGACTGAGTATTGCTTGATTTCTTAGTTCTTGGTTTATCCTTATTGTATCAACACCTTTTTTTTTTTTTTTTTTTTGCTGCTGGGATTATAGTAACTTTCTTCCTCTCCTTCTAGACAGTAAGCGCCACTAAAGCAGGAATCCGTCATTACAAATAGCAGCCACCAAAAGTGCTTCTCTATCAGGATGACCTAGCCATTAACGGCAAATTTAGTGCAGCTAATAAACCTCATTTTTATTTCTAGCCTGAGGATTCAGGCATGACAAGTGATAGGCATGTCTATTAGGAAAGAAAAGAGATTTTTATGTGGCATGATGCTTCCAGAAGACAGACAATAGTCAGTTCCTCTTTTGCTATATTTGAATACAGACATGAGCATTAGGTTTGAATAGAGAAAGAATTAGGGGCAGGAAGCAAAGATATGTAGGACTTAGGAGTCCCAAGTCACAGGTGTGGTCTGACTGATCTCTGTTCTGGAGAAATTATCACTGTCATCACTGTAGGGAGCAATCTGGTTTTCCAACTCCAGGGTGCAACCTGATCATCACTGATAATTATTTTCATTTGGGGATGATTGTCCTGTAAGGCCTTGCTGTTTCTTAGGCATGTTTTAGTACTCTGTTATAAAGATGTTATCTTGACTTGCCTGGAACACAAGGTGATTGTGAAATGATTGTGGAGAGAATGGCTTTAGAACAATCAGCCACAAAACGGGAGCCCAGACGCCAGACTTTTCTCCTGATTTTCATTAATTGATGGCAGCAAAAACAGTGTAAGTGATATACACTTCCAATAGGCAAAAAGTGCAATATGGCCAGGATGAGATCTTCAGCATGGCCTTTAGGGGCTGGGTAGTACACATTGCCTGTGAGTTTGATCCACAAGGCTGGCATCACCTATAAATGGGGGGAGACTTTCTTCATTTCTTTGTTTTTTGTTGTTGTTTATTGTTGTTGTTGAGGTACTTGGCTTTTTAGCTCATGGCAGTTG
Source organism: Dipodomys ordii (assembly GCF_000151885.1). Taxonomy (NCBI): domain Eukaryota; kingdom Metazoa; phylum Chordata; class Mammalia; order Rodentia; family Heteromyidae; genus Dipodomys; species Dipodomys ordii. The sequence goes on along the minus strand of NW_012267343.1, from coordinate 981,505 downwards.
CTCTATTACTTGAGTTATGCCTCTAGTCCCAGGGGTTTTTTGCTGGTTAATTGGAGAAGAGTCTCTCAGATTTGTCTATCCAGTCTGACTCTGAACCTCAATTCTCAGATCTCAGCTTCCTGAGTAGTTAGGATTATAGGCATTAGGGGAATCGTTTCTGTCAAAGTTGTTGCTTGATATAAACACCATTCTTTTAAGGGTAGCTGCCATCTTACAAGAGGCTATTTTAGACAATCCACATACTGTTATTTTTTTAACCAGATGTCAGTGGCTCATGCTTATAATCCAGGAGATTGAGATCTAAATATTGCAGTTCAAAACCAGCCCCAGAAGGAAAGTCTATGAAACTCGTATCCCCAGTTAACTATTAAGCAGCAAGTGGAGCTGTGGCTCAAGTGGTAGATTGCTAGCCTTGAGAGAAAAAAGTTAAGGGACAGGGTCCAGGCCCTGGGTTCAAAGCCACACACACATGCATGCATGCACGCATACATGTACACACAGCATTGTTTTTGTAGGAACCCAAGGCATGGCTCAAGTGTAGAGTGTCAGCTGAATAATAATTGTTTTTTGACAAGTTCCTGCTTTGGCCAGGTGGCTTGGCCACAGTAGTACTTTAATTAAGATATCTTGTTACCAGTTCCTGTTACATTTTAATTAAGCAACATCTTGTCAAACTAGCCAAGCAAGCAAGATGGTGAACAAAAAGCAATACTGCTAGGAATAAAGTCTGAACAGACTTCTTGCCCAGACCACTTGCTTGTCTTCATTTTAGTAGCATGCCCTCTTGCAGAAGTGAAATCTTGCCTTGCTGAGTTCCTTTCAAGTTGATGTCCTTATTCCTGGCTCATTTTTAAGGACACTTGCTCTACCACTTGAGCTACATCCCCAACACTTTTTTTTCTTTACTTATA
>NW_012267343.1:966994-977934 GCF_000151885.1 Dipodomys ordii | reverse complement strand
GCCCACCTGGGATTTTTTTATAGACTCATTGATTTTATCTTCAGCCATGTCTAGTCTACTAGCAAGCCCTTCAAAGACATCTTCATTTCTATTATGATGCTTTTTATTTCCAACATGTCTTTTTTATTTGGTTCTAGAGTTCTTGTCTCTGCATAATCCATAGGTTCTTACATGTTCTCTACTATTTCAAACCCTAAATACTGCTAAAGAAAACATTTATCCAATCACTTTTTTAAGATGATAAGGTCATGAAACAGTAACATCACCTTTATATAAAAAAATTTAAACAGGGCTGGGAAGGTGCTCAGTGGTAGAGTGCTTGCCTTGCATGCATGAGGCCCTGGGTTCAATTCCTCAGCACCACATAAACAGAAAAAGCCGGAAGTGGTGCTGTGGCTCAAGCGGTAGAGCGCTCACCTTGAGCTGAAGAAGAGCTGAGCGCTCGCCTTGAGCTGAAGAGCTAAGGGACAGCGCCCAGGCCCAGAGTTCAGGTCCATGACTGGCAAAAAAAAAAAATGTAAACATGGTATGGTAAGGGCTGGGATTACAGTTTATAGTAGAGTACTTGCCTTGCATGTTGTGCAAGGTCCTGGGTTTGATTTCTAATACCACACACACACACACACACACACACACACACACACACACACACGATGTTAAGGTGAACCAAGCACTAGTAGCTCATGACTGTAATCCTAACTACTCAGGAGGCTGAGATCTGAAGATTGTGGTTCAAAGCCAGCCTAGGCAGGAAAGTTTTTAAGATTCTTTTCTCCAATTAACCACCAAAAAACTGGAAATACAGCGTTGGCTCAGAGGGGTAGAGCACTAGCCTTGAGCAAAAAAACTGCTCAGGGATAGCACCTCAGCCCTGAGTTGAAGGCCCTCCCCCAACCAAAGAAAAGTTAAGGTATATTTTGTTCAAGGGTTATCACGGGCATACATGTGGGAAAATAGTGCAACAGGGTATTACAGTGGGAGAGAGATTAAACTCCAACAAGAACAAGGGAAAATTTATACCAAGTAACAAAAGGGCAGAAGAAGCCAATGAGTAGGAAATTGAGCAGAAACCTCAAAAACAAGGGTTTATAGGTCAAGTTTGCTTGATGGGGTGATGGTTGGAGGCAAGCCAGGGTGATAAGATATTGACGACGGGCAAATCCCAGGGGTAAGGCACTGCCATTCAGCATGGTTTTCTTTACTAAATTGGAGTCTATAAAATCAGAAGGGGACACCCACGGCCATTCCTGAGCAACCAAAGGACTCAGAGGACTCTGGTTAAAATTTTGGCCCAAGGAGAGACTCTGTCCGTATATTCATCTTATTAGGTCAGATCAGCTCTAGTTCCTATGCTTGTTTTCTCTCTTCACATTGTGTTCTGTCACAACTTCTCATAGGTCAGATCAGCTTCTTATTAGGTCAGATCAGCTCTAGCTCCTAGGCTTGCTTTCCTCTCTTCACATTGTATTCTATCACGACTTCTCATACATCTTGTATGGTTTTGTTAAAAGTCATCTGTGACATATCTGATACTAGGAACGGCATCCAGCAACTAGTGTGAGGTGTTTGTGTTTATTTGGGTGGGACACTGGCTGCCTTTACTACTTTTTGTAGTTTTAAACATCAAACAAACTCCTACTGTGCCTATGGTGGTTGGGCTTTGTTTTCTTTCTTTCTTTTTGGTCAGTTGCAGGGCCTGAACTCTGGGCCTGGGTGCTGTCCCTGAGCTCTTTAGCTCAAGGCAAGCGTTCTACCCCTTGAGCCACAGAGCCACGTCTGGTTTTCTAGTGGTTAATTGGGTATAAGAGTTTCACGGACTTTCCTGTCCTGGCTGGCTTTGAACCACAGTTGCAGATCTCAGCCTCCTGAGTAGCTAGGATTACAGGCATGAGATACCATCAGCACCCAGCTTATTTTCTTTTTTGTTTTTTTGGCTTTTTTTTTTAACCCTGTTCCTTTTGGTTTTCCCAAGACTTCTAAAATAAAGTCTTTGTTTTGCAGTTTTCTAAGTTACAGTCTATCTGTTGATGTGGTGGTCAAGAGTTAGGGAGAGATAACTTTCTATTATGTTATGACTCAATCCTATTTATTTATTTATAACTTTTTGTGTGCCAGTCATGGGGCTCATACTCAGGGCCTGAGCACTGTCTTTGACTTTTGTGATCAAGGCACTAGTGTGCTCTTCCCCTTGAGACACAGCTCTACTTCCCATTTTTTGGTGTTTGAGATGAGTCTCACAGATGTTCTTGCTCGGTCTGGATTTGAACCTCAATTCTCCGATCTCAGCCTCTTGAGTAGCTAGTGTTACAGGAATGAGCTACTGGTGCCTGGCTGATTATTTGCTTTTAATATGTTAATTGTAAAAGTTAGCAGGTTTTACATCTTCATACATATGTAGACTATCCTTTGACCAATTTTTTTTTTCATTAGACTGGAGTCCCAGAGCTGTGACCTTTAGAAGCATTTCTTAGCTTTTTTTAATTGTCCCCTCTTTCCTCAGAGGAGACAGGAAGGCTAAAAGAGGTAGGGTTGTCTGGTGACCCTTTCCCCAGATCAGATAAGACTCTAGCAAAGTAGCTTTCCCCCAGAGCAGACCTTTGTTAAGGATGAGATTTTCCAGGGTTTCAGATGGCCATTTACTCTGCCCTCCAGGACCACAAGGGTATAACATTTTTCACCACTTCTCCTGTAGGGAGGGAGGCTTACTCTTAAGAGATAAAATCCACCAAATTATGGGGGCTGCATACAGTTCTAATCCTCAACCTGTAAGAAGTGCTTACACTATTTCAGATGGAAGACCCATGACTCCTTACCTGGGCCCATACATTCACTAGGAGCAGGAGAAAAGCTAGGTACCCAGACCCCTTCACTTTGCTTCTGTGTCCTTAGAGCTGAGCCATTCTCTTCTCTGGTCCTTTTGCAAATCACCTTAAGCTCTAGAAAGCAGAACTTGCTGATATGAGTCTTGTGACCCAAGGCAGGATACTCCTTAGACAGGCAATGACTCCTTCTTATCATCTTGAAGCAAAAGGTGAAATGAGGCCAAAGAAAGAGAAAGCCATTGCTCAGGACAGAACATTCACCAGACCACAGTGAGCAGGCAATAGTGACTGGCCTGTTCCCCATGAAGTGATAATAAGGCCATACCTGTGACTGGGGGTCTATTCAGCCATTATGCATGTTAATATCCCCTTCCTCACCAAATTTTTTTGTCTTTAATACTTAAACTTACTGTACCCCTGCATCCCTCCCAGGTCTTTGTCTATGAAACCTAAAACTCAGATTTCTACCCTTGATGATAGCTCAAGATAGATGACATGTAATAAATCTCCTTGTCTGTCCTTTATCATGTGTGTGTGTGTGTGTGTGTGTGTGTGCGCGCGCACGCACACGCACACACACACACGCATGCAGGCTACTAGTAGAGCTAGAACTCAGGTCCTCTGACTCACTTTTTTGTTCATGGATGGTGCTGTACCCCCTAAGCCACACCTCTTGTTCTGGCTTTTTCTGCTGATCAACTGAAGATAAGAGTCTCAAGGATTTTTTTTTTTTTGGCCTAGGGTTGGCTTCAAACTGTGGTCCTCAGATTTCAGCCTCCTAATTAGCTAGGATTACAGGCATGAACACCAGTACTAGGTAGCCATATCTCTTTATTTGGCGTATATGGGTGAGTGGCTGGATTTGCTATGTGAAGCTCATGGAATTTGGGCCTGGGTCTCACACTCCAGTTTCATAATACCATTTTCATACTACAATAAGGATTCCTTGTGTGTATGTTGTATTAAGCATTACAAGTAATCTAGAGAGCGTTTAAAGTACACAGGAAGACAAACACAGACAGTATGCAAATTCTCTACCATTATATACAAAGCTATAGCTAGGGTCAGAAGATTTTAGCCTCTGCATAGAGGCCTGGACCACTCCCCAGTGATTATGGGATGACAGTCTATGTCTATGTCTATGATTATCTGATGACAGATAAGTTTTGGGGCTTTTATTTGGCTTTTATTTGTAAATTCTGCCCTTGAGGTACCTGTAACTTTTCAGGGATTTTTTTTTTTTTTGTTATTGTTGTTGTGCCAGAACTGGAGCTTGAACTTGAGTCTTCTATGCACTTGTCTGGCTTTTTCACTCATGGCTGATGCCCTGCCACATGAGCCATATTTCTACTTCTGGCTTTTTACTGGTTAATTGGAGATAAGTGTCTTATGAAGGGGCTGGGAAGGTGGCTCAGTGGTAGAGTGCTTGCCTCACATGCATAAAGCCCTGGGTTCAATTCCTCAGCACCACATAAGCAGAAAAAGCCAGAAGTGGTGCTATGGCTCAGGTGGTAGAGTGTTAGCCTTGAGCTGAAGAGCTGAGGGACAGTGCCCAAGACCAGAGTTCAGGCCCCATGACTGACGAGAGAGGGTGGGGGGGAGTCTCACGAACTTTCCAACCTTGGAACTTCAATCCTGGGTAGCTAGGATTACAGGACACTGCTGCCTAGCAAAGTGTCTATAGTTTAAAGGGCAAAATAAAGAATTAGATGATGTTGGGGCCAATAGATAAATGTTATCAATGGAGAGAAGACTAAGAGGGATTACAAGAGGAGCCACAAGTGTTGGCCATGGGGTCTTTAGGGAGCTCAGGCAGAGAAGAAGGGAGGAAGGAGACAACTTTGGGAAGCAGGAGAACCCCAGCTTTTCCAACTCCAATCCCAAACATCCTCCCTCTTTGTTTCCTTCCTTTTCAGTCATTCTCCCCCTTGATTGACAGCTCTGTGTCTACCTGGACAGTGAATATGGAGACTGTTTTCCCCACACAGGTGCTGTGTGCAGCCGGAGGCTTCACTGGTGATCTCTGGGAGAGGAACCCCACGGGAGAGCTCTGGTGCTGGGGGGCCTGCTACTACTACCAGCTTTGGAAAGGTAAGTGAAGGTCACAGTGAGCCACCAGTGACTTTGTGTCCTTTGGTAAGTGAAAGGGATTCACCTTTGACAGCACACTCTGTATGCTGAAGCTCAAAGGGAAGGATGCTTATTTGCCTGGTACAGGGCAGGGCTGGGGTTCAAGACCATGCCCTAATTTTAGGTCCCAGCTCTGTCTCATCAATGCTCAGGTTGACCCAGCATGACAAAGCGATGTTCTCCACGGCCTCAGCTGTGGGAGCCTATCTCCAGATGTACAAACAGATGCTGTGGGAGATTTGGCAGCAGGCCTACTGGGAAGTTGGCGGGGAGCCTCCATTGTCTCAGCATTCTGTAATCTGGTCCTGGGTAGGGGGCTGGGGTGGAGGCTGCTTTTCATGGGAACTCAGGCGAGAGGGGAGTGTGAACCCTCAGACTGGGACCTAGGCCAGGAAAGTAAGAAGACAGCTGGGGCTTGGCCAAGACACTGGGCCTTTGGGAGCACCCAGCTGCATGGGGCCCTGCAGGCTGGGCCCCATGCAGGACTGGGGAGTGAGAGAACAGAGTTAACTGGTAATGCGTGATCTGTGGGAGACAGAAAGACAAAGTTAAAAAAAAAAGCCATGACAAATCTGGAGGGTGAAACGCTGCCCACCAGCCATACTGGGGAGTCTCTGGTCACCCAGGAAAGGCATGGATCCACCACAAAAAAAGCAGAGGGGCTTCTGGAAGGAAATAATCCAGAAATGGGTCAGGGCAAGGAGGGGGACTTGCCTTGGTAGTTGAGAAGAAAGAAGATAAGAAGGGCATGTGGATGAGGACATGTCTGGCCCACTGGGGGGAGATTCAAGTAATTCAGTGTCTGCCCCAATTTTCCAATATGAAATCCAGCATAACAAGAAATGAAGTTGGGGATATGGGAAGTATCCAGACCCCTGAGGATCCTGATTTCAGACACTGCTCGTACTTTCAAAAAAATCATTGTTTATTGAAATTCAAACATAACGGGACATCCTGCACTTTTATTTGCTAAATCTGGCAAGTAAATAACTCCAGCCTTGGGGGCAATTGAGATTCAGCTGTACCAAAGGCCATTAGGTAGAGCACAGGGACAGAGGACAGTAGTTCTGGACCAAAGGCAAATGTTAGCTGGAAGACTGAAGCTAGAGTTGTAGGAACAATGAATGGATGGGCATGTGGGAATTTATCAGCAGAAGTCAAATCAGTGGACCTTGGCCATTAACTGAGTATGGAAATGGATAAAGTAAGGCAGTCAAGGATGACATCCTAATTTCTGGGCAGCTAGATATATGGTAGTGACCTTTTCTGAGCTAGAGAATGAAGGAGAAGGGCAGGTGTAGAGGAGGGAGAAGCAGAGGCCAGCTTTTGGCATGATAGAGCCCAGTAACTAAACCCCAGCCAAGGAGAGATGTAGGAGACAGCTGGAGATGTGGGCCTGGAATGCAGGCTCCAGGCCAGCACTGGAGGGCGACATTTAGAATGGATCAGCCTTCTGAGCAAAATGGAAAGCATGGGAATGGATGGGCTATGCATGAAGAGCATGCATTGTGAGAAAGGCAGGGACTAAGAATGCACTCCTGAGAAGTAAGTATAGCCTTGTGAAAGTGGACAAAGAGAAACTAGCAAATCCAACCCACAGGCAGAAACCAGAGACGCAGGAGAAATATGTGGAAGGACTTGGTATGACAGGCTCCCCCTGGAAGGTAAAATAGGAGGCTGGGAAGGAAAGTGAGTTTGACAGTGTCAAGGCTACCAAGACATGAATAAATACAAAGACATTGGGTGACAGTTGTTCATACCAATGATCTTAGCTACTTAGGAGGCTGACATCTGAGAATCACAGTTCAAAGCTAGACCAGCTGGGGCAGACAAATCCCAGAGACTCTTACTTCCAATTAACTGAAAAACCTTGAGTGAAAGAGCTAAGGAACAGTGCCCCAGTACTAGCACAAGCAAACAAGCAAACAAGGCAGGAAGGCAGGAAGGCAGGAAGGAAGGCAGGAAGGCAGGAAGGAAGGCAGGAAGGAAGGAAGGAAAGAAGGAAGGAAGGAAGGAAGGAAGGGGAAAGAGAAAGAAGGAAGGAAGGAAATAAAGAGGAAGGAAAAGAAAGGAAAGGAGTACAAAAATAAGGCTATGTATGGTTGTACATGTCTTTAATCCCTGCTACTTGGGAGAAGTCGGTATGAGGATCACCTTCCCAGACCCCTCACTAAACTGGAAGAAAGAAAAAGAGGAGATAGAAACCAACCCATAACAGCTCAGAAACTAGGAGAGAACACATCATTTGAAAAAGGTTTCAACAAACCCTGGGCGATGGGATGCTAACACAGAAATCAAGCTAGAGAGAAGAAATGGATACCAAGATATCCTGAAATTTTTCTTAGAGGGCCAGGTGCTGGAGGAGGGACCAGGTGTGGTTAGAAGTGGCTCTGGGCCTTCTCCAGCTGCTGTGATGCCAGCTGACTACACACACAGACTTAAGAACATTGAGTTCTGAAACCCCAGGCTGCACTGACAGAGACAAGAACTGTCTGTCCACAAGGTTGAAGTAGTAAGCATCTTAAATGACAGGACTTCTGGCCCTCTTTTCCTGTCTTGCTTCCAGAATGCACACAACCAGAAGTACAACTTCTAAACCATCCCCACACAAGAGATTGGAGAACTAAGTCCCAAAGACTGGGCCTCACAGCTACTGCTGCTTTTGGCTGCTGCTGCAGATGATGATGATGATGATGATGATGATGATGATGATGATGATGATGATGATCCTGCTCACCTTTTCAATCTCCCTTCTCTGGAGCTCAAACATTAGCATCCTGCTTCCAGCCACCTTTAAATGGTTCACATTCAGCCATGTTGTAAGGAAGCTCAATTAGCTCTGAGGAAACAGCCCATCTCAGATTCCAGACACTAACCAGGAATGCCTCCTCACCCTCCTACCCTCAGCCCCAAACATGGAAATGAGTGGTTGAGATGATTCCATGAATTATCCTCAGTCTCTGCATCTTCCTCTGAGGAAAGGATGAGAAAAGCATCGGCAGAGACAAGAAAAGTATCAGTAGAGATGAGGATTAGAAAGAATAAGAGCTGCCCAAGCAAATACTGCATGATGGCACTTATATGGAGTGATTTGAAGCTGCTCAACTCTCAGAAACATAGAAGAGAAGAGATTGCCAGAGGCAGAGGGCAGGGAAGGGGGAGGCCAGACTCTGTGAGGAAACAGGTGAGGAGACAGAGGATGATGGGTCAGAGCCAGCTCAGCTTCAGAGAAGAGGTGGATTCTGATTACATCTGTGAAGAGATGGGGTGATGGCTGATTTTGTGGGTTGTGAGCGTGGGGTGGGGGTATGGGACATCTCTCAACTCAAGAAGCATATGCAGTGGGAAGAAAGCACAGAGAGCTGCCCAGGGAAGGGTCTCCAGTAACAGAGTGCTCCTTCTAAGTTCTAGGGAAGAAGAAACCAGGGATGGAGATGAGCTGTGACAAAGGTTCCCTGGAAGAGATGATCTGGACTGAGAAGTGAACCTGAGGTTGGCTGAGGAAGAGCGGAAAGAAGGGAGGGAAGTACGGAGGGAGGAAGGGAGGGAAGGAGGGAGAGAGGGTCCAGAGCTGCAGCAAAGGTAGGAAGGGGATATGGTAGCAGAAACTAAGGACCCTGCCATTGGCCAGGGTCAGCTCGGAAAGTGATCATGCCTGAATCTGGCAGCCTCTGTGACAAATGGCTTGAACCCACCCTAATTTAAGCCAAGGGGACTCACAAAATGGGGAGATCTGGTCTCAGACATAAATGGATTATGACCACAAAACAGTGACACCAGGGTCGCTGGCGCTGCCTGTTGCACCTAGTTGGCTCCATCTTCTCTCTCCCTGGGCAGACCCTCAGCAGCCCTCACAAGCACCGAGTATGGTGGAAAGGTTAGTGCTCTTCCCCCATGCCTTAAGCCAGAATCCTGGGATAGAGACTTATTGGGCCTGATGAGTCTGACTTGGCTCTTATGCCTGTTCCTGAATGGATCACTATGGCTAGAATGAGGAAAGCTCTGATTGGTTTAGCCTGATCTAGTGCTCCATCCTCACGGTGGGAGATGCAGTTTGTTACTTCAGAGACACATGGACTAGAGCAGGAGCAGGGTACCCTTGCCCCAAGAAGAGTCATAAAAGCATCAAATGTCTGTAACTGTCACCAGGTCCTGATCTGGGACCTCTGGTTCTGGTGTTTAATATATGTTTGTGGGATGGATGGATTGATTGATGATAGGTGGATGGTCGGGTGGTTGGGGTAGATAGGTGGATGGATGGATGGATACATTTATGGATAGATGGAATGATGGACAGATGGGTGGATAGATGGATAGATGGGTAAACAGATGAATAAGTGGGTGGATGAATGGTGGCTGCATGAATGAATGGACAGATGGACAGACAGATGAATAGGTGGATGGATGGAGAGATGATGGATGGACAAGGCCATCTTTGTAGCTCCTGGGAGAATAAAATTCTTTCCTGCTGTCTGTCCTCTTGTATTTACTCTAACACTAAATTAGCACAGATTCAGAGCTTTGGCCCAGCACCCAGCACCGAGCCTGGTATAGACGAACACTCTGAGAACATCTAAATGGACAAATCAACTCATCTAAAGGCAGAGCTCCAAGTTGGCCCCTTGCCCCTGAGCCTGTTTGCCCATCTGTGCCTCTGAGTTGCAGATGTGATACAACCTGCTGTGGATGTGCATGCGGCGTGGACGCACCTCCAGCCCCAGCAGAAGCAGCCTCCAGCACTGACCTCCACCTACACAGCAAAACCCAGGGCTGGGATGGAAGTAGTTAACGGCCCTGGTAAATTAAGAGGACTTCAGCTGCACCCTTCCCTCTTGACTGCTTGCCAGATGCAGAATCTAATTTTGCAAAGGCCACGGGATTCATCCATCTAGCCGAGGCTCCTTTTCATGCAGAGGGAAGTGGGGGAGTTAGCAGTGGCTCCTGGGAGATAAAAGGCTGGAAGATATTCAACTCCCAGATGGAAAACTACTGAAAGATGAGTCTTGGCCTCACCTCTAAAGAAGGGCATTGGCTGGGCACTGTAATGCCTGTAATCCTAGCTAACTCAGGCGGCTGAGATCTGAGGATTGTGGTTCAAAGCCAGCCTGGCAGGAAGGTCTGTGAGATCCTTATCTCCAACTAACCACCAGAAAACCAGAGTGTTGCTGTGTCACAAAGTGGTAGAGTGCTAACCTTGAATGAAAAAGCTCAGGGAGAACAGGCCTTGAATTCAACCCCCATGACCAACAAAAAATGGGGAGGGGAGATTGTTGGATGTGGTGGAGCAATACATGTCTGTAATCCTGGCATGGGGAGACATAGTAGAAGGATCATGTCCAGGCCATCCCCAGGCAAAAAATAAAGTACTGGGGCTGGGAAGGTGGCTCAGTGGTAGAGCGCTTGCCTTGCATGCCTGAGGCCCTGGGTTCAATTCCTCAGCACCACATAAGCAAAAAGAAAAAAGCCAGAAGTGGTGCTGTGGCTCAAGTGGTAGAGCGCTAGCCTTGAGCTGAAGAGCTGAGGGACAGCGACCAGACCCAGAGTTCAGGCCCCAGGGCCAACCCCCCCAAAAAAGTAATAATAATACTGGGCTTGAATTTGGTGCCAAGGGCACTCTCCCTTAGCTTTTTTGTTCAAGAATTGTGTTCTACCACTTGAACCATGGCTTCACTTCCAGCTTTTTGTTGGTTGATTGGAGTGTCACAGACTTTTCTTCAGAGGCTGGTTTCAAACTTTGATCTTCAGATCTCACCCTCCTGAGTAGCTAAGATTACAGGGTGAGCCATTGGTGCCTGGCTTAGGTTTGTTGTTTTTTGTTTTTCATTTCTGTTTTTGTCCTGCGTGGTATCTCTGTGGATCTGTGGTTTTGGTGTCAGCCATGAATTTTGTGTGACATTCTCTGCCATTATTTCTTTTTCCTCACTTTTTTCACCTTGGCTACTCTCATAATAGAGATAACACATAATACTCACATAATATATCTTTTGC
>NW_012267343.1:949368-964588 GCF_000151885.1 Dipodomys ordii | reverse complement strand
AGTGGTGCTGTGGCTCAAGTGGTAGAGCGCTAGCCTTGAGCTGAAGAGCTGAGGGACAGCGCCCAGGCCCAGAGTTCAGGTCCCACGACCGGACCAAACATAAATAAAGTACCTTTTGGAAAAATAAAGCAACTGGGGCTAAAAGTACTGTTCCAGTGGTAGAGTACCTGCCTAGAAAGCCAAGGTCCTAAATTCAGCCCCTAGTACTATACAAGAAGAAAAGATGGAGGAGGTAAAAGAGGAATAGAAGGAGGAAGAGGAAGAGGAGAAGGAAGAAGAGGAAGAGGAAGAAGGGGGAGAGGAGAGGAAGAAGAGGAGAAAGAAAAGAGGAAAAGGAAGAAGAGGAGGAGGAAGACAAGGAAGAAGAGGGGGGAGAGGAGGGCACTGTCATAGCTTCATGGAGGGCAGATAAGAATGGAAGGGACTCTTGGGGGTGGTAAGCCCCCTCTGTGCACACCCCTAGGAAGACTGTCATATAAAGGGTTGGTCCAAGAGCCACACCCAGCGGCTCTACCAGACCAACTCACTTGCCTTCCTCTGCCACAACTGTAGTGACAGATGGCCCTGACCCCAGATGCAGCCCCGTGCCAGACCTAACACCTTATTCATGTTCATTCATGCCCTCCATGCCACTTTTCCGAAGCACATATCACTTTTCTCATGATGCAGACGAGGAAACTGGGACTTGGAGAGATTAAGTAGTTTGCCCACAATAAGAAAGGCAGTAAGCAGCGGTGTCCAGCTGGGCTGACGCAGTCTGTCATTCTTTTTTTTTTTTTTTTTGTCAGTCATGGGGCCTGAACTCTGGGCTTAGGTGCTGTCCCTCAGCTCTTCAGCTCAAGACTAGTGCTCCACCACTTGAGCCACAGTGCCACTTCCGGCTTTTTCTGCTTATGTGGTGCTGAGGAATCAAACCCAGGGACTCTACCACTGAGCCACCTTCTCAGCCCATGCTGATGCAGCCTGATGTCTGCATGACACTAAAGTCTAGGCTTTTAACCGGAGCAGCAGACTCAGGGGTTCAGGTTCTATCTGCTGTTCTTGCCACTGAGGCTCGCTGTGGGGTCAGTGCAGCCCCTGGCAGGGAGCCCTCCCAACTGGCTTCCTTTCTGGGAAGAAGAGCCAGAAGGACAAGAGGAAGCGGGCCCTGCTTCAGCTATTCCTACCATCTCTTCCCAGGCCCTGACTTTCATCATTTGCAGAAGCAGCAGCAATGGGGAATGAGTGGCCTGTCCAGTACAGGTTCATCCCTGATCTCTGTTCTCAGAGACAGGCTCAGCACACCAAAGGAGAGAAGCCATGGATCTTGGAAGAGGCATTGCCACCCACCCAGGGTAGGAGGGTCCCAACGTGGGCCAATATGTGAGACACTGAGCACATTAGATCTAATCTCCCAGTCATGTCTGATTTACCAAGTTCACTTGTGAATGAGCACCCGAGGCCTGAGGTCAGCTCCAGCCAGCAGGTGGCGCTGTTTCTCACTTTCCAACCCTGCCCCTCTCCACAGTTCCCAGGTCTTTCTGCAGGGCCGTTCCCACTCCATCACTGAAGTCTTCGTGGCCTTGACCGTGGTACATTTGGGAGCTGCTCTAGTGCCACCATATGGCCATTGCTAGAAGAACAAAGGCCCAAGTCATGGTCTCAGCATGCCTGACCCAGGCCAGAGAGTCCAGCAACTCAGTTGTAGGTTGTTTGGCTGGTTGGTTTACACACTGCCCCCTGGCAGAAGGGTCTCCCCAGGATGTATAATGTACCCCTGAGAGAGAGTAAGGAAAAAGAGAGGGGTGCACAGGATGGGCTGCGAAGGAGCCAGGACTAATGTTAAAATACAATGGGGGAGACGAAACCACAGATCAGAAATATTTCAAAGAGGACTTTTCCCATCGACTCAATGGACAGAGGAATAAGCAGAGCACCCACCAGCAGTGGCAAGATGATAACTCTTCTTTGTTCTCACCTCCTCTGTCCTACAGGCTCACCTTCAACTGTGATTCCGCACACGGGGACGGACTGTTTTCCACTGCTATGATGAACTACTGTGGCTGGTTATTTTATGAAGCAAAGAATGTTATTTGGACTACCGGTTCTGGAACTGCAAAGTTGAGATTCTTTTACTGACAGACTCTCAAGGCAGTACCACATGCAGAGAGATGAGAGGCACAGATATATGTCCCTAAATGTTCAGGTCTCCCTCCCTCCTCCTATAAAGCCCCCAGTCTAGTGTTTCCTTTTGTCATGGGGTCTCCACCTTGATGACCTTATCTAACTGCAATCAGCTCCCAAAGACCCCATAATATATATACATATATATATATACACATATATATTTGTGATTATTAAAGTGTTGTATAGAAAGGTTACCATTTCATAAGCTAGGTAATGAATGTCTCTTTTTGGACAACATTACCCCTTCCTCCACTTTCCCCCAGTTTCTCCCCACATCCCTGCCCACCAGTTACATACGTGTCATTTTCCACACTGTAGGTCCCACTTCTTTCTTTCTTTTTTTTTTTTTTTTTTGGTCCAGTCGTGGGGCCTGAACTCTGGGCCTGGGCGCTGTCCCTCAGCTCTTCAGCTCAAGACTAGCGCTCTACCACTTTAAGCCACAGCACCACTTCTGGCTTTTTTCTTTTTGCTTATGTGGTGCTGAGGAATCGAACCCAGGGCCTCAGGCATGCAAGGCAAGTGCTCTACCACTGAGCCACCTTCCCAGCCCTGTAGGTCCCACTTCTAACCATCACAGTTAGATTGAGTTTCCACCCTCTTTGTACCTCACAATGAAGACTGGTTTGCAGCACACCAACACCCTCAAACGACATCCAGATCTCAGCATGCAGTAAACAAGGTGAGTTCGTGTGAAGAAAATAAAGTTCAAATGCACATCTGAAAAGACAGCATTCTTTCCAAGTAACAAAGGGTACAGAACACTTGGAAGGAGTAACACACTATAGGAATTTCTGTTGAGTTGGTAACTGTTGGAATTTGTGACCCAAATTTCTTTTGATGTGAGGGGCTGGCTCTCCTTCTCACTATACCTTGCCCATGGAGACCACACATGGCTCTGGACTTCCTAGCAGGTGGCACACAAAAATAAATAAGCCGTAGCCATGGACATAATCCTCTGGCTATGAATGAGGACAGGCCAACTGCTCCATAGAAAGCCGGGCTTTGATACCACTCCCAGGATGGGCAGAGGTTGGCAGGGGGACAAATCCAACATGGGAGAAGATGGATGAGGCTCTCAGTACAAGCTCCTGTGAAAACTTTATGGACATCTTGTTGACCCAAAGACAGATCTCCTGATGGGGTTCAGATCCTACAGACTACCCACTCTCTGCTGGCCTGGCTGTGCTGTGGAGAGGTTGAGTCTACAGAAGAGGTTGGCGCCTCACGGTGGGGTTTGATTTACATTGCAGAGGATGGTGAAATAAGGGCGCTGTGCATCCTGTGGACGCCTGGTACCTCCCCTGGTCCTCCCCTCCCTTCAACGCCTGCTCTTCTAAGCTCTGACTTGCTGGGAATGGCAGTCTCACTCAGCTGATGCCAGGGCTCCTCCCTGCAAGATGACAATGGGAGCCTGCCCGGACACACAGTGGGCCATTTCTCCTGAGGGGCCTCAGCCCTCCAGCACGGACTCCCTGTCTCAGGTCTTGGCTTCCTTCCCGAGGATCCTCCCTCTGCTCTGGGCTGGCTGAACTGGTTAGATGGGCAGAGCCCTGCTCATACCACTCCCAAAGAAGGGCTTGGTGAAATCCCAGGGAGACGCCTAGACGTTCAGACTCTCTAGACAGCCAGGGTTCTCCAACGAGCACTCCTTGCTATAAAAATGGGAGAGAAAAAAAAAAAAGAAATCCCCAAGTTCGTTACAGCAAGAAGAAGGAAGATGAGAAGGTCTTGGCTCCGTGCTGGCTTCAGAAACATCTGGATCTAGAGACACAAACACTGCCACAAGGACCCAATCTTGCATGCCATCTGCTTCCCTCATCTGTTTCCTCTTGCTTGCTCAGCCCTCAGGCAGAGCCCTATGAGGGAACCAGACGCATGCCAGCACCCCTGGCTCAATCCCAAACTCTCCCCTGTACCAGGAAAGAAGAGCAGCTCCCGTCCCATCCATTCCCCACGAAGGTTCCCAACCAAGCTCGACTCCCATTGGGCCAGCTTAGGTCACATGATTAGTTCTCAGCACCAATCACGGTGGTCAAGAAAAAAAAATTACACTGATTGGCTGGGGCTGGATTTCAATGTCTTTCTAGACAACCCAGTCATCTAAACTGAGATTTCCATGGGTCTTTTAGGAAACTAGTGTGTGGCTGGTAAAGAAAGTGCCAGGCAGAGAGGCACGTCCCCTCTAACCAGGAAGAGTCATATGCTGGCCTCACAGGGAGCTCTGGCTGGAGATGGGGGACCCTATGCCCCGCTATATTATCCCTTGCCTTTCTTTGGTAATGCTTCAACTTTCTTCTCCTAGTTCCTGTCCCCTCACAGCCTTGGTCTGCAGCTGTGGATCATCCCAGATCAAGTGTCCTGGGCTCATGGAGCTGGTCCATGTGGGTTTGAATATGGACCCTAAGTTTCTTAGCTAAGAGATGCTCAACACTTCACTTTCTGAATCACACACTGTTCTCCCAGAAAGCAGGGCCAGTCAGTGGCAGGGCCTTGCCTCCTGGGTGGCGTAGGCTGCCAGTGGCAGGAGATACGGCATTGAGAATGCTCAGCACAAGTCACTGTGGAAAACAGCTTGGCAGCTCCTCAGAAAGTCAAAACACAGAATTATCACAGGAGCGAGCCATTCCACTCCAGGTGCTTTCTCAAAACAACTGGCTGGAATTCTCTAGATATCCGTCCACCTGTGTTCACAGACAAAAGGTGGGAAAGACTGGAGTACCCCTCACAGATAAGCAAGCAAACACAATGTCCTCTGCGCTGCTGGGCCTGCCACCCCAAGGACGGCTCTATGAATATTTTAAGCTGGAAGAACTTGAGGACTAGCAGGAAGGACTTTCATACCTGCCACGGAAGCAGGTCACACAACCCTCATGTGCCAGAAGCTGGTGGCTCACACCTGTAATCCCAGCTATTCAGGAGGCTGAGATCTGAGGATCATGGTTCAAAATCAACTTGGGCAGAAGAGTCCATGAGACTTTTCTCTCTCTGATTAGCCAGCAAAAAGCCAGAAGTGGAGCTGTGGCTCAAGTGGTAGAGTGCCAGCTTTGAGTGGGAAATGCTAAGGAACAGTACCCAGGCTCTGAGTTCAAGTATCAGTACGGGTATGTGCGCGCACACAAACACACATTTGCACACACACAAACTACCCTCATATGAGAGACATTCTCCCTGTTCCTGGAATTGAGCCTTGTTATCTTGAAAAACAAAGGGACACTGAGAAGAACCTAAATAGATTCTCTGGCCCTGTTCATGACACTTAGCTCTTCCCCCTCTCTGTCCCTTCCTCCCACTTACAGTAAGCCTGGCACAAAACCACTCAGGAGGGACTGCCCCTTCAGGCTTTTAGTCCTTATAAAGGCTCCCATGCCGCATAGAATTGAATGAAGTAAGGGTTCATGTCTTCTGGGGTTTGGGGCAGGGGGGTGGGGGGAGGGCGTATGTCCAGATTGAGAGCTTAGAAGGTTAAAACAAAATGTACTTGAATATATTTTTCTTTCCCTGCAACATACACATTGAAATATTATTCAGATGCAGGCTTATTAAGTGTGGATGAGCCTTGAGAATAAGCCAGACACAGACAGAAAACTAATACGTAATTCCTTTTCTGTGAAGTACCTAGAGTAGTTGCATTTTTAAGAAGATAGAAAGGATAAGTAAAAACCATTGTGCCTGTGTGTGCGCACATGGGCATGCATCCATGAGTGCTGGCGCTGGGGCTTGAACTCCGGGTCTCTCGTTCTCATTTGACTTTTTTTTTAATCAAGGCTGCGCTGTACCACTTGAGCCATACATCTATTTCTGGATTTATTTTTCCTGGTTAATTAGAGATAAGAGTCTCACAGACGTTTCTGTGAGATCTTTAGATCTCAGCCTCCTGAATAGCTAGGATTATAGGCATGAGCCACCAACCACCACCCAAGTAAATATAATCTTAGAAAATGCTTCGCACAGAGCCGGGCGGGCGGAGCCCCTGGCTTCATACAGCTGCTGGGATCAGTGGTCAAAGCTAGGCTGGGACAATGGACCACTCAGCTGTACCTGCTTCTGGGCAGTTCTGCAGCTTTGCCTCTGCCCTCCACCACCAAGAGCCTTCTGCAGAGTGGGAGGGTGGAGGCGGTAGAGGTTTCCACAGGGGGCTGGGCTGAGGCTAGGGACTTGAGTGCCATTATCCCTCTCCATCTCTCAGGAGAAATGGAGACTCAGAGGTAGTCACCCAACTGGGGGAATCAATGAGAACCCAAGCCAGCATTCTCCAAGGCAAGGCTAAGAACCCCACCACCTTAACGTTAAACCAGCAAACCATGTCTCTCTTCCTTGGCCAGACTCAGGCCAGGGCGCCTCCTCCTGCTCCCACCAGGGGGCGCGCAAGACCCTTGCAAAGACGTCGGGAGGCTGGGCAAGGAGGGTCTAGAATCAGAGACGCGGCCACCTGAACTCCAACCTATGGAAACAAGAGGTTCTCATTAGACCCTGTGTGTAGTTTGATTTTTTTCCTTCTTTTTTTTTCGTTCTTCGTTTCTTAGTCTTTGGTACCACGTGTTTTGCATAATAAACAATGCAATCGGAGGAAGGGACAGGGTATCACAGAAACAGGAGGACAACGGATGGACCACAGCAACATGGATACTCACTTGATACTATGTTGGCTGTGAACCTTACAGCTTGGGGGTGGGAGGGGAATAGGGAGGGGGAGGGGGAGATAATGAGGGATGGGGCAGCAATGATTAAAAACAAATGTACTCATTGCCTTACTTATGTAACTGTAACCCCCTGCTCATCATCGTTTCAATAAAATATATCTTAAATTAAAAAGAATATGGTCTGGGGGTGGGGGGCCGGTGGTCGTGGAGGAACGGGAGCCTGAGCCTGGGAGGAAGCCACTTGGTCTGGTATCTCAGTCCTACCTTGCAAAGGCCCTTCCCCTGGGAAGACCTTGGTTTCCTTATCTATGAAATTGGGAGCAGAGCCTCTCCCCGGAATCTTCTGGAGCTGCCCCAAGTCTCCTGCCAGCTCTGAGGTGCTGGCTCTGGGATTTTCCCGAGGGATCTGCCAGCCCTGACAGAATTGGGATTTCTGGGCCTGGGCGCTGTCCCTCAGCTTTTCAGCTCAAGGCGAGCGCTCTACCACTTGAGCCACAGCGCCACTTCTGGTTTTCTGGTGGTTCATTGGAGATAAGAGTCTCACAGGCTTTTCTGCCCAGGCTGGCTTTGAACTGTGATCCTCAGATCTCAGCCTCCTGAGTAGCTAGGATGACAGGCGTGAGCCACTGGTACCAGGCTAGAATTGGGATTTCTGAGTGGAGTAAAGCAAGCTAGAGAATTCCCCAGACATGCAGACATAAGTAGTGACCCCCTCATTCCTTCTTTCATGGACAGGAGAGCCAGGAAAGCCCCCTCAAAAAGAAGACTTCCCCACCCAGCCCTGAGGGCAAGGTGAGCTGGGGGCGGGTGCATGGCTGCCCTTCCCCCCCTTCCCCCCGCCAAGAGGTGAGGTAGCTAGGCCAGGGAGGGAGCACAATTTTGCAGTGAGAGGGGCCATCAATACATACCACCCCCGGGAGAGCAGAGGTGGACAGGAGGCAGGAACCCCAAACCTGCGCTTTCCCCTCCTTCACCCCTCGCTGCCCATCACAACCTTGGAAGGCCGACCTGGCTATGGAAGCACCTGAAGCTTAGATGGACATTCGCACAGGCCCCACCGAACGCCACGCCCCACCGAACGCCACGCCCACCGAACGCCACACCCACCGAACGCCACGCCCCACTGAAAGCCAAGCCCCACCGAACGCCACGCCCACTGAAAGCCACGCCCACTGAAAAAGCCACGCCCTGCCAAAAGCCACTCCCCGCCCAAAGCCACGTCCCACTGAATGTGGCCACAACTGGCCACTTGGGGTGGGAGGGGCCCTGGGCTAAGCTAGGCCCCAGGCAGACTTCCAGTCCTCCATCTTTTTCCTGGACTTAGCTGAACCAGGTTGCTACCTGGAGACACGGGAGGCACACCCCATTTTCCTCCCAGGAACCACTGCAGGACTAAGGAAGAAGTCTCTCTTTGCAGGAGACCCTCCCTCGCTTCAGTCTGGGGGTAGCAATGGGCCCCCTCGGTCCCCGGCCCCCTGGGGAGATGGGCTGGAGAAGAACACGGGGCAGGGAGCCTGCCGTGTGGCTTGAGTTCCACTGAGCATTTTCAGTGCTTCCTTCCCTTTCGTGTGTCCTTCCCCCCAGCAGTAGGAGGGAAGGGGTGGCCATCTCCACTTGGCATGGCAGGGCTGTGTTCTCATTTCCTAGCCTTTATTTATTTAGTCTGTCATGGGGCTTGACCTCAGGGCCAAGCATTGGCCTTAAGCTTTATCACCCAAGGCTAACACTTTGAGCCACAGCTCCATTTTTGGTTTGCTGGTGGTTAATTGGAGATAAAGAGTCACACAGACTTTCCTGCCCAGGCTGGCTTTGAACCACAATCCTCAGATCTCAGCCCCCTATGTAGCTAGGATTATAAGTGTGAGCACCTGGCACCTGGCTTCTTCTGGCTCTATCTCTGCTCTCTTCTTAGCTCAATGAGGACCAGTCTCTGAAAGGACAGAGAGAATGACTCCATCTTGATGAGCAGAATTCTTTTTTTTTTTTTTTTTTTGCCAGTTATGGGGTCTGAACTCTGGGCCTGGGCGCTGTCCCTCAGCTCTTCAGCTCAAGGCTAGCGCTCTACCACTTGAGCCACAGCACCACTTCCGGCTTTTTTTCTGCTATGTGGTGCTGAGGAATTGAACCCAGAGCCTCATGCATGCAAGGCAAGCACTCTACCTCTAAGCCACCTTCCCAGCCCCAGCATAATTCTTAAATATTAATCATTATGGAGCATGTGAGCCCTAACAGAATAAGGAGGGCACCCTTGGGGGCATAGCCTCATTTTAAATCATTTGTGCTAGGCACTGGTAGCTCATATTTATAATCTTAGCTACTCAGGAGGCTGAGATCTGAGGATCCAGGTTCAGAGCCAGCCATGGCAGACAAATCCAAGAGAGTCATCTCCAATTAACCAGCAAAAAGCTGGAAGTAGAGGTATGAGTCAAGTGGTAGAGCACTAGCCTTGAGCAAAAAAGCTAAGAGACAACATCCAGGCCCTGAGTTCAAGCCTCAGTAGCAGCACAGACACACACACACACACACACACACAGGCCTAGAGGGTGCACAGCAGGGCAACATGGTCATTGTTCTGGGTGCCCTCCAAGATTGTCTCTGGCTTTCCTGGTTCCTGGCACGTGTGCCCTTGTGTCATGCCTGCCCCTGTGTAGGACTTCTAGACCAGATCTGAGAAGGCCCGGAGGGCCGCCCCACTCGCCCGCACTGCCTCTGGGAAGGCGGGCTGGCTCTCCTGCCAGCCTCCTACACAAACTGGAGCTCTCATGAATGTCTGCCGGCTGTTCTATCCATTACTAAAAACAGCCCTGTGGGGTGCGGGAGCTTGTTTGGAAGCAAATCCTCCAGCTCCACTCAGATGACCACCGCCTGGCAGACACTGGATGGCAAACACATGACTGATGAGATCTCAGGCCAGAATCCCTCAACGAAGACTCTCCCACGCTCCCGATCCCCAGAAAGAGAATGGGCCTTTAGTTGCTGTTATTGTTTTCGGTTGTTTGAAACCAGAATTTTGGGAGTCATTTGTTAGGAACTCTAGTGACACAAGGATTATGGAAACACACAAGGAAAAAGAAAGCTGTTTTAAAATAAATAATACGCTGGGCACTGTTGGCTCACGCCTGTCATCCTAGCTACTCAGGAGGTTGAGATCTGAGGATCATGGTTCAAAGCCAGCCCAGGCAGGAAAGTCCATAAGACTCCTAAATCCAATTAACCATCAGAAAACCAGAAGTGGCGCTGTGGCTCAAGTGGTAGAGCACTCGCCTTGAGCTGAAGAGCTGAGGCCCAGAGTTCAAGCCCCACAACCGACAATAAATAAATAAATAAATAAGTGAGTCAGTAACCAGGGCATGGTGGTTCATGGATGCAAAACTAGCCACGATGGATAGTTTAAATAAAAGGATCATGGTTCAGGCTAGCTAGGCTTAAAAGCAATCTCAAAAATAATCAGAGCAAGAGTGCTAAAAGTGTGGCGTAAGCGATGGAATATCCACTAGGCAAGGATAAATCCCTGAGTTCAAACCCCAGTAGTGAAAAAAGAAAAAAATGGGTATGAGGAATGTGGCACCTGCCTGTGGTCTCAGCAGAGGTAATAAGAGGAGGATCTTGAGCCTGAGGCCAGCCTGGGGTACAGAGCAAAGTCCCCAACTCAAAAACAAGCAAGTCACAACAAAACTAAGAATAATAATTAACAATAATAACCGGGACTACTTAGGGAAACGGCTGCTTCCGGGGGCAGAACAATGCAAGAGGAGCCCCGAACCTGTTGTGTTGTGCTAGGTGTTGTGGAAGTATACAAAGGAGGCAGATCAAAAGGAGTTGGAGGAATCTGGAGACACTTGAACAACAAAACTATGCTTCCCTAATATGGATATCCCCTGCAGGGGGCGGGGAAAGGCGAATACTGTAACAAAATACAAACCAGAAGCCAGAATGTAGCATACTTCTGTGGTGTCTCTACAGACAGATGAACTTCTGTTAACTCTTTAGTCTGCTTGTTCTAAAGGTTACAGAAAGGATTGTGTACTCGCTCCAGGCATGGTCAGTATCCTACACCTGTAATCCTAGCTCCTCCGAAGGTGGAGATCGGGGGACTATGGTTCTAAGCTAGCCTGAGCAGAAGAGTTTGTGAGACTTCATTTAACAGATAAAGCCGGGTATGGTGATGTGTACCTGTCATCCCAGCAACAGCAGAAGGTATAAATCGGAGGACTGCAATCCAGGGTAGCCCAGTGATAAGGCGTGACCTTAAATCAAAAATAGCTAGAGCAAGCCGGGCGCTGGTGGCTCACACCTGTAATCGTAGCTACTCAGGAGGCTGAGATCTGAGGATCGTGGTTCAAAGCCAGCCGGGCAGGAAAGACCGTGAGACTCCTATCTCCAATAAACCACCAGAAAACCGGAAGTGGCGCTGTAGCTCAAGTGGTAGAGCGCTCGTGAGCTGAAGAGCTGAGGGACAGAGCCCAGGCCCAGAGTTCAAGCCCCACGACCGACCAAAAAAAAAAAAAAATCGCTAGAGCAGTAGTGCTTAAGCCTGTAAGGTTATTTAGGAGGCAGAGTTCAGGGGATTGTGGCACAAGGCCAGCCCCTGGGCAGAAAAGTTTATGAGACCGCATCTCAACTCATGGCTGAACACAGTGGCACATACCCTTCCATCCCAAGCTGCAGGGGAAGCACAGTGATCGGGTACGGTGGCAGATGCCTGTCATCCCAGTGACTGAGGATCGTAGTCTAGGCCAGTCCTGGCATCAAGTAAGACCCTATATAATAAATAACCAACATCGCCAGGCTCTTCCCATGATTCACACCTGTAAAAGCAGCTATGCAGGGGCTGAGCTCTGAGAACAGAAGTCTGAGGGTCTGAAAGACTCTCAGCTCCAGTTCACTAGCAAAGAAAAAAAATGGAAGTGGAGCTTGTATGCTTGGCTTCGATCTCTTATTGTACTATTTGCTTTGTATTTCTCCTATCGGGTCTCTTTTTTTTTCTCCTTTCTTGCCTCGTCCCACCCACCTGCAATTGTCCACACAGCAGAAAATGACCCTCAGAAATGAAGATGAAATGAAGACATTGTCCACAAAGAAAAACTGAACAACCCACGTAGCAGCAGCACAGGCCTGGGGAACAGACTAACAGTGGGTGATTTTTTTTTCAGGCAGGATAAAATGAATCCCAGATGGAAACCTGGAAATGCAGAGGCAAGGAAGGCCAGTGCAGAGAAAATATTTACCTAATCTAAACAAATATTGCCTGTGCCAAACAATAATAATAATGTCTCACGGAGTTTGAAATAGAGAAAGGACTCAAATGCCAGATGGTACCAGATGACAATGCAGATAAGTCAGGAGGAGGTAAATGGACTTTTCTTCTTGTTGTTGTTTTATTTTTATTAAGTAGTTGTACAAAGGAGTTTCAAAACTCCACAAGTCAGGTTCTGAGTACAGTACCTCTTGATCGGTGTCACCCCTTCCATTGTTCCCCTCTACCCCATTTTCCCCATCTCATCTCTACTCTCAAGTAGGTTTTTGTTTGGTTGTTTTTGTTTTTATCAGTTGTGGGGCTTGAATTCAGCCTGGATGCTGTCCCTGAGCTACAGTGCCACTTCTGGCTCAAACAAGGAACTTTCCTGTTCCTCTATTTCCCACCTCCACTTTGAACTTGGGTTCTCAGGTCTCAGTCTCCTGAGTTAGTTAGTAATACAGGCATAAGCCACCAGCATGGGGTGTAAATGGAGTTTTAAGTGGCTTAAGATGCCTGTATTTTTGCTAGAATGATGAACAGATTCATTCACATCAGGCTTTAATAAGTCCAGGATGCACATTAGCATATTCAAGATAACCACTAGGAGAAAGGAAAACTAGCAAATTAGCAAGAGGGTAGTGTGGATTAATAAATATGCCAAATTAATCCCAAAGAAGGAAAGAAAGGGGGGGGGGATAAATCTGACCTCTTTCAGCTTTTTAAAAACTAAAACATAAGAAGCATTGATGATCATTGCTTGAATTGTGAAATCTGCCTTACATATAACAAATGTCCTTCAGTCTCTAATCCACAGATAATAAAAAATAAACCTAAAAATCAAAGCCAACTGCAGGGCATTAGGCACACACAGTGTATGTGTGTGCGTGCACACACACACACACACACACACACACACACGAGCCCTTTCTGTAGAAAAAAAAAAGAATCTGAAGCTTATTTGCCAAAATTCTGTCAATGTCTGTCCTGCCTGGTGGGGGTATCGAGGAAGATAAGGGAGTGGGAATCCTAGAGAAAACTGCCAATTTCTGCCTTGCGTACAGTCTATGAAATTTGAGCATTTTTCCATTAAATATGCATGACTTAATAATTGCACTTCGCCAGCAAGCCAAAAATCGATTTCCGTGTCGAACAATAAGTGAAAAACGACACCGTGAAGATCTGGGATGGGGTCGTCCTTGCCATGCCCCGCTGTGGCCGCACGGCGGCGCTGCGGGGCAGCCCGGCCGCGGGGGGCGGGGTTACGGGGGGAGGGAAGCTAGGTGCGTCCGCAGGGAAAGATTGATTTCCGCGGCGCCCGGCTTGCATCCTTTCCAGGTGGCACCAAGTCAATCGTTCCCTGGTGTGTGTGGGTGGGGGGGGAGAAGCCTCCGAGCCTACCCACGCGGTGGCGCTGCTGGCGGGGTCCGGGTGCGTCCCTGGAGGGTGCTTCTGTGGCTTGTTCCAGCCATCTCGCAAGGTCTGGAGTTCCCCGGCGGGGCCCCGTGGTCCCCTTGGGCTGTCAGGAGGCGGGTCGGCGGAGCACCTCGCCCGGCCGGAGCGGGACCGGGGGCCTGGCCTGGGCGAGGTGAGCCTTGGGCCCTCGGCTAACTCGGATTCCTCCTTCCGAGCCTAGAGTTTGAATCCCGCTTCGGTGCGGAGCCTCTCCGTAGCTCCGAAGGCGTCCCCGGGCGTCCCGCTCCCAGCGCCACCCCGCCACCGGGTTGGGCGTTGGGCCGGGCTGGCACGGAAGCCGGGGCCTGCGTGCCGGGGCCCGGGCACCGCGCAGGTGCGGCACAGTCGCTGGGCCCGGCAGACCCCTTGCAGGGAGGGGGCCTTTGCTTTCGGGGAGCACGTGAGGATAAAAGGCACTGCTGCGGGTGGGGTGCGGGCGGGAGAGCCGGGACCAAGGGCGCCCGCCAGGAGGAAGCCCGGGACCTGCTGGGCCCTGCTACAGGGACAGATGCTCTGGCATGGCTGGAGCCGCAGGTCAGCCCACCCACAGTGCTCAGCCTCTTCCCTACACACATGGTCGCCTTCGGGCCCTCAGTGTCCAGCCCATGTGCCCAGCTAATTGCCCCCAACCAGTGCCCTCCCCGCATCCGTCGTCTCCACTAGCTGCTCCTTCATGTCCGTCTCATGATAACCCTGCAACCAGTTTACGGTCTAACCCAACCTGCTGCCTGTCTAATCCGGGCCCCGCCCACCACAGCCTGCTGCCTGTCTAATCCAGGCCACGCCCACCACAGCCTGCTGCCTGTCTAATCCGGGCCCCGCCCACCACAGCCTGCTGCCTGTCTAATCCAGGCCACGCCCACCACAGCCTGCTGCCCGGCTAATCCAGGCCCCGCCCACCACAGCCTGCGGCCTGTCTAATCCAGGCCCCGCCCACCACAGCCTGCTGCCCGGCTAATCCGGGCCTCGCCCACCACAGCCTGCTGCCTGTCTAATCCAGGCCCCGCCCACCACAGCCTGCTGCCCGTCTAACCCAGGCTACTTCCACCATCTCTTTTGCTGACCTCCATGGTCTTGCAGCCCTCCACAGTTCCCTGCCCTTCCTTGGGACTCCCAGGGCCCCACTGGGCGCTTGCCTCTGTCCCTGCCATTGTTTTGATCTGTCTTCTCATTGCAAACCCAGGGGTCAGGGAAGAGACCAGTCCTGACCCTGCACACCTCCCCGCTGGTGTCCCCTGAGCTCCGCTCCTGCCCCTGCCCAGCTGTCTTGGCCAGTCTTCCCGCTCCAATGCCCTTGCACCCGCCCGGCCTCAATCCCCTATCCCTGGGTCAGAATACCCACCCCCATCCCTCTGTCCTTCAGTGCTGGCCTCACCCCAGGGGCGAGCTGGAAGCCTAAGTTCCTGCCCCCAGCATCAACCTGTCCTCCCCTCCCCCTTTCAGGCCCCGCTCCAGCCTCTTTCTACTTCTGCCGACTGTGCGGCTCCAACCTGCCCTCTCCAACCTGGCACCCAACCTGCACCACCATCCAGCCCTCTTCTCTTCTCTACACCTCCTCCCTGCATCTCCTGTGGAGTCCTCCTTCCTG
Organism: Dipodomys ordii; assembly: GCF_000151885.1. Classification (NCBI taxonomy): domain Eukaryota; kingdom Metazoa; phylum Chordata; class Mammalia; order Rodentia; family Heteromyidae; genus Dipodomys; species Dipodomys ordii. The sequence continues at coordinate 949,503 of NW_012267343.1, read as the reverse complement.
TCCCCAGCACCAGCCCTAGCCCCCTGCAGTCTATTCCCCATCTAGAAGCCAATCTGTGAGTCCTGGGCCTCAGCTACCCCAGACTTTCCAACTGTCTGCCTCCCCACAAGAGTACAACTAAACTAAGCCTTCCCC
>NW_012267343.1:909157-945747 GCF_000151885.1 Dipodomys ordii | reverse complement strand
CCCCCCCGCCACCACCACATACACACCCCTTCCACAACCACTTCCTGGCACAGAACTCTGCATCCTTCACTTCTAAGGGCCACCACAGTGTTCCACCCGGCCTTCCCCCCTCAGGCCACTTTCCACACAGCCACCACACAGGTCCTTGAGTCACTTTCCTGCTCCCGCCTTGGGTCCCCCACTCCCCCTGGTTGGCTCACGAGGCCCTCTGTGATGTGGCCTCTGAAACCTCTTGGTCCTCTTTGTCTTCTCTTGGTCTGTTCTTCTGCCCATCCACCCATCCAGCCATACTGGCCCTCCGTCTGACTGTCCTGCCCACCGAGCTCATTCCTACACAGCCTGTCCAGGCTCAGTCTACTCCTGGATGCTCAGCCCCTGATCTTGGCACAGAAGTCTCCACTTTCTGGCTGAGTCACTGTTCAAAAGCAAACGTGTAATCCAGGCTCAGGTGGCTCACACCCGTAATCCTAGCTACTCAGGAGGCTGAGATCTGAGGATCATGATTCAAAACCAGCCCAGGCAGGAAAGTCTGTGAGACTCTTATTCCAGTTAACCATCAGAAAACCAGAAGTGGTGCTGTGGCTCCAGTGGTAGAGCATTAGCCTTCAACCAAAAAGCTCAGGGACAGTGCCCAGGCCCTGAGTTCAAGCCCCACAACTGACAACACACACACACACACACACACACACTAAAACTAAATTGGACCCTGATATAAGGCTCTGAATGCCTCCCCCCTTTCCCACTGACAGCCTATGAGATCTTAGATGACAGGAATATTAGCCACTCCAGGTCCTAGAAGGGGCAGACAGAAAATCAGCACTGGAGAGTTGTTTCTGGGAGGTGTGGAAGAGTCAGGTGGGGCGTGCCCGCCCTGTGTGCCAGGCTGGGAAGGTAGAAAGGCAGCAACTACCTAGACCTCAGAGCTACAGAGCTGCAGAGCTACAGACAGTACTGGACAGATGTGTGCATGATCTTCCCAGAAGCCACGTTGGCCTTCATGAACAGCTAGTGGTAACCTAGTGGGGACGGTCGTGCGGCCACTGTGAGGCCACCCTGCGGCTACATCAGGAGCCTGGCGACCATGTAGATGTGAGCGAACCCAGGAGGGGAGGGAAGCTCGCTGCTGGAATAGCTAAATATAGCTCATTCATAAAATGAGGGCCCAGTGTGGGAAGGCTGCCAGCTTAACCCGACTCCCTTCTCAGTAGACACCCCCCCACACACGGGCCACACCCCTGCCTGTGGGTACCACCCTGTCTCCCCGTCTCCCTCCTAGCCCTTCTTTCCTGCTCTGGGGTGGGGGGACTGGAGTGAGGGGGTGCACCCTGAGAGGCTAAAATCAAGTCTCTTCTTTTGAGCCTCAGCTTGGTCCAATGTAAACCGAGTCTGGGGTCGGTCCCATTCTCCTTACCAGGCTGAAGCAAACTAGGGTTTCTGTCTGAATGACTCTGATGTCCAAGGTCAGTGGCTCACGCCTGTAATCCTAGCTACTCAGGAGCGCTCAGGATCACAGTTCAAAGCCAGCCAGGAGAGGAAAGGCCAGGAGAGCCTTAGCTCCAGTGAACCACCAAAAACCCAGAAGTAGGGCTGTGGCTCAGGTGGTAGAGCGCCAGCCTTGAGTGATAAAGCTCAGGGACAGCATCCAGGCCCCAAGGTCAAGGCCTGCTACTGACTGGCACAGACAACACAAGCAGACTCCATGCGTCTGTGTACAAATAGACCCTGGTGCTCTCTTCACCCGGTGGGGGGCGGGGATCAACCTATTGAACTTGCCTATTGGCTGGGGCATCCTTGTCCACCCCCACACAGCCTGCCCCAGGATTAGACAGGAGGAGGGTTGGGACCTGCAGCTGGCCTGGGTGGGCCTGATCTGCCTGTAATTAAGACAGCCGATGGTGAGAGCTGTCATCCAAGATGGACAGGAAGGGGGAGGGGACAGGAGGAGCCGCCATGGCCTGGCCGGCCACGTCAGCAGTCACTGGTTCTCAGTGGACAGCTGGCAGGACCCTGCCACCCATGGCTTGGCCCCTCGCCTGGCCCCTCCTGCCTCCATCCCTGCCTCCCCTCTCCTCCACTCCCTTTCCTGAGCCATCTCTCCCAAAAGCAGGTCACTGAGGCCGGGCTTCTGGTGTTAGGGCGGGGGCAGTGGGGTTTCTCCAGTGCCCAGCGCAGGGACATCCGGGCGGGAACTGAAAGGAGGTCATCTTTGCCTGATGCCTCTGGGCTGTACACGTGCCCTTCCACCTCGAGCAAGGCCCCCTCCCACCCACCCCCCCAGGCTGGGGGGCAGCCCTCCCTGGCCCTGGCCCCTGACCCCTGACCCTTTCTACCAGATAGGCCTCAGGCCCCAGTTTTCACCAGCCCCCTGCTCTGATGCCTTCTATTTCCTGGCAGTCCATCCACATCCGTCCTCTCTCCCTGCCAGGTCAGACGCTGCCTCTTCCAGGCGGCCCTCCTGCCCCCACCAGCCCATGAGGCTGGGCAGGAAGGAGTGAATCTTTGTCCCTCCCTCATCCGCCCCTGACTCTCTCCCTCCCCTGGACAAGCCATTCACCTGTCCAAAGAGCATTGTCTTCACCTTTAACCTGGGTGAGCTGATTCTACTAGAAAAGGCTGTCCTGAGCCTCGAGGGGGGCCTGGGGGGTAAACACCCCCAACCTGTGCCCCCTTTCGCTGTGTGACTTGAGTGTGGCTGGCGTTTGCTGTTCTTTCAGATGGTCATTGTTTCTGTGGCCTCCAAGTTAAGATCTTCCTACCTTAGACTCCGAAGTGCTGGGATTACAGGCATCACCACCAAGCCCAGTGCCATCGTTTTTTTGTTTTTGCTTTTGCTAGTCCTGGGGCTTAAACTCAGGGCCTTGCTCCTCTTGCTTAGTTTTTTTGTTGTTGTTGTTGTTCACTGTAGGCTGGTGTTCTACCACTTGAACGACACCTCTACTTCAGGCCTTTTTGCTGGTGTATTGGAGAGAAGAGTCTTGAATTTGTCTGCCTGGGCTGGCTTCCAATTGAGCTCTTCAGATCTCAGTCTCCTGAATAGCTGGGATGACAGGCGTGAGCCACTGGCACCTGGTTCCCTTAATTATTCTTGTTTGGATTGTAGACACCTGGTCCAGCCCTGCCCTGTGACCCACCCTCTCTTAAACAGTAAGCAGTGAGGCCATGCTCAGGACAGCTGGGATTCCCTGGACTAACTGAGGCCTGCGCCCACAGGCGCAACCTGGCCCATCCCTGCCTCTGTCCACCCTCCCCCACCTACCTGGATGTACCTGGAGGCCTGGGGGGGGGGTGCTGGCAGCCAATGTCTCCTGCAGTCTTTAGCTACTGCAGTCCCAATCCTCCTTCTTTATTGGGTTAACTCCTAGACAAGCTCGAAGCCCCAGTGCAGGTGCCCCTTCTTCTGGGAAGCCTGGCCTGGCCACCACCCCAGGTCCACACAAGACCCTTCCCTGTGCCCGGTGCACATTGCCATGCCCTGTTTACCTGCCAGCTGCTTCCCCTGGAGGCAGAGATGCTCCCCCTCCAAAAGAAAAAAGAGCCACTAACTGAATGGATGGATGAGTCAATACTGCACCCCTCCTCCCCCCCCCCCCACTGCAGGAAATGTCTGGGAACAGATTTGAGTGGGAGGTTCCAGCAGGGCCTGGGAGAAGTCCCTGTGGGCTTAGACACCTAACACAGCCCCCCACCCCCCCCTACAAGTGGGTCAGCCTCCTCCTCTTCCCACAGCCACCCCCCACCCCCCAGCCAGCCTCCAGATGTGGTCCTGTCTCTCTGTCTTCTTCCCATCTGCACAGGCTGGCCGGCCCCCCCCAGCATCGCGGGCAGCCGGGGCCCAGCGTTTTCCTATTTTAGACATCTCGCCGCCTCGGTCCCTTCTAATGTTTCCAGCCCAGGCTGCGGGGGGAGAGGAGAAAGAGGTGACTGCTACTTTAAATGTGCTGGATGCAGGGGGGGGCGGAGAGCGGCCTGCGCCCAGCAAGACCCAGTCATCTAGTTGGAAAAGCCGCCAGATGGAATACAAAAGCAGAAAGGCTGGCGCTCATGGAGACGGCCTCAGTTCATAAATCAGGCAGGGCCACGGCCCAGGGGCCCGCGCACCATGGAGCCCGACTCCCTCCTGGACCCAGGCGGCTCTTACGGTAGGTGGTGGAGTTGGGCATTTCAGCTGCGGCAGACTTTGCTCTGCTTCAGGAATCCAAGTCAACAGCCGGGCAACTGTGTGTCTCAGGACTCTGGGGGTGCATGGGTGCCCAGATCACCAGGCAAAGGGGGGAGTGGTGGGCAGGGGAGGCTGGGGGGGGTGTCCCCTGTGGGCCTCGGGCACTGGGCTAGGGGCTGGGGAAGGGAGAGGGTTTCTTGGTTTGTTTGTGTTTGGCTCTTGGCTAAGAAGAGAGGGAAGGAAGTTTGCAGGTGCCCGGCTGTCCCTCAGACCCACCGGCTAATTCAATGAGTGTGACATCTTCCCCGTACTGTGCGCACACAGAGCCCGCAGCGGGGCTGTCTTATGACTAAAAGGCAGGACTCAAGCTCCAAGTGCTCCTCCACAGAGTGAGTCCTGGGCGAAGTTGTCTGGGACAGAGGCCGAGGCCCCTCTAGGGGGGAGTTTCTGCTAGCTTGGGGCTCCCTAGGGACCAGCATGGGGCTCCTGGCACTGCCCCATGGGGTCAGGCTGTTGGCCACACAGTGCCCATCTCTGGGTAGCGCGGGGCAGGGGTGGGGGGAGGGAAGAGCAGGTTGGGAGGGGCTCGTGGGGGGGAAGGCGCTCACTGTTCACCTCAAAGATGAGATGTGAAGAGGCAGCCTTTTAGGGGTTCCATTTCCTCTTAGGACCATGGTCTCCACTAAAAATAGAACCTCAGCTCTCCTCCCCCCAACCCCAGCCTGGTCCTGTGTCAAAACCTCATTCCTGGACCTAACCCTCCCTCTCCCTCCTTCCCCCCCCCCCCGTGGCCAGTGCCTTGGGGACACGGCTGTGCCATGTTTGGAGCTGCGGGCCCCAGGGGACTGTGGCCAGGCCCAGCCGAGGTCTTGGCACGTTGGCCATCGATCGGGCGGCCTGTGGCTGACCTCGGAGTGCCGGGTGCCAGGCTGGGTGTGAGGGCTGGGGGTATTTCATCCTAAGAGAAAAGATGGGGTTTAGTGGCTGGCGGAGTGGGGAGCGGGGGGGGGAAGGGAGAGAAAGGGGGGAGGGAATCAAGGAGAAAGAGCAGCCCCTGGTCTGGAAGAGCGTCCCCCCCTCACCCCAACCTACCAGGGGGGGAGAGGGGGTTCTGGCGCCTCCGGGGAGAGCAGGAGGGGCAGCCGTGGCCAAGCTGGAAACTGAGGCTTGTTTTCCCCTCCCTGTAGGGCACTGGGCACACTGGGCCCGTTGGGGAGCCTGCTGCTGGCATCCGTAGGTACGCCTCGGGCAGAGAGGGGTCTGGGACCCGAGGAAGAGGCACAGAGACAGAGGAAGGCCTGGCAAGGAGGCAGGCCGGGTGGGAGGTCCCAGGCGTAGCTGGTGGAGGCTGGCCTCACAGCCCGGGCCTCCCACACAGCTAGCCTCCGAGATGCAAAGCTAAAGGGACCATCTTGGGCCAGAGCAGCAAGGGAAGCAAGTCCCTCCTTCTGTCTGAACTCTGGTCTACATTCATTCATTCATTCATTCACTCAACATTCATTTCAAGTCTTGGACTGGGCTGTGGGGTCTAAAAATAAGCCTTCCTGACACCCCCAGGTTAGTCTGGGAGACACACCTACTCTGAGCTGAGTAAGCCAAGGCTCTAACCCCACACTTGCAGTCTTAGAAGGCTGCCTGGAGGAGGCGACCCTCCCCTGAGTAAATCAAGGACTGTCTTTGTCAGCTGATTGTGTGTTGATGTATTAGAGACAGGGAGGCTTACACGATGGAAGTTTCAGGAACAACAACAATTCCACGTTCTGGAAATGAGGTGTTCAAGGCCCACAGTCCAGCGGGTTGAGACCGAGTGTCCGTGGAGGCTTGCTTCCCGGCTTGCAGGTGGCTACGTTCAGCTCAGTCTTCCCATGGCTCTCGGGAGCAAGTGTGCAAGTGGAGAGGGGGAACAAGGGGCACACTGCTGTGTTCCCTTGGGGACACTAATCCTCTGGGCTCAGGGAACCGGCTCATGGAACCTCTATCCAAATGCAGCCTTGCAGGCTGCTGGTTACAGCTCCTCCATGTAAGTCTGGTTGAGGACCCAGAAACCTTCCCTCCCTGACCTTCTCCTCCTCCCACCTCACCCTCTTTTCAAAACCCTCTCTTCACCTGGCACCATTGGTTTTTCCTTTTCTCTCCCAGCTTCTGCCATAATCATAGGCCTCAAAGTCCATCTCACCCCAGGGCCTTTGCACATGCTGTTTTCCTCTGCTTGGGGCCGGTGGGGGGGGGGGGAGAGGATTGTCCTTTCAGTCTACACTAAACCAACTCCTTTTTTTCTCATTCCCCAAATCCACTGAAAAGTCACCTCCTCAAAAAGCCTTCCCCTAGGCCATGTATTACCCTGTCCCCAAGCCATGAAATAATGAAGTTTAGGCCCAACTCTCATGGTCTCTCTTGTCTTAGAGAGTTTTTGTTTGCATGGCTTTGTCATGTGTTTAATCTGGGTGCCCCCCCCCATCTGCCAGCTCCCAGTCTGCCCTGCCTCTGGCTGTCTCCTGGTATGCAGTAAGCACCCAGCCAATACTTGATGGATGAGGGAGGAAGGGAGGGAAGGGATCCCTAATAGAGGTGCAGCAGGTGGGGAGGGGGGAGAATGGCACAGATGAAGGGTTTGGCAGGATCTAGAAGCTTCTCTGGTGCTGACAGGTATGGGGTGCTTTCGGTTGGGGACTGGCAGACTGAGGTTCTTGGTGGGGTCTGGGCAGGCCAGCGTCGGGTGTGGTGGAGCTGGGGTGAGCTCTGGGCTGCGTCCCTTGCTTCACGCCTGTCCTGAACTCACTCTTCACCAGGATGCAGGGGCTGGGCCTGTGGGGTGTATGGGGGGGCAGCCACCGGTACTGCAATACAGACAGGGCCGACCCCCCCCCCAGAGGACCAGAAGAGGCCTAGGGGTGAGAAGCCCTGCGACTCAGGTTGCAGCCACAGGGGGAGCTCCAAGCCAATGTGGGAAGATGTGCAGGAGAGAGCGGAGAGGCTGCAGAGCTCCTCATGGGCAGGCCTCAGTTTCCCTATACAGACATGATGTGAGGGTCAGACAAGATCTGTTCCTTTACTAGGCATGGTGATGCATGCCTGTAATCCCAGCACTCAAGAGGCTGAGGCAAGCCGGGCGCCGGTGGCTCACGACTGTTATCCTAGCTGCTCAGGAGGCTGAGATCTGAGGATCGTGGTTCAAAGCCAGCCCAGGCAGGAAACTCCATGAGACTCTTATCTCCAGTTAACCACCAGAAAGCTGGAAGTGGAGCAGTGGCTCAAGTGGTAGAGCGCTAGCCTTTAGCTGAAGAGCTGAGGGACAGCACCCAGGCCCAGAGTTCAAGCCCCAGGACCGACAAAAAAAAAAAAAAAAGTCTGAGGAGGAAGAGCTCAAGCGTGAGGCCATCCTGGGCTAGGGATGTGAAATCCGGTCTCAAATCCAGAGCCTCCCTCACCTCCCCACCCCCCAGCCCCCCACCTGCAAAAAAATCTGTCCTTCAGAAAAGCACATTCTTCCCATCTGTCTTAAGATTGGCAGAGAAAGGGAAGAAAGAGGGCCTGACAGCAGGCCAGCCCTAATGGAAGACCCCGCTCTGCCAAATGCTCTCTCTCCAGTGCTCACGAGGCCTGTGGTTTTGGTTGCCACACTCCTAGCATACAGGTTGATGCTCTCGCCTGACTGCTGCTTAAGAGTAAGGACGTTGCGGGGAGGGGGGGGCAGGGTCGTGTCGTTACTACCACTGTATCCTCAGGACCTCACACCTTGCCTGGCCCTGAGGAGGGGCTGCGCACAGCCATTGAGTGAATGGATGAGTGAACAAGTGAATGAATGAATGAATGAATGAATGAGTTGAAAGAGTAGTAAATGAATGAATGGGCAAGTGACTAAGTGAATGGACCAGTGAATGAATGAGTAAATGGGTGGTTGAGTGACTCAGTGAATGAATGAGTGAATGATGAGTGAATGTGTGAATGAGTAAAAGAGTGAATAAATAAGTGAATTAGTGAGTAGGCGAACGAGAGAGTGAATGAATGAAGGAGTGAAGGAGTGAGTGAGTGGGTGCATGAGTAATTGAGTGCTTGAGTGAGTTAAAAGAGTAGCAAATGAATGAGTGGGTAAGTGAATGAACAAATGAGTAAATGAGTGAAGGAATGAGTGAGAAGGAATGAATGAGTTAAAGGCAGAGTGGCTGAGTGAGTACTGAGTGGAGGAGTGAATGGGACCACCCACCCTTCAGTCACCCCTCCCCCCACTTCCTGGAATGAGAGCTACAAAAAAAAAGTGGCTGCCTGTCATCCTAGCTGCTCAGGAGGCTGAGATCTGAGGATCGCGGTTCAAAGCCAGCCCAGGCAGAAGAGACTGTGAGACTCCTATCTCCAATAAACCACCAGAAAACTGGAAGTGGCGCAGTGGCTCAAGTGGTAGAGTGCTTTGCCTGGAACTGAAGAGCTGAGGGACAGCGCCCAGGCTCAGAGTTCAAGCCCCATGACAGACCCTCCCCCCAAAAAGTGACTGTCATTTCAGGGCGCTGGACTCTTTGTCCAGAATGTTCCAGTGCTAGCCATTTCAGCTCCCAAGCCTCAGCCCCTGGCACTGGTCTCCCCTGTGGCCCGCACCTCACCCCCCCATCCCTTCCCCCAACCCCTGTGTTGCTGGGTGGCCTGGAGCGGGTCCCTGCTCCTTCCCCAGACTCAGCCACCCCTCTGATGAGTGGGCCCACCCAGGCCTGCCCTGCCTGCAGTGCCCTGCTCCCTATATCCCAGGGGAGCCGGGGTCATGCGCTGGACTCTGGCTGGGGGTCAGACAGACTCGGGGAGGACCTGGAAGAGGCCAGTGGGGATTGGAAATCCTGCGAATGTGGCGCTCAGGAGCCAGGTGGAGGCCGGGCCACTGGCAGGCCCATAGATGGGTGCCATTTTATTGCCTGTACACTGACCTGCCCTGTGCCAGGCTGCAGGCACCTCTCTGGTGCATTGTGGGTTGTCTACTCGGGTCCTCACAGCCAGGCTGGGCCTTTGCATGAGGAAACCGGAGGAGGACACTGAGGCTCAGGGAGCTGAATGATTGGCCGAGAGCCCACAGCCATGATCCGAGCCCAGACCGCCGGGCTGCAACGCGTGAGATTTGGGTTCTGAGGCACTGGCTCTGAGTCATTAGTGTCAGAGCTGCCACGGGTGCAGGCTCCCTGAGCTGGCTGATGGAAAATTCTACCTTTTTCAGAGAATGTGAGGAAAGCAGTTCAATGAAGAGCGGACTACTGGCAGGACAGGAACCCCAGGGGCTCAGCGGGGGACAGCCAAAGGCAGAAGCAGCTGTAATGGATGGGCTTGGTCTAATGAAAGAGCTATTTCAGGCTGGAAGCCCTCAGGGGGCTGATGTCTCCAGCTGTGGCCCTTCCCAGAAGAGGAGAAGGCCAACATGCCATCTAGGGGCTTCGACTCCTCTGGGATGGTGACGTGCCAGCTACCAGCCTCGTTCTGTCACCTTCCCACAGACCCAATGAGCTCTGTGAAGCTCAGAGAGGCAGAGTGACTAAATTAAGCCACACAGCCGGGGATGGTGTCTAAGGAACATGCCCCCTGGCGGTATCTCAGGCCTCCTTCTGGCCCTACTAACTCAACAGGTCCTGGCCAAAGACCTGGGACTCCCAAGCCTCAGTTTCCCCCTCTGTGAAATGATACTAGAGCCTGGCCTACTTGGGGTGAAGAAGGGTTGCAAGAGTCTAAATCCATCTTGCTCTGGGGCCCTCAGGCCCTTGCTCCGGCTCAGGCTGGTAGGGGCTTCATAGGAATTGAAGTCAGAGAAGCCTTCTTCCACCTTAAACCCTTCCCTGGGGGGAGATGAGGTCCAGCTGGGGTCCTTTTTATTGAGCACTTACAATGTGATCAACTCTATGCTGAATGCTTTCTTTTGTTGTTACTGCTTTTGGTGTTTGTTTTGCTTTGTTTGTGTGCTGGTAATTAGGGCCTAGGTACTGTCCCTTAGCTTTTTTTGCTCAAGGCTGGTGCTCTACCACTTGATCCACAGCTCTGTGTATGTGTGTGTTTTAGTAAATTGGAGATGAATCTGATAGACTTTCCTGCCTGGTTGGATTGCCTGGTCAGTCCTCAGATCTCAGCCTCCTGAGTCACTAGGATTACAGGTGTGAAACATATACACCCAAAGTTCTGCATGAATGGGATCATTACAGTCCTTGCAAGCCCACCAAGGCTCGGAGGGCCCTAGGCCACTACGCCAGTGAGGAAGACACGTGTGGTTTGAACTCAGGACTCCCAGAAGCTGTTTTCTTCCACACCGTGCTCCCTCTTGGCCCCTGGTACAAGGGGCTTTCTTGTGCCTCCGATCTGCTGGCTGGATGATGCCTGGGCCTCTGGACATCCTAGCAGGTGGAGAAGTGGGAGAACTTAGGGAAGAGGCTAAAATCAGGAAGAATGGCCAGTAAGAAACAATGAGGCCAGAAAGGGAGGGGCTTGAATCAGTGATGCACCTGAGCCTGGGGCCACCGGCTGCACAGGAAAGCAGGGGCTGAAGGCCAGGGGTGAGGGGAAGAGGGAAGGACATCTTGTCTGGACCGGGCAGGGCTGGGCCAGGACAAAGCTTTGCTGAGAGCAGTTTCTGCCTCATGGCACCTCCACATGGAATTGGCCTTGATCTGAAGCCAGCCAGGGACTTTCTCCTTGGGAGCAAGGGGGGGGTAGGGGAAGGGTAAAGGGGGGCGGATAAATGGTGTCTTCTATTGACCTGGCCAGCAGCTGCCTCCTTGTGAGGCCTGGTGAAGATCTTTGCTAAACCCATCCGCAGCTCTCCCCCACCATGGCTTTCCTGGTACCTCATTAAATTTCCACTTTGTAGATGAGCACTGGCCACCGTCTTTCCTGTAATGATGGGGACCTGGCACCCAGGTTGCCAGACCAATGGATGCCCCAAGTCTAGCCTTCAGCCCACAAGTGGGGACCATTGCCTTAGCTATGCTGTGGGCTGCTGAGGCCTTCCGAACTCTGGAAAGCCTCCCCCAAAAGTCAGCTCCTGGAGCCCAGCAAAGCTGGAGTGAGTAGGAAACAGCCCGAAGCATGTGGACACCAAGGGGGAAAGGTCCACTGGAATCTTCCTGCAAGATGGAGGCCAAAGGAAGAACCAGATGCACCCAAGGTCCATCCTGCCTCCTAAAACATCTACATCCACCAGTGTATCAAAAACTGAACTCACAGCCAGGCAGTGGTGGCTCACGCCTCTAATCCTAGTTACTCAGGAGGCTGAGATCTGAGGATCACAGTTCAAAGCCAGCCTAGAAAGGAAGATCCATGAGACTCTTATCTCCAATTAACCACCAAGAAACCAGAAGTGGCCCTGTGGTTCAAGGCAGTAGAGCACTAGCCTTCAGCAAAAGAGCTCAGGGACAGTGCTCAGGCCCTGAGTTCGAGCCCCATGACCAAAAACAAAACAAAACAAAAAAACTGAACTCACTGATAGGGCTCAAGGCAAGCCACAGTCTGACCGCTCAGACACCCTGCCCTGGTCTCTGCCACAACCTTCTCCATCTATTCCCACCATCCTGAATTAATCTCCGCTGGCACATGCCATTCTCTGTCACCTTTGCCCTTGAGGATCACCCTGCCTGGACTGCTCTCCCGTCTCAGCTTTGCCTGCTGACTCTTGACGTTGGTCCATCCTGAGGCCAAGGCGCCACTCACCTCCTCCAGGAAGCCCTCTTGCTTTCTACTTGCCCTCCTTGTGTGTGTGTGATTCCTGCTGAACCAGACTGAGAACTGGAGAGGCTGAGCTAGATAGGGTGAGGAAAGGGGCAGGATGACCCCTGGTCTCCAGACCACCAGGCAGAATGGCAAAAGAGGTGGGCGTCTGTACTGAGAGGGAGACATCCGTGGCAGAGAAGATTCTGGATGGGAGGGACGAAGATGGTTTCCTGGCTTGTGGAGCTATGTGAGGGCTTTCTGTAGTTTGTGGTGGTGCTTCTAGATATGACAGGGAGAGAGGCCTCAGGCCCATGTCTGAGGAGACTGCTCGTTCACCCAGTCATTCAGGTTTGTCTGCCTCCCCCAGGAAGCCCTCCTAGACTAGTCGCCTGAGGCCATTCCTGCTGCTATTCCTTCCCTCTGTGTCCTGGCCTAGACCTTTGAATGCTTCAGTGGGGAAGGAGCCACGTTGTCCAGCAGAAGGGCAAACACACAGAAAAGTGGCCGGTCCTCTGGCCAGAACAGAGCGGCCTGGGTCAGTAGCAGAGGTGGGGGGGGAGGGTAAGTTCCCCTCCAATCAGAAGCACGCACCCAGGTGACTGCATTCCTCCAGGTAGATGTGTGGACAGGGAGCCTGGGGGAGGGTCAGGCTCCATGTGAGGCTGGAATTTCAAAAGAGCCAGAGCTTGGAGACTGTGGTTTCTAGGTGGGGGGTGTTCACTTCCTCATCACTTCCTGTCCAGCACCTTTTCCCCACTTGACTAATGGTGGAAGGCTGGGCCCTGAGAACAGAGAATAGAGCCATTGGCCAAGGCAGTGGAAGGCTATTCTAGAAGGAAACTAGAGAGATGGAGAGGGAGGGCCTGGCCCAGAAGCAGAGGTGGTCAGGACCCTCATCCTAGGGGTGGGGGCAGAGGGATTCCTTTCCTTCCCATGAGGCCTTGAACTTTGGGCAGGTGCCAGGGCCCATGTTGAACGTTGGCCACCTTAGCTACTTTAACTCCTCCACAATGACTCCTGCTGGTTGCTAGAGACCCAGGCAGGCACTGGGCTGGGGCTGGGCCTGGGGGAGGAATTCAGATCCCAGAGAGGCGAGCAGGATCTGGTGATAGGCCTTGCCTGCCAGACCCAGACTGTGAACTTTGTCCTGCCCCTTGAAACGCACGCAGCATAGTTCCGACCAAGAGAGGGATTTGCTTGTGCTGAGTTTTCCCCCAGAACTCCCAAGAGCTCTAAACTTGTGATTCACCCCAAATAGAGCACCCAGCTCCCCACCTGAGCTAGCTTTCCACCTGTGGGAGGTCCCAATCCCCGCAGGAAGGAAGAGTCCAAGCAGGCTGGAGCCCAGGTCAGCTGTCACATGGCTAGGAAGAGACAATGTCGGGAATTGAACCTTGGCACTCCTGCTTCTGAAGCCTACGTGCTACCCACCGGGTGCTGGTTGTTCAAAGTCCTCACGGAGGGCCCTGTGCCTTGGCCTGTTACAGGGAGAGGCAGGAGGGACTATGTCAGAGCCACAAGGGGCCAGAGATCTCCAGTGACCTCTGCCATTCCTTGTATAGAAAGTCAACAGTGCCAGTGGCTCCTGTCTGTCTATTTGGGAGACTGAGATCTGATGATGGAGGTTTGAAGCCTGCCTGGGCGGGAAAGTGTGTGACTCTTATCGCCAACTAACCACCAAAAAATGCTGGGAGGCCAGACACTGGTGGCTCACGCCTGTAATCCTAGCTGAGATCTGAGGATTGCAGTTCAAAGCCAGCCAGAGAAGGAAAGTCCAGGAGACTCTTATCTCCATTTAACCATCAGAAAACCAGAAGTGGCGCTGTGGCTCCAGCTAGCCAGAGCACCAGCCTTGAGCAGAAAAGCCCAGGCCCTGAGTTCAAGCCCCAAGACCTATTCCCCCCAAAAAAAATGTGTTGGGGAGCGGGCAGGAGCTGCAGAGGGGGATGGGTTCAAGCTGTAGCAGGAGCCTGCTGAGCTCCATTGTCTCCGCTGTGGATGGCAGTGCCTCCTTCCTCAGCTGACCTGGGATCCCTAAATTTGAGGAGAATCCAGCACTCAGGCCAAGCTGCTGGAGAACAAGAGTGTTTGTGTTTGAGGAGAGGAACTCCCCCCTCCCTCCTCTCCACCCTTCCCACCCCATAGCTGGAGAGCTATGTGGGACCCATGGAGGGGGCAGTAGGGGTGTGCAGGGCCGGGGGGTGCACAGGCTGGGGAAGAGGCTTGTGAGATGGAAAGGGCTGGAAGGGCGATGGGAGCTGCCCTCTGCCTATGCATCTGTCCACAAACAGGCCCTTTGCCTGCGGAGGGCCCTGAAACTCATCCAAGGGCAGGATCAGAGGTCAGGGGTCAGTCAGTCTTTCAGGCGAAGGCCAGCACAGGTAGGTTGGACAGCAGGCAATCCTCCCTCCCTCCCCATATATACTTTCTTCTCTGGAAGCCCAGAGCGTCTTGAACAGTCTCCCAAAAGCCTGCGACATGCTACAGAGCTCCCCTTGATCTCCAATGGCTGCTAATGCCCAACCATGCCTGGCAGAGAGGCTGGCAGCCCCTCACATACCCAGACTCATTAAGCCTTTGTCCTCTCCTGGGCCCCCAGTGCCTGCCTCTTCCCCACTTGCAGTCCCCCCTCTTCCCCAATTTGCCAACTTCTACTTATACTGGTGCCTTTGGTCCTACTGCCTCCAGGAAGCCTTCTGTGATTTAGCAACAGTGACAACGCCAGGAATGTGCACCATAACAGGCTGCTGTGTAGGCCCTGACCTGAGGCACACCGGGTCTGTCTGGTCTCTCCAGCCACAGGCTTCCCTAGAAACGAGTGACCTGAGTGCTGGTTGAGGAGGGAGAGCGGGAAGATAAAAACATGCTTTTAAAAAGGGAAGAAAGCAGACATGGAAGTGTGGGCGGGCCCTGTCCTGGCCACTAGGAAACATGCCAGGGCTGAACATGGACACAAGACACAGTGTCTACAGGACCCAGTCCCCTGTAATGACAGCATGCTGACAGAATCCTCTAAGCTGGGGCCCTGATGCCACCAACATCCGCGAGACAGGGGATGCGGCCAGTGGTTCACACCTGTAATCTTAGCTTACTCAGGAGGCTGAGATCCGAACATCATGGCTCAAAGCCAGCCCAGGCAGGAAAGTTCACGAGACTCTTTTCTCTAATTAACCACCAGAAAGCTGGAAGTGGTGCTATGGCTCAAGTAGTAGAGCACTCACCTTGAGCTGAAGAGCTGAGGGACAGCGCCCAGGCCCAGAGTTCAAGCCCCATGACTGATCAAAAAGAGAGAGAGAGAGAGAGAAAGAGAGAGAGAGGTTGGGGGGAGCTGGGTAGGAGAACCCCTTCCTTTCCCTAAACTGACAGCTTACTTCTACTTGACAGTTTCTGCCCTTTGAAACAAGGAGCTTGTGGCTCCCTTGGTTGAAGGAGCACTGGTCCTAGCCCCTCCCTTCTTGTACAGCCGGGTAGAAAAGGCCTAGAGAGGCCCAAGGGTGCCCACCCATGTCCCGGGAGGATGGGACCCGCCTACCTCCTCGCCCTTCCTGCCCAGCCAGGCCGCTCTCTGTTGAAAGCATAAACATATGAGTGCATGAATAGGAATCTGAAAGTAGGTTTTGTTTGGTAACACGGAATGACAACAAAGGACACTTGGTTTCTGGGGCAAAGGGTGGGGGCTGGGGGAAAGGCTCTAGCCCGAAGCTGGGAACAGAGAACACGGCTGAGCGGTCACCGAGCACTTCGTTAATTACTTTGTTCCCAGCTTCTGCCAAAGCTGGCTAAACACTTTTCCCAGATTCCCCAACTTTGGCCAAGGCAGCACCAAGCTAGAGAATCAGGATCTGGGAGATTATAGTCCTGACTCCCTCTCCCTTTACTTCCTTGACATTGGCTAAATATTGATCTTGGGGACTCTGTTTCTTCGTTAATAAAATTTAGCAAACATCACCCCCATCTTGCAATGAAAGGGACAAATAGGACAGAGAGAAAGAGCTGGACTCTTCCTGGTAGGGCAGATTTTTTTTTTTTCCTAACAGCTCAGTGCTGGTGGTTCATGCCTGTAATCCTAGCTACTCAAAAGGCTGAGATCTGAGGATCATAGTTTGAAGCCAGCCTGGGCAGGAAAGTCTGTGAGATTCTTCTTTCCAAGTGACCACCGCAAGGCTAGAAGCAGAGCTGTGGCTGAAATGGAAGAGTGCCAATCTTGAGCAAAAACGCTGAGACAGTGCCCTGAATGCAAGCCCTAGTATCAACATGCGCATGTGTGTATATGCACACACGCATGCATGCACACACACACACAGAATGAGTGAGATAATGGATAAATTTAAGAAAAATGAGGGATGCTTGGAAGGAATGTTTGATGGACTGACGTTGACCTGGTCCTTTCCCTGGGCTTGGAGCCTGCCCTGGGTCCCTGTGGGCCCACTGTGCTGGGCTTCTCTCTGCATTTGCTATAAACATGCGGAGGTGGGATCCATTTTGCCCCTAGATTATTTGGGGTGATAAAGAAGTAACTTTAGCTGCTTTGAATTGACTCTGTTCTCCAGAATGTGTAACAAACCTGGAAATTAGAATTGCCCCGAAGCTGATTATTCGGAGAGGGTACCTCCTGGCATTAAAACTAAATTAGATCAAGGTACCTGTGTTATTAGCAAAATAATTCCCTATGATTACAGAAGGCAGCCGTGAATCCTGATGGCAGATTGAACTTCAGGTGACTTACCTGAGACAAATAACTGTGCAGAAATCACAGGCTCATTTAATCGTTTTGCTATAGCATTGTATTTAGGTAATTATGCTAATGGCTCTAAGAAATCACCTTTTGTAGTGTGGGATGGGGAGGGGGAGGGCTTGAAACAGAGCGAGATCAAGAGGCTGGGAGCCGTGCTGGACTCCAAAGGAGACCTTCTGGAGGGTGCTGGTATGGCCCGTTGTCAATTAGGAAGAAATCCTTAAGCAATCAGAACTACTGTGATAGACATCATTCTTCAGATCATCTTAGTAGGGGAAATTGAATTTGTCAAAGTTCCTTGAGTTCTGCGAATTAAGTTAAACTGTAGAAGCTCTGTACTTTTGGGTCCATCAATTGAGCAAGCATCTGTGTGTGTGTCCTGTGAGTGCTAGGCAGGGCTATGGCCACCGACAGGGTGAGCACCAACATTTAGGAGTGTGTCTGAACCAGGCGTGGGGTATGGTTGTGCATGCTTGTAATCCCAGCACTTAGTAGGCTGAGGAAGAGGAAGAGTATATGCTTTCTGGATATTGTCTAGATCCAGTGAGGCAGAGGCAGAATTGTGTCCGTTTTGGTGACAGGGAAATGGATTCTCAGAGAAGTGAAAGGATTTGCCCCGACTGCGATGGACGTGGCCACTTCCACCCAGCCAGTGGGAAAGGGGTCAGAGCCAATAGCTTCTACAGTTGGGGAGGGCTAGGTTGACAGGGAGGCTGAAGATCAGAAAACCGAAGGACTCAGGAGGACCTGAGGGTTGGACAATGGTGGGAAGGAGCGAGTCGGCCGGACGGGAGGAAGGAAACAGCTTTTTAGCATAAGTATATCCCAAATATTGCATTAGACGTACTACAACACAAGTTATTCATTGTTATATAAATACATGTATATTTCTCCTCCTCCTTCTGCTTCTTCCCTTCCTCTTCTTTCTCATCTTTCCCTTCCTCCGGCTTCTTTCTCTTGTGTTTTTTTTTGTTTATTCATTAAAAAAAAACAATAACAGCCAGGTGCCAGTGGCTCATGTCTGTAATCCTAGCTACTCAGGAGGCTGAGATCTGAGGATCGTGGTTCAAAGCCAGCCTGGGCAGGAAAATCCATGAGACTCTTATCTACAAGTAACCACCAGAAAGCCAGAAGTGGTGCTGTGGCTCACGTGCGTGGATAAGGGACAGAGTCCAGCCCAGAGACCAAGCCTCATGACAGACAAAAACAAACAAACAAAACAACAAAAAACAATAACAACAGGGTCTCACTGTGTAGCCCCGCCCAGCCCCAAAATTGAGATCCTCCTTCCTGGGCCTCCTGGTGGCTGTGACTGCAGGTGTGAACTACCACACCCTGCATTTTTTTTTGTTGGTTGTGGGGCCTGGGTGCCATCCCTCAGCTCTTCAGCTCAAGGCTAGCACTCTAGCACTTGAGCCACAGTGCCACTTCTGGCTTTTTCTGTTTATGTGGTGCTGAGGAATCGAACCAAGGGCTTCATGCATGCAAGGCAAGCACTCTACCACTGAGCCACCTCCCCAGCCCCTGCATATTTTCTTATACAACCATTTTACTACTTACCCTTATTTGTTGTTGTTTCTGAAGACAGTCTTCCTTCTGGCTGCAGAGGGGAAACACATTAAGACCTCTACTCCCTCTACTTCCTGATCCCACCTGAACCCCAAATGGGCTCCAGTATCTGCTTTGTCTTAGCCTCTGCCAGCCTCTCTGCCTCTCCTGGGACCTGGCTTGTCCCCTTGAGGATGACTTAGCCTCGGTCACTGTTGGTTTCAATGTCACCCACTCCTTGGGGACATGTATGCAGGCCAGGGTACCTAGCAAGTCCTGGTGCCCTGTGGGGCTGCAGGAGGAGGCTCTACATGGGAAGTTCGTGAGGAGATTTACTGGGCTCAGCGTCTGACGGCTGACCTGTCCTGCTGTCTCATCACCAGGCACCAAAGGTGGCCTAGGGAAGACCCTTCAGAGTTATCCATAATATTCTTTTCCTGGGTTGACCAGCCACTGGATGTAGAACATTCCAGAAAAGGGACTGTCACCTCTGATGAGGTGACTGTCTGCCACAGAGCAATCCCAAATCACTGACACTGAAGGGTGCCACCCAGCAGCCTTCCACTGGAAGAGGAAGTTCTTTATTCTAGAAGTTGTCTGTCATAGCATCTTCCAGCCCCAAACCCTCCCAGGCTTCCCAGCTCTCTGTGTGCTGTGGCCACCTTCTGAACCGCGATCCTGTTCATCTCTAACGGGCTTCTAATCTGGTACCTGTAACTCTACGCCCCTCCTCCAGATTCAGAGGTCTGAATAAAATCTGACGACTACTCAGGAGGCTAAGATCTGAGGATCACAGTTCAAAGCCAGCCCAGGCAGGAAAGTCTGAGAGACTCTTATCTCCAATAAACCACCAAAAAACAAAAGCAAAAATAAAACCCCACAAAAAAAATGCTGAGCATGGCTCCAAGTAGTAGAGTGCTAGCCTTAAACACAAAAGCTCAGAGATAGTGCCTAGGCCCTGAGTTCAAGCCCCAAGACTGGTGCACTAACACGCGCGCGCGCGCACACACACACACACACACAAATTGATTGACAAGTTACTCTGTTTCCCTGCCTAGAATCTCTTAGACTAACTTCTCCAAAGTCCTAGCTCCTGGGCCTGGAACTCAGGGCCCTGGTAACCTGGCCCTGCTTTTTGTAACTGCTCTGCCTGCCCCCTCCCTGCTCCCCCCCCCTAGTTTTCTCATGGCTGCCCTTTAACTTGAGCCTAGTGACCATTGTTTGTAATTCCCAGAGCACACTGGACCATTCTGTTTGTTTGGGGTGTGTGTGTGTGTGTGTGTGTGTGTGTGTGTGTGTGCCAGTTCTGGGGCTTGAACTCAGGGCCTTCTGTTTGTTTGGTGTGTGTGTGTGTGTGTGTGTGTGTGTGTGTGTGTGCCAGTTCTGGGGCTTGAACTCAGGGCCTTAGGTGTCTCTTAGCTTTTCTGTTCAAGGGTTCACGGCTAAGGCTTTACCACTCGAGCCATAGCTCCAATTCCGGCTTTTTTTTTTTTCTGGTTAATTGGAGATAAGAGTCTCACAGACTTTCCTGCCTGGACTGGCTTTGAACCTTGATCCTCAGATTTCAGCCTGCTGAATGACTATAATTACAGGCATGAGCCACTAGCACCTGGCTATTATATGGTTTGTTTTTTTTTTTTTGCAATTTCCTCTTTGCCTAGCTGTCTTCCCCCCGCCCCCGCAACTGCTCCTTTAAGACCACACCAAGTCATCTCCTTGGAAACCTTTCTTGGAGCCCCTTCTCCCTCCCAGGCTGGCTACACCTCTGTCCTAGCCATCATCAGCTTGTTTGGCAGCTAGTAGGATCATTTCCCATGCAGGCCATTTGGTCAGCACCCAGGATTGCTCCAGGTACCCTGGTAGCACCGTGGCCTGTGTCTTTCCCTTGTGCCTGCTCTAGTTACCTGTGACCTCAGCCCAGGCCCTTGACTTAGGCGGTTGGAGAATCCATAAACAGCAGGGGTAGGTGTGGGAGAAATTGCAGAGGCAGAACAAAGCTCCGGGCCTGGTTAGACTCCAACAGGGCTGTACCCCTCTGTGCAGGCCCGCCCTGGGAACGGAAACCATTCTCCTGTTGAGTAGCACCTCATCCTTCCCACACGCCTAGTGGCCCATTCCAGCCTCATGCTGTCAGGTACTTCCTTACTCTCAAGCATCTCAGAGCAGAAGCAGGGTTTGCACCTTACTTCCATCATGAAGGCCCACCAGCCTGGTGAGAGATGAGGTTACTGGTTAGTTTATGTACTATGATAACACACCAGAAGCACAACTAGGGTAGTGCAAAGCCCAGAATCAAACAGACATGGGTTTGAGGACAGGCTCTGCCATTGACATGCTGTGTAAACTCCTGCAGGTTGCTTGCACTCTCGGAGCCTCTGTTTCTTCCAGTGGAAAGAGCTAGGACGAGAACTTACTTAGAGGTAGCTGGGAGAAATGAAAAGAGAGTACATCCAAGTCATTTGGCAAAGCACACAAACTGGCTTGTCCATATCCTCAGACATAAAGAAACTTCCTCGACTTACAGCCTCAGGGGAGTAAGATAAGGTAGCTAAGGGGAAGAAGTGACCAGAGGACTTGTAGAGAGCCTGAGGGACGGGAAGAGGAGATGCCAGGAGCAGAAGTTTCCATGAGGGAAGGGTTATCCAGAGCCATCCCTGCTACTGACAGGAAGCCATTGGTGTTCCTGAAAGTCATGAAGAAAGATGGCAGACCGTAAGCCGGGTGGGTTTCTAGCCCGGCATGACCATCTGCAGGGGTGGCTCAGATGTCATCATACTCTACTTCAAAGGGGGTTGTCTCATTAGCTCAGAATGTGCTATCAGGACCTTGGAGGCAGGAGAAAACCACACAGCCCCGTCCACTTTGTGGGTTTATTTGAACATGCCACAGGTGTGACATCAGCTAGTCTGGGCCACCCATCCGCAGGCCCGGGGCCGGGACACTGTCTCAGTGGGAGCCGCCCACAAGTGGACACATACATATATGTGTGTGTGCTATTATTATTATCATATGCATGTATCAGCTAGACAGACACAGCGCAGCCAGTGCATTTGGCAAATCATTCCAGACATATCCCTGGGGAAAATGCCACAGGCTCTGTCACCCCTACAGATGGAAGCTGGCAAGGAAAAAGACAGACCCAGATTGGGGTCCCTGGGATATGTGTGAGAACAGATTGGGCTGTGGGGAGACAGAGTGGGAGCAGGGAGAGGGGAGAGGGGGAAGGACCCTAGGAGACCGACTTGGAGCATGCCTCTTACCCTCCCAGCTTCCAGCCAGCCTCTGGGCCACTTGCCTTGGTTCAGAACTGGTAAACACCCTTGTATTTCGCTATTAGCCCTCCGCCTACACAATAACCTAACTGGGTTCCTTTGACCCTTTCCTGCAGTGATCTTCCTCTTGGCTAATGTTTACATAACTGCCCCCTGGCTGAGAACAGGGCCGTGCATTCTGTATCTGTGATCAGGTTGAGTCCCCATCCTAACCTCCTTGCCCTAAACCCTAGTCTCTTTCTGGTTGTGTCAAACTCTGGTACCTAGGCTCAGTTACATGTCATGGTGCCTTAGGTTATACAGTTGGCCAGTGGCTCAACCTAGGTGTGGCACAACTCTCTCCCACCCCCAAGCTGAGAACATTCCATGAACACTGGTAGAGGGCTGGCTCTCCTTTGGCTAGTTTGGCATGAGCCCTTTTGGTTCCTGGGTACAGAAGCACTCAACTCTTCCATTTGTTTAACAAACCCTCTGAAGTCCACGCCCTGTGCAGGGGCTCACACAAGGTTTGTGACCTGGAATAACTCAGTGCACTCCAAGACACAGCCCCACAACCAAGGGTGGAGATATTCTGCCCAGAGAGAGGGTGGAAAGTGCCAGAGGGCTCTCCTGGGCTGGAATGTCTGCTAGGCAGCACTAGGAGACCGAGGGGAGAGTTTGTGCAACCGAGAGCTGGGGGCTTGGAGGCCTGGCTGTGTGGGAGCAGGGATCAGCCAGGTGCAACTAGGGTGTGAAAAACCCCAGTGGAGTCTGGGGAGGGAGCTATTCATGTTCTTCAGAATGGCTTGCACTCCACCCCCAGCCAGGCTTTGCGTGGAGCAGTTAGACATGATGAATGTTATTAAAATAAGGCAAGTGAAGTTTGGAGCAGCGTTGGACCTTAGGTGGGCCCACATCAGATTTGCTCTGTGCCTTGTAATAAAGCTTTGGTATAACTTAGTGGCACAGTGCTGTGTGTGTGTGTGTGTGTGTGTGTGTGTGTGTGTGTAAAAGGATGAAAGCCCTTCCCTTCTCTTGTACATGTGTGTGTGCTCTCATTTCTGGCTTTTAAAAAACTTTTGGTGGCTAACTGGAGAGAAAGTGTCTCATGAACTTTCCTGCCTGGGATAGCTTCAAACCCTGATCCTCAGATCTCAGCCTCTCATGTAGCTAGCTAGGATTACAGGCCGGAGCCTCTGGTGCTGGGCGGGCTACTACTATTTCTTTTGAATACTGATTTGTAAAAGGCCTTTGTGTCTTTGACTATTGCTTTGCCCAGATCTCCTTTTGCTAACAGGAGTTTTGCATTTCTGTTAAACTCCCGTCTTTTTCTTGATAGATTGCACTTCCTGAGTCTTCTTCCAGAAATCCTCCCTCTTATAATTTATTTTTGATGTTTTAAGTTGTCAATACGTCTGAAATTGATCTTCTGCACATGGTGTGAGGTGCGAATTCCATCTCATCTTTTTTTTTTTTCGTAGCAGGGATATCCAATTGCTCCAAAGCCATTTATAGATGAGTCCCCCCTTTCCCCCACTGACCTACAAGTGCCACCTCTGTCTAATATTGTTTCCATACATGTGTGGGTCTATCTTTAACACATCTATTTTAGTCTACTAACCTTGGTCCAACACCTCACATTCCCACTGTACCTCCTTAGGCTCCTCCCTCAATTCAAAAGAGCCAGGGGCTTCCTGGGAGTCAGTCACATCTTAATTCTCCTTTGCATGTTCATTCATTCCTGGAATGTGGGTGTAGTGCTTTGGTTTACAAAGGGGTCTCTCCACTATTCCTTCTTGGGGGCGGGGGTGGGGGGGTCTGATGCTTCATTTTGTAGAAAGGGTGGAAAGGTTTGCCAAGGGCCAGAAAGCGCGGGCGTTAGGGTTCTTCCAGACTGCAAAAGGTACTCGTTGTAGTGTCCAAATCCTGAAGGCGTTTATTGCTCCCCGTATCTGATCTTTTCTCAAAACCGCTGCTCCGCCACTTTCGTGTCCGGGCTGGAGGGCTCAGGTCCCAGGTCGGGAAGTGCTGGAGACCCGTAAGAAGTGGCGGTGCTCGGTGTTCTGGGGCACTGTCAGAGGCTCGAGGTCAGCGAGAGGAATCGGAGCCGGTTTCAAGGGGGCGTCCCCGGGCCCGCACTTGGGCCCCCGAGGACGCCGGCTTCCCCCTGGAATCAGAGGCGGTCTCCCGGGCGCCCGCCCTCCCGCCTCGCCCGGCAGGAATGCGAAGGATCAGCTTTCAGCCGAGCCGCGGCCGCCTTTCCGGGGAGCTCCCCTGCCCGGCCAGGCCCTGCCCAAGTGGCCGAATTAACTGGTTCAGTCTGTCCGACTGGGAGAGCAGCTCTTCGCTAAAAATAGCGCCCTGCCCTGGGCGACCCGAGCCCGCCGGAGCCCCGGAGCCCCGGAGCCGGGGCAGGCAGACACCCGTGGGAGTCCGAGCCCGGGACGGCCCGAGGATCCCAGGAGGGCCCGGCACACCACGCCCGCCCCGGGCCCGGCTGGGGATCGACACCCCCTCAAACTCCTTCCCCACACCCCCCACAAGGCCGGGGTCCCCTTTTCCCCCGAGAACAAGCACTGGTCCCGCAGGTGCCGCGGAGGGTGGAAGGCCCGCGAGCCGAGGCCCGGCCCGGGCCGGCCGGGATGGGAGCCGGCGGCGGCGCGGCCTCCCGCGCCCTGGCCTGGGCCTCGCTGCCCCTGCTGGGGCCTCCGGCCGGCGCGCTCTGCCGAGGTAAGCGGGGCGCACGGCGGGCGTGCCCGCGCCCCTTCCCCGCGCCCCGGAGGAGCTGGGGGGGGGCGCGGAGAGGGTGGGCTCGTGTTCCTTCCCGATCCTCCTTCCCCTCCTCTCCCCTCCACTCCGGGACTCGGGAGGGGGCCCGAGGGAGCCCGGGCTGCAGGGACCGAGTCGCCTGGCGAACGTAGCAAATGAAGAAGTTTGGGAAGATCGCTATCCTCTCC
This sequence comes from Dipodomys ordii, assembly GCF_000151885.1. NCBI lineage: Eukaryota > Metazoa > Chordata > Mammalia > Rodentia > Heteromyidae > Dipodomys > Dipodomys ordii. The sequence continues at coordinate 921,432 of NW_012267343.1, read as the reverse complement.
CACCAGGTACCCCCCGCCTCCCCCCTGCGCCCCAAAGCGGTCTCCACTCCCCGCGCCCTTTGTGGCCTCAGTGTGCCTGTCTGGAGAATGGGACCATAAAGTGGGAAAGCTTTAGCATTTGCAGAGAAGTGGGGAGGGGGGCCTTCTGGGGCGCACCGCTGCACGGGGGGCGGAGTCCGCGGGGGCTTCCCGTGGGTGGGGTGCGGGGGTACCTTCCTCTTTCCGAGTTTCTGGAGTCTGGTGGGCGACCCAGGCTGGACGCACCGGGAAGTTGAGGAGGGGCGCCGCGGGGCGGTGGGGTGGCCGCGGGGTGAGGAGCGCGGCCGCCTCCACGCGGTCCCGGGGTGAGGCTGCGATGTGTGTGTGTGTGTGTGTGTGTGTGTGTGACTTTATCTTTGACCTTCTGGGACGGGCGGAGGGTGGGTGGGGTGGAGATGGGGGCCGATTGACCCAACAGGTGCGCCCCGCCCCTGCCCTCCTCTCCCCCTCCGCCCCCACCGGGCCGGGGCCGGGCTGGGGCCGCGGGGCGGCGGGCGGGGCCGCGGGGCGGCGGGGGCCTGCGATTGGCGGGGCTGGGCTGGCCGAGCGGGCCGAGCGGGCCGGGGGAGCCGGGAGCCCGGGGGAGGCCGGGGGACGGCCGCGGAAGGCGCGGAGCCCCGCCGGAGCGTGCGCGCTCCTGCCCGGCCTCCCCGCTCCGCTCACACCACGGCCGGCGCCACGGAAACTTTCCCGCCGCCGCCGCCGCCCTGGGGGCCCGGGACCCCGAGACACGGCGACTCGCAGACCTGGCGACCCTGGCCTGGGGACGCCCGGGCGCCTTTGGGATGGCAGAGCCCCGCGGCCAGGCCGGCGCGTAAAGGTAAAAATAAATGAAAAAAACCGGATTCAAAAAGAAAATAGTGATTTCTGGCCAGGTTGAGGCGGCGGGCCCTGGCAGTTTGCGGGGGTCCCGGGGCTCGAACGGATCTGGGGTTCTGATGCGAAGTACTGGGGAGCGGGGGGGGGACAGGACTGGGTCGGGACTCCCCCCCACCTCGTCCTGCGCCATGCGTTGACCCTTTAAACTTTGCTGTGCTTTTGGCCTCTGTCCCTGGCCACACTGCGCAGAGCTGGGGCGGTAGCTGGCAGGAGTTGGTGTGTGTGTGTGTGTGTGTGTGTGTGTGTGTGTGTGGTGGGGTTTGTCTCCAGTGAGCTCCTACAACTTCACACCTGATCGCCTCACCCCCAAGTTGTTTGCCTAGGGCCCGGCGCCCTCCGTTATTCGAAGGCAGGTGACTGACGTCTGTTTTTTTTCCCCTTTCATTCTTGGCCTGCTGGAGGCCCCTCCCGCCAGGAGAACCCCCTGAACTATAGAGAAGAGGCTCTGAGCACCCCCCCCCCCCAGCTTCCAGTTCCCAGTCTGATGGGCATGATTGGGAGATTTTTCTGGTTTCTACTCTTCTGAGTTCTCTGGGCAGTGCCTGACACTCCTCTGCCGCCCTCCCTCCCCCCCCCCACCTCAAGCTCCTGGATTTTATTTATGGGTGGGTTTATTTATGGTGGGGGGGGTACCTGCTAGGAGAAGATTGAGATCGTTCCAAACTTCTTAGTTTGCTTGCCACTAGAAAGGGTTGTAAGTAACCTTTAACAAGATTCACTCCTTTCTTTTTCTTTCTTTCTTCTTTTTAACCTAAGACCATCCATTTGAGGATTAAAAAGCAAACACCTAGTTCTGGGGCCCAGAGAATCTGAGTTCATCCCCCAACACACACCTCTGTTCACTAGCTGTGTGCCCTGGGGCAACTTTTCTAACTTCTCTGGGCTCTGAAGAAAGAAAGAAAGAAAGAAAGAAAGAAAGAAAGAAAGAAAGAAAGAAAGAAAGAAAGAAAGGAAAAAAGAAAAAAAACAGCAGGGGGATTGAATAAGGCTTACAAGCCACAGTTCGTTGCCCACACCTGTGGGGACATGTGCCTTTAGTGGGTTTACAGGCCTCTGATTTAACATGGTCTCACCCATTCCCTTCTCAAAGGAACAAATTAACCAGCATGATGAGGAGAGGAGAGGGAATCGTCTAGCCCTGGCTCGGGCTGCATCCCCTAGTCTTTCTGGCTAGAATCTTCTTGTGACAGTGAACTGCATAGAGCTGCTACTTTCATGATCGGGCATCTCCAGTTGGTTTTTTAAAAAGCATTCTTCCTGTTGAAAGCAGAAATCTGTGTCCCTGTTACATCTACCCAGGGATCCTAGCTCAGCCCTCCAGGCATCTCTTTCTGGCTCAGGTATTCACTGTGGTCCCCAGGGGCCTGGCATTCTGTTCCTTCCCTCAGGCATCCAACACACACACACACACACACACACACACACACACACACGTGCACACATACAGAAACTGAGTTTGGCAATGATCAGAGCACCACTTACTGAGTTTATGATGTGTCCTGTGCTGAAGTTTCCTGAAGACAACCCCATGAGGTCAACCCTTTTCTTATCTTCATGTGGCATCTAAAGAAACTGGTTTGCAAACTGGAGGTGTGGCTCAAGTGGCAGAATGCTGAGTTTACTCTCCAGTATCACAAAGAGGAAAGAGAGAGGAAGGGAAAGGAAAGAAAAGGAATAAAGAAAACTGGGAGGAGATGGATCATGATTCCAGGTCAGCTTGGGCATACAAGTTGGTGAGATTTCATTTTAACTCGTGTGCGGCATGGTGGCATTCACCTGTTACTCTGGTTAGGAGGGAAGCGCCGTGGCTGGGTACAGTGGCAGGAGATGGCTTCTCCAGTGACACAAGGAAGCAAAAGTGAGAGGATCACAGCACAGTCTTGCCTTGGGCATAAAATGAGACTCTGGAAGTAATCAATGCAAAAAAGGGACTGGAGGCATGGCTCAGGTGGTAGAGTGCTTGCTCAGCAAGCTTGAGGCCCTGAATTCAATCTCTTGTATAGAAAGGAAGGAAGAAAATAGAACAACAGGTTTAGATATACCCAATTTCCTATAGCTAGAGGCTGGTGTGTACCCCAAGCCCAGTATCGTCTGTAAAGCCCTAACCATCACTTTTGGTTTGCCTTTTGGTGGTACTGGGTTTTGAACTCGGGGTTTACCTAGGCCCTCTTACCTCCAACACTGTTTTTCATTCATAGTATTTTGAGATCCAGTCTCACTTCTTGCCTGGGCAAGTCTGAGCATGATCTACTTATGTTAAGCTTTTCATTGTAGCTGGGGTAACAGGGCTGTACCACAGACCCTAGCTCTGGGTTGAGAAAGGGCACTTGTGAACTTTTTTTTCTGGCCTGGCCTGGCCTCCAATCTTGATCCTCCCCATTCTCAGCCTCCCAAGTAGCTTAGATTAGAGGTGTGAGCCGTGGACACCCAGCTTCTAATTGTTACTCTTGCCCCATGCTTGCTTGCATGTTCCCCGACATGGGGTGAGAGTGTGCAAGCATGCACATGCTGGCGTGCTGAGCCTGTGGTATGTTCTGGGATGCTTTTATCATAAGCCCCTGGGCACCTGTTAAAATGCAAGATCCTCCTGGCCTCTACTCCAGACCTAGTGAAGTGGATTTGAAAAATCTCCTGCTAGAGACAGTTTGAGAGCTGTAGTCCTAAGGTACTCTCAGGAAGAAATCTAGAGTCAGCTTCCCAAAAGGTCGGAATTTGAATTTTGGCTTTACTTCTGAACTAGATGTCTTTTTCTTCCTGGGCCTTCCTCCCAGCTGTAAAATGGGCCTACTATGCACCCACCGATAGGGGCCACAACTGCCCGTGGCTGCTCTGTGGGAGCCCCCTTTCGGTAGGTGTTGGATAGGCCGTGGGGAACAGAGGAGCCTGGTGATCTCACGTAGATGCAGATGCGTATGTGGTGGAGCCTGGTGCCTCCCACGGCTCTGGTCTCTGCTTTCTACAAGGTCTGGTGCACCTTGGCTGAGGCCTTTGTGCTTGGGTTTCTCCAGAGTGGAGATTCTAGAGAGGTGGGTACCAGCTCCCCATTCCACTGGAGGGCAGCTCTGGGGGCAGGGGGTGGGGCCCGGCTGGGTGGAGCCAGGCTGGAGGGCTGTGGGGTGAATGACTCCCCTTCATGCGTCTCAGAGGCATCCCATTTCCAGCTTTTTGACTCTGCTGCTGACTCTGAGAGCATTTACCTCCTTTGATCCCAAGGAAGGGACAGAATTATTAAATATTCCTTTTCTGGCACAGGCCACTGGAGTCTGGAAAGCTGCAGGGACATGCCCAAAGCCCTAAATGTACCTGTGGGAAGGTGTGGGGTTGTGCTTGAACCCCGATCCCCTGACAATATGCACAGGCCTTCTGGGCGTTGTGCCTCAAACTCAGTTGACTTTCTGTTCACCTGCTGCTGGCTTTAGCAGGACCTTCAACTGGAAGCAGGAGGAGCTGGACTGAGAGGAGGTCAGGGGCCTCTTTGATTCCTCAGCCTTCCCTAACTCTGGCCTCCCATCTGGTGGTAGCCTCTCCTTCCCTCCCTGAGAAAGGTTTTCTGATTCCCACCCACAGACTTCCTGTGGATTACTTCCAGTGGATTGTTCTTGATCTGATTTTGGTGGTGGTGTTTCTGTTTTGTTTGTTGTTTTGTTGGTGCTGGGATTTGGACTCAGGGTCATGAGCTCAATCCGCTTGTTTATGTGACTGGTGATCTACCACATGATCCACGCTGCCAGCCCTGATTTGTGTTGGTGATTTTGGAGACAGCGTCTCACAGACTTTTCTGCCTAGTCTGGGCTTGAACTAATGTCCTCTGTATCTCAGCCTTCTGAGTAGCTAAGATTACAGATGTGTCACACACTATTTGTTTTTGACCGTGCTGGGGCTCAAACCCAGGTGGTTGTGTATGCTGGGCAAGCATTCCACCTGCGACTGGGAAGCTGAGTTCAGTTCTGATTCTTCTTAAAACAAAACAAAACAAAACAAAACAAAAAAACTCTCCTGGCTTTATGATGTTAAGGATGGACAGGTCTAGAAGCTGATGATAGAGGCAAACTACCTTGTCAGCCTTTCTTACCGCCTGAACTCCACATCTCAAACCTTGCCCAGATCTTGAATTCTAGACCTGGTGAGAACATTTGGGAGGTGCTCAAGGAGGGTCAGCAGAGGCTGATTCAATTGTGCTGGAACTCACAGATGGGACTCTGGAGTACTGTGGGGTCACATGGCTCTTCTAGGCTCCATGAGAAGGGGGAGCCACAGGACCAAAGCCCCCAAATGAAGATAAACTAGTTCCTCTCTCAGTCTCCCTGTGATCTGTGCTCAGCAAACCGAGGCTCTGGGACATAGAGAACACTTGAACCGAGCCGAGAGAGAGAGAGAGAGAGAGAGAGAGAGAGAGAGAGAGAGAGGGGTTGCTGGAGATTGCCTCAGCTGCCTTCTCTGGGGTGCTCCTGGCAGATGGCAGAATGCCAGATCATGGTAGTACCAGTTCTGGGGGCGTGGAGAGGAGAGGGAGCTTTTCCCCTTGAGTCCCTAGTGTCAGGGTCATCTTCCTGACTTCTGTCTTTTGATGAGAGTGAACTTCTTACAGGAGGGCTGCCGTATGAGGAGGGAGGCCGTGGTAATGAGGTCGCTATGACTGAATTCAGGACTGGGGGTGTGGCTCAGAGGTAGAGTGCTGGCTTGGCATCTGTGAGGCCTTGGATTTGACCCCCAGCATCACCAAGTATCTAATACATATCAGTAACTAAAAAGAGAGAAGAGTGTAGTTATCAACCTGTCCAGGTGGCCGAGATAAGCAGTTAGATGTCTGGTCTTTCATAGGAAGCTCCCATCTCCTTGTTGGTCATGAAATCTAGGGCCCAGGAAGACCCATCATAGACTCATGGTGTGAGGGATTCTGGGTAAGAGCAGAGAGATGATGATGGCTTGGCTTTGTGTCCAGATTCCCCCCTATCCCAGTTCCTGGCTCAAATGGGGGTCTTCCTGTCCATATGATGTCCCTGAACATTGTCTTGTCAACTTACGGAGCATCCAAAATGCACAGGTGGCACATGGTTGAACCCTCTAGGTGACCCTGGAACAGGACCCTTCTTATGAGAGGAGGGGAGAGAGAGGAGATGGCCAGTGGTGAATGAAGCAAGGACTGTGATCTTTCTCAACATCTGTTGTGACCCTGGCTTGTTGTCCCAGGCTGGGAAAGGAGGTGACAACTGAGTCCCCCAAGAAAGGCCATTCCTTGGAGGGTAGTGAGAACCCAGCCAGACCTAGCCAGACCCTGGCCTAGGGGAGCAGGGACCTAGGAGGGGGAGGGAGGGAGGCGGCTTTCCCGGCAAAGAGGGACAGGGGGACAGGCCGGCAAAGCTTCCCGGAGGAGAGAATTCCCCAAAGGATGCCCCCCTCCCTCAGGCCCCTGATAGGGTGTGTGATTTTTTTTTTTGGCCAGGATGTGGGAAGTTAAAAATAGCCTTTGTAATCCCTTGGGTTCAAGTCACACTGGATGTTGTGTGGAGTCATTGGGCTCCATTATCTCACTTGAGTGGCTTGGCTGCCATGGGCCTTGGAAGTTGGGCTGCCCACATCTAAAACTGAATATAGGGAGGCATGTAGCCAGGCCCTTGCTGATTTAGTGACAGGACCCAGTCAGTCCCCCAGCCGTGGGCATCTGGGTTCTTTACTCTTAGGAAGAGCCCAGTTGGAGTTCCCAGGCTGTTGGCATGGACTCTTAAGCAAAGCATCCCAGATGGGTACAAGACCAAGGATGGCTCCAGGAAGAATTGATCATGGTGGGGTAGGGAGCCTCAGAAGGCTGCAACCAGTCATAGCAGGGAGGGGGGGGGGAAGGTTAGTAATGAGAGTGAATCAGAAAAGGACCATTGGGGTCCAAAATTGAGGAGCCACACATTTTGCAACAAGGATGGGGGACGTGATGCTATGGGTAATGTGGCACAGTGTGGTACAGCTTTCGTGCAGGTATTTCTGTTTGCTCTTTGGTAGACTTGTGTGCACGCGCGCGCTCGCGCGCGCACACACACACACACACACATGCCCACTGGGGCTTGAACCTGTCCCTTAACTTATTATTTATTAATTAATTTATTTATGATTGGTCATGGGGCCTGAACTCTGGGCCTGGGCGCTGTCCTTCAGCTCTTTGGCTCAAGGCTAGCACTCTACCACTTGAGTCACAACGCCACTTCCGGCTTTTTCTGCTGTAGTGCTGAGGAATCGAACCCAGGGCCTCATGCATGCAAGGCAAGCATTCTACCACTGAGCCACCTTGCCAACCTCCCTTGACTTATTTTTGCTCAAGCCTGGCACTATAGCACTTGAGCCACACAGTTCCACTTCTGACTTTTTGGTGGTTAATTGGCCAAAAAGAATCTCATGGACTTTCCTGCTTGGGCTGGCTTTGAACCGCAGTCCTCAGAATCGCCTCCTGAGTAGCTAGGATTACAGACATGAGCCACCAGCACCCGGCCTGTTTGTAGCTTTGTGACAGGTTCATGGCACAGTTTTTTTTTTTTTTAAACCTGGACCTCCAGTCTCCTCCTTATCTTGGGCTGCAATACCCCCCATGCTTTGAAGAGCCACTTTGCTTCTTGGCACCCCCAAAGATGGGGATCCCCAGCTCTGTGAGAACCGAGTGGTTTTGGTCATGGCTCTTCCCTGGGCTGGGAGCCAACAGCACCAAGCCTAAGGGCTCACAGCGCGGGCTCACAGCGCGGACTCACGGCGTCAGCCCTGGCTTAGTCACCGCGGTGAGGTCACCGCTCACCTCTGGATGGGTGAAGATGCCAAGGTTTGGGAACTTTCCCTCAGAGCCACTTGTTGATCTGTGAGTGTGTATATGTAAGAAAAAAAAATCTGTGGGCTGGGACTTTGTACTTGGCCATGAACTGCAGGCCCGGGGAATCTAGGGGGGTATGATAAGCACGTGGGCTTTGCCCGCTCAGAGCTTCTCAGGAGGGAGAGGGGTCCATGTCAAGAAAGAGCTTGGATGTGGGCCAGAATCTGATGTCAGCCTTTGCCATACCTCAAGCTGCTGTGTGAGCCTGAGCAAAACACATAACCTCTCCAGGCTGTCACCAAAATACTAGTGGCTCATGCAAAGCTCCTGTGGTTCATGCCTGTATTCCTAGCTACTCAGAAGGCTGAGAGTTGAGGATTATGGTTCAAAACCAAGCTAGGAAGGAAAGGCTATGAGACTCTTCAGTGAACCACCAAAAAAGTTGGAAGTAGAGCTGTGGCTCAAGTGATAGAGTGCCCACCTTGAGGAAATAAAGCTAAGGGACTGTGCCCAGTACCAGCACAGACACATACGAAAATACGAGCGGCTCATGCTTTCTAAGTGAGCCAGAGTTTGAGTGTCAAGTTTGAAGATGAGATCAGGCAACTCTGTTGTTCTGTGTCCTCCCTGCCCCCAACTTGCTCCATTCTTTTCTGGGGATTATGAAGGGCTCCATATAGACAAACCAGGTTTGACCAAGCAGGCTAGGGTGGGAAAAGGATGAATGAGAGCCCCTTTTCTACACCCCAACCATGTTCTTGAGCAGCTAGAGATGAGGGAAAGAAGAGTCCAGGTTCAGTGGTATACAGGCACACATGAAAACAGGGTTTCACAGTCTGTCTTGATCTCGTCACTTTCCAACCCCGTTAGCTTTGTTGGAGTTTTCAGTGTGGATATTAATACCTTTCCCATCCTTCTCCAGCAGGTACCTTTAAGGGGTGTGTGTGTGTGTGTGGGTGTGTGTGTGTGTTGCATTTACCTTGAGAGGAACAGTGACTGGTGGTAATGAGTTCATTTAGATGTAGTATTTCTTGGTAGTCACTGAATTCTAAGTTTGGAATGGGGGATAGGAAAAATAAGTAGCCTATTTCTGCTGCGAGGAGGCCTGAAGAGCAGAGAGGTCGGTGTGTGTATGTGTATGTGTGCGCACACTTGTGTGCCTGTGTGCACATCTTTGGTCCATCTCACACCCCTGGATTTGAGCCCTGACTGCTGCACCTGCCAGGTGATCATAGGTACAGGCCTCGTTTCTGAGCTTCAGTGTTCTCATCTGTAATTTGGAGATAACCATTCCTACCCCATAGGGAGTCTGTTCGTTTAAAATTAAACCAGGAGAGAGCTCCATTCGGGACTGCACATTAGGGACATGCACTAGATGCCAGCACTTGGTCCTTACGTAGGATGTGTACTCCACTTTCCAGGGCCTTTAGGAAGATCATTTGGCAGTGGTCTTCTCTGGCCAAAGTTCCTTTCTCTAGAAATTTCTACCTCCAATGAAGGCACTTCTCGGGAGGAAAAGGTCTGACTTAAGTGGTCTAAGAATTGACATACTTTTCTTGCAAAACTACACAAGGACCCCAAATCTTCCATACAAGAAGTGGTCTAGGGGTTGGAGGCATGACTGTTGGTAGAGCACTAGCCAATGAGCGAAAGCGGCAGGTACCAAGTTTGAGAGCCTATCTTGGACCTAAAATATGAATAAGTAAAGAAGGTATCCAAATGTGGGTTTTTGAAAAATCAGTATGTGTCATTTTGTATGCATCTTGCCATTTTATTCTTTTTCTCTCCCTCTCCCTCGCTTCTTGGTGCTGGCCCTGGGGCTTGAACTCAGGGCCTGGGTGCTGTCCCTGAGCTTTGGTGCTCTAGGATAGTGCTCTACCATTTTGAGCCCCAGTGCCATTTCTAGCTTTTTGGTTGTTAATTAGAGATTAAGAGTCTCATAGACTTTCCTTCCTGGGCTGGCTTTGAACAGTGATCCTAAGATCTCAGCCTGCTGAGTAGCTAGGATTAGAGGTGTGAGCCACTGGCACCTGGCTGCTTCTTCTTCTTTTTTTAAATATAATTTTGTTGTTATTATTAAGGTGTTGTACAGAGGTTACTGTTTCATAAGCCAGGTAATGAGTAGATTCTTTTCTTGGACAATGTTACCCCTTCCTTTTGCTCTGCCTGCTTCCCCTTTCCATCCCTGCCCACTGTTAGGTTTTTAAAAAGAGGTGGCCGAGTAAGAACTGCACCACGCACGTGGTATTCAGGTAAGGGGTTTATTCAGTAGACCTGCTGGGACCAGGCAAGGTTGGCACTCCACGCGGCTGGCAAAGGAAAAAGGAAAGGGCGGTCTGGCCACGGTTTAGGCCTTATATAGGGTAGGGGGTGCGGAAGGGTGTGTCCAGGTAAAGGGAAGTGGGGTCAGGTGGGAGAAAGGTGTGGCCACATCAGGTTAAGATGTGACCTCAGTGGGTGCGGATGTGACCTCTTCCAGGTGTCCCAGTTGCCTAGGTAACGCAGGTACTGGGCGAGGTCTGTTCGCCGTCCAGGAATGGACCTTACACCCACAACCTACATAGTTCATTTTCTACAAAGTATATACTAAATACCATGCCTGTATTTGTTCACCCTCCTTCCATTTCTACACTCCCCTTTGCCCCCCCCCCCAAAAAAAAACCCAAAGCAAAAACAAACACCACCACTAACAATAACAATAACAGCAACAACAAAAACCCCATGTTCCCATTTCCTGGAATACTTTTGGATAAATGTTCAGAGAAGTTATGCCTTTAAAGTGGGCTCTTAGTGGAGTGACTATGATGGGTGGATACAGGACTTGGTAGAGACAAAGATTCCTAAGTGTGTCTTCACCAGGCCTTGTCCACCTTCCTCCTTCCTGAGGAGCTAGTTGCTGGGATGTCATGGGTGTGTGCTGAGATCATGCTAGGGGAGGTGATTGGATGGAGGTCTGCTCCACCCACCCTTTTTTCCCTGAGCTGGGGAGGTGATTGGATGGAGGTCTGCTCCACCCACCCTTTTTTCCCTGAGCTGGGGAGGTGATTGGATGAGGTTCTGCTCCTCCGCCCCTCACAGGGTCCACCCAAGCTCTTAGCCCTTGGACAGGCTGCATTGGTTTACACAGCATGAGGAGGGGGCACAGGTCAAGTGGGGCTTCCCAGAGGAAGTGGAGCTAGAGTCAGCTCCAGGACAGCTGCCCAGGTTGCTAACAATAGAATGGTAAAAAGACTTTTCCCCACCAAAGGCAAACAGCCAAGCCTGCCTAGTGCCCCCCCCCCCCCTCGGGCCTGGCAGGCAAGACACTGGAAGATGCAGGATGCCAGTCCTCTCTTCTTTTTCCGTTTGGCCCAGCTGATCCTTGAGCCCCTTATATCTATCTATCTGGGGCATGCTTTTTTTTTTTCTTCCAGGGGGAGAAACTGAGGGACTCAGGCTGGAATTGTCATGCCTGTTGTGTTCCCTCAGGCAGGTAATTTCAGTACCTGGCCTCAGTTTCCATCCAGTGGAGATAATCGTGCCATCTCTATCAGCGAGTTGTTTTGAGCCTGATGTGAGGTAATGCTTGCAAAGTGCTTATCACCGAGCTGGCACAGGGTAATTATAAACCACCCTGGCTCAGGGACACACCTCCCTGCCCCTGCCTCCCCCACCCTCCCCCTCCACCTGAGTTCCTGTTTATGGCTGACATCCTCTTTTAAGTATTTATATCCTTGCTGGAATTTCTCCTCAGATTGTCTAGTTCATTACCTAATTGAAGTAAGGCAAACAAGTTCACTTCCTTTCCAGCCTGGGGACAGGAAGGTGACTGGGGCCTTCTTCATTGGGATGGAGATGGGTATTGACATATTTGGTGATGATGAAGGGACCTCCTTCTCCTGAGAGGTGCTTTTCCTGGAACAGTCCTGCTCCCTTTACCCCCCCCCCCAATCAATCAAGCAAGCAAGCTTGGTAGCCTATGCTTCCAAATAGTATTGATGGCTTTGACCACCTGTCTCTTCCAGAGCCAATTTGCTGTTTGGGCATCTTCTTGCCCACTCACGAATGGACTTTGAAATATTTAACAAGAATCATCTATGTACATATTTGGGAAGTGTGCTGTCCAGTAGAATATAAATTAAAAATCAAGGTGCAGGGAGAAAGCTTTGATGGTGTGGGTGACTCCAGGATCGCCTGGTGGCTCAGAGCATGGGTCTGAAATGGATGTGCCAGGCCTGTCTATGCTTGCCCTGCTACTAAGTATCAGAGTGAATTGAAATAGCCACTTAGCGTGGCTCTCAAGCAAAGGACCCAAGAGAAGCTGCTTCCTGGGTGCTGGGGGGCAGGGGAGGAGGGAGTGATGGTGGTGGTTAGGAATTTTACTTCCCACAATGCCTGGTACCTGGTTTATTAACAGTAATAAGTAAGCTGTTCTGTTTAACATCCCAAGGATGTTAAAAAGTCCTCCTTATATTCTTTTTTTTTTTTTTTTTTTTGTCGGTTGTGGGGCTTGAACTCTGGGCCTGGGCGCTGTCCCTCAGCTCTTCAGCTCAAGGCGAGTGCTCTACCACTTGAGCTACAGCGCCACTTC
>NW_012267343.1:850011-907902 GCF_000151885.1 Dipodomys ordii | reverse complement strand
CCACTTCCGGTTTTCTGGTGGTTTATTGGAGATAGGAGTCTCACGGTCTCTCCTGCCCGGGCTGGCTTTGAACTGAGATCCTCAGATCTCAGCCTCCTGAATAGCTACGATTACAGGCGTGAGCCACCAGCGCCCGGCATGAGTACATTTCTTATCAAGCATTGTAGCCTCCTCCTTTGTTTCCCCTTCCCATCCCAAGGAATACATTTCTTGTTGAACATTGTTACCCCCTCCTTTGTTTTTTTCCTACTATCCCTTTCCTCCCCACTCCCCTGCCTTTCAATCTTGATACTCAGATCTTAGCCTCCTGAGTAGCTAGGATTATAGACATGAGCCACCAGTGTCCAGCTTCACATTAGATATGTTAAAGTCTCTGAGAAGTCCTGCTGTAAAGAAATTTTCTTTTTTTGGGGGGGTGGGTGGGTGGGGAGCTGGGAAGGTGCTTACCTTGCATGGCTGAGGCCCTGGGTTTGATTCCTCAGCACCACATAAGCAGAAAAAGCTGGAAGTGGCGCTGTGGCTCAAGTGGTAGAGCTCGGGCCTTGAGCTGAAGAGCTGAGGGACAGCGCCCAGGCCCAGAGTTTGGGCCCAAGACCGACCCCCCCCAAAAAAAAAGAAATTTGCTTTTTGTTTACCCTAGAACTCTAAACCTTTGTCTGTAAGTTGTCTATAAGGACATTTTCCTTTTCTTCCTCTTCCTCCTGCTCCTGCTCCTCCTCCAGTCCTGGGGATTAATCTCTGCCTAGGTGCTGTCTCTAAGCCTTTTTGTGCTCAAGGCTAGTGCTCTACCACTTGAGCCTCAGTGCCACTTCCTGAGTAGTTGATTGGAGATAAAAGTCTCATGGACTTTTCTGCCTGTGCTGGCTTCAAAATGTGATCCTCATATCTCAGCCTCCTGAATAGGATCACAGGCATGTGCCACCAGCACCCGGATGAACACTTTCTTCTTGGTGACAGGCTCAGGCATACTCTTGCAGATGTGGTATTTATTATAGAACACTTTTATCTATGTAACAAGTGATGTCATCTCTCCATGTTACAATTAAAGAGGCCAAGGCCTGGAGGCCTTTGAAATGGCTCCAGATGTACCAGTGACTTGTGTGTCCGCTTGAAGGCAGGGCCTTCATTCATGGGTGTAGCCAGGGTGAGGTGGCCAGGAGACAGCCCTCCCACTTTGGAGGAAATTGGGGCTTGTGGAAGGATGGGAAGCACACCTGGAACGCAAGTGTCCGGACCTTGAGCAACCGGAGCCCCGAGGCCCTGTTCTTTCCCTGGGAGATTCAGACTGGACCCAGCCTGAGGCCCCAGGGATTCCTGTGGTCCCACTGTGGAAGCTGGGAGGGGGCCTAGACTTCCCTTGTTGATTCATGTAGATTCTTCCTCCCACCTTTGGGGGGGGGTGAGGGGAGTGGAGAGATGCCTTCTTTTGGATTTCTGTTTTATTATCTGAAATCCTCAGGGGAGCAATTACCTGCCGCAGGGAATTAGCTGCCTCTTTACTCCAGTGCCTGTCTGAGTTTCTCCTTGGAGTAATTGATTTTGGTAATTCAGAGTCGCATGAATGTCGTCTTAGGAGAGGGCGCTGGCACTGAGGCAGGGGGGTACCCACCAAGGCGTCGGCGGCTGGCGGTGAGTGCTGCCTGTCGGTGATGATTGGTGATGGGTGGTAGGGGCTGGCGGTGACTGTAGATAATGCATCATTTTGCTGGGGATTTTGCTCTCTTGCATGAATGTGCGTGGGTTGCACGGCACTCTCCTGCCTGGAGCTGGGAGCAGGTTTGCTATAGGGACACCAAGAGAGGAAAGCCAGGTTGTCTGTTATTGACAGGTCCTGTCTCAGGCATTGGTTTGGGCCTGACCCTGGCCTTGACCCTCATGCTATCTCCCAGGCCTGGGAACAGAAGCTTCTGGAGAGCTTTAAGAGGAGCAGCTGCTTTAAGTCAGCCTGGTGTTTTCATCTGGGCAGGCTCAAGTGCTGGCTTTGGGCCTGTCACCCAGGGCACTGCTATCCCCTGGGAATGGAGAAGCCATGAAGGGTGGGTGGGGTGGTCACCTGTGACTGCCGAGCGTGGTGGCTCAGGCCTGTCATCCTAGCTACTCAGGAGGCTGAGATCTGAGGATCTCGGTTCAAAGCCAGCCTGGGCAGGAAAGTCCTTGAGACTCTTATCTCCAGTAAACCACCAGAAAACCAGAAGTGGCGCTGTGGTTCAAGTGGTAGAGTGCTTGCCTTGAGCTGAAGAGCTGAGGGATAGAGTCTAGGCCCAGAGTTCAAGCCCACAACTGACCTGCCCCCCCCCAAAAAAAGTCAGGTATGTGTGTTCGTATGCATGCACCCACGTGCACACCCTTTCTAGAAACTGTCTCCTAGCCAATGACCCCAATTGCAAACAATGAGAGCTCTGGCCTAGAAGCCCTTTTGTCCTCCATCTTGGTAGGGGGTGGCTTCCACCAGAGTCCCTCTCCCTTCTCCCCCTACTCTTCCTGACCAAGGGAAAAGAAGCTCCAGGCCTATAGGGCACCAGAGGTGTCCTGCTCATTGTCGCACAACTGCCTTCTCAGAGGCCTGGCCCTTGTGGCTCTCTTCCATGTCTTTCGGCCTGGGCATCAGGTGGCATGCCCATCCCCATTTTAGTAATGAGGAGCTGGGGCCCCGTGACTGTTCTGGCAGGGAGCGTGTGGTGAGCCAGGTCTCTGCTCTGATGACAGAGTGGGTGTTGGGAGCTTCTCAGATGTGTTCGTGGGGAGCACTCAGGTGAAGGAGCCGGCTCCCTGCTTCCATCGGCTCTCAGCTGGAGATGGGCCTGTAACAGACAGGCCTCTCCTCAGGGCGTGAAGGGAGGCAGGAAGAATTTAAAGCCAGGACCAGAATAAGATACAGGGCTGCTGAAAGTTGAAGTTTTCATGTCCTCGGTCCAGCACCTACCCCACCCTGAGTGCTAAACTTAGCATCAGTGAAAATTTGTATTCATCCAATCTCTTTTGCTTGTCATTGTTTTCCAAGTTTGGATCCTAAAGGCAGAATGAGAACTAAAGGTCCTTCCTGGCTTTGACCCCCTGCTGCAGCCTTCTAGATCCTTCCGCCCAAATGGGCGGCTCCTACTTCTGTTGCCTGGGCCAGCTGCTACAGGAAGTGGCCTCGAGCGTGGCCAGACTCCCTTCCCTCCCGCCCTTCCTTCTGGAGGTGTAGTTAGAGGTCTCTACCTGGTGGTCTCAGGCTCCTAGGAACCCTTCCCCACTAAAAAATGGCAACTAAGCCAGGCGTGGGTGGCTCACACCTAATCCCAGCTACTCAGGAGGCTGAGATTTGAGGATTGAGGTTGGAAGTCAGCCCAGGCAGGAAAGTCTGTGAGACTATTATTTCCAATTAACCATCCAAAAGCTGGCTTAAAGTGATAGAGCACTGGCCTTGAGCAGAAAAGCTCAGGGATGGTGCCCAGGCCCTGAGTTCAAGCCCTACAAGTGACCCCCCCCCAAAAAAAAAGTCAGCTGCTGACTGGCTGGTGTTAGCCAGCCTGTGTTTCATGGTGGGTCTCACAATTAAGTTTGACCAGATGACTAAACTGGTTTTTGCTGACTTTCCCATCTGGAAAAATGGGAGAAATACCAACCACAGAGGGTAGATAGATGACCAATAAACATCAGATCCCTAGTTCAAGCCCTAGCACACGGAGGAGCTCAAGGCACCATGACATCGTTGTTCAGGCCTAACCAACCTCCCCAGGCCCCTGCTTGCCTTCCCAGCCACTGCTCCCACTGGGCCTCCAATGCATCTGTGTGTGTCCTGACTCTGGGGTCCCATCCCTGGCTACTCCCAGTCTTATCATGCTTACCCTGACTGATCCGCTCTGTTCCCATTCCCTCCGCAGTTCTCCCATTGGTTGAGATACCCGCCCCTGTCCCGCCCCCAGCCACCCCTCCTCCCTGTTCAAGGAGGTCACTCTGATTTCTCAGCCCCACAGTCAGGTGCTTCTGATCACAGCTCCTTCCAGTGGACACAGAAGCCCCTGGGCCTTGGAGCCCAGCTGCACCTGTCACTGTCCCCTTCTGGCCCTGTCCTTGTTCTCAGGGTCCCCACCAGCCTTCACCAAGCCAGCAGGGCTGTGGATCCCCATGCTGTGGAGCCCCTGTCTGCAAAACCCCCTTCCCTCATCACCCTCTTTTCCACAGAAGCCATCTGCTTCTATCTTCAGTGATTAAGGTTCAGCCTGCAGGTTTCTGAACCTTGCAGATGAAGGGCCAGGTCTAATCAGGTGCAGAGTGTGTGGATTCACAAGTGTGGGGCCTGAGGGGTGCTAGGAGGGGGACCCCTCACTCCTGGCATAGGGGTGAATTCTGTTCCTCAATGCTCACCATGTGGAAATGGTGTCTGGGAGTATGGGCTTCATGGCTGCCTGCACACAGGGTTTGTTCTGGGACAGATCACCTTTGTCCCTGGAGGAATATTTCATGTGTGTGTGGGGGGGGACCTGTAGCAACAATGAGAAGTACAAGTTGTCATGTCCAAAACGAGCTTTACAACGGGGGGGGGGGGGGGGGTGGGGGGGGAGGGATGGGGGTGGGGATTGAGCAATGGGACAGGGAAAAGCAAAACAGAAATGGCCAAATAATGATTAACAGATGTCAATTGTTAATGGCTTAGAAATACCAGTGCCACCGCCCTGCCCCCCCCCCATCCTCCTCTCCCCCAGGAGGGAAGAAGCTAAATGGTCACTTGTGACTCCTTGAGAAAGATCATTTCACAGCCCCTTTGGGAGTTGTTTGTTGTGTGGAGGTCAGCTCCAGATTTCCAAGCCAGGGCTTTGCTGTGACACTGCGTAGCCAGTCTCACCTGGAGCTGAGTGACAGGCTGCCCTCTAGCCTTGTCATCTGGGATGGCATTGGCAGGCCAAGGAGAGCTTCCTCAGCCGCTCCTTGAGGTCTGAGGTACCCCAAGTATAGATTTGAAGCCTTGAGCCTTTGTGTTACCTTCACACTCTTTGTGTGTGTATGTGTGTGTGTGTGTGTGTGTGTGTGTGCGCGCGTGCGTGCGCATGCACAGGGGTGGGGTGGAGTGGGGGGGGTTGGGGGGGAGAGGGTTGTGGGGCTTGAACTCAGGGCCTGGATGCTGCCCTTGAGCTCTTTTGCTCAAGGTTAATGCTCTACCACTTTGAGTCCAACATCACTTCTGGTTTTCTGGTGGTTAATAATTGGAGATAAGAGTTACCCGGACTTTATTCTTGGGCTGGCTTTTAACTGAGATCCTCAGATCTCAGCCTCCTGCATAGCTAGGATTACAGGCCTGAGCCATCATAACTGGGCTCATTTTTTTCTTTTTTCTTTTTGTTTATTGATCCTGGGGCTTGAACTGTGGGCCTGGGTGCTGTCCCTTAGCTCTGCTACTCAAGACAAGCGCTCTACCACTTGAGCCACAGCACTACTTCCTGTTTTCTGGACTTTCCTTCCTGGGATGGCTTTGAACCATGATCCTCAGATCTCAGCCTCCTGAGTAGCTAGGATTACAGGTGGCTTCACTTTACAAAAAAACAAAAAAACAAAAAAAGCCTCCACATCTATAGATGTATCACCCAGGCTGGTCTTGAACTTGTGATCTTTCTACCTTAACCTTCTGGGTGCTGGGATTACAGGCATATACCTACATCCTTGCCCAGCTGTGTATTTAGTCATATGAATTTATTTATGTTTATTTTTTGCCCATCCTGGGGCTTGAACTCAGGGCCCAGGAACTGTCCCTGACCTTCTTTTGCTCAAGGCTAGCACTCTACCACTTGAACCACAGCACTACTTCTGGCTTTTTCTGTGTAATGTGGTACTGAGGAATTGAACCCAGGGTTTCATGCATGCTAGGCAAGCACTCTAACACTAAGCTACATTTCTAGCCCATATGAATGCATTTATTACCTACACGGGACAGATTGGAGACTTTGACATTAAAACCTGGTAGTCCTAATGACTGTCAGTGGAACTCCAGTGGGCTGGGCCTGCATACTTCATGGTTTTGCCCTGATCTGGCCTGCTTCTCATTTCTACCCCTTCCTGGCTCACACAGGCATATCTGCCTCTCTGGTCCTGGAGCTGTATGAGCTGCTACACTAGAGGCACACGTCAGGTTGTAGATCCTGCGAGCACCTGCCGAGGAGCGGATGCCGTTCACAAAGACAGGTGGATGAGATTATAATTCAGGGCCAGTTGAGTGGCCCCAGAGAGATAGCTAGATGGTGCCTCAGGCTTTTTGAAGGGCAGCCATTGGCTCCACACGTGGTAATGAGCCTTTTGTCTCTGCCAGGCACTGGCCAACCCTGGAGGCGAGAAAGAGAGCCATAAGTAGGACACAGATTTGTCCTTGAAAGCTGGACTTTATGGGCGTGGGTTTCTGGAATAAATAAATGGACGTTGCAAGGGACCTTAGTTGAAGGTTCTAGCTTGGTGTGTGTATGTGGCGGTGGGGCGGGGGAGGGGTGGTGGTGGTGGTGGGTAGCTTTGCTTTCCTGCTCCTCCCACGGGAACCAGATGGAATTGAGGATTTTACCCAAGAATATAGAAGGTCTGAGGACATAGACTTGTAGGAACATGGATTGCTGAGGGATGGGGTTGGGCTTGCATTTGTTTGTTTGTTTGTTTATTCTAAAGCTCTTTCAGACTTCTTTTGAGTGTGTGCTACCTCTGGGCCTTGAACTCTGGGCCTGAGTGCCGACCAGCTTTCTTATTCAGGGCTACCACTTGAGCCACAGTTCCACTTTAGCTTTTTAGTGGTTAATAAGAATCTCACAGCATTTCCTACCTGGGTTGGCTTTGAACCACAATCCTCAGATATGAGTCTCCTGAGTGGCTAGGATGACAGGCATGGCACCCAGCTTGTATTTTATTTTTATTTTTAATAGTCTTCACTCTTTTAGAGAACACGTTTTAGGTTCCCAGGAAAGCTGAGGAGAATGTACAGACAGTTCCTATATATTCCCTTCCTCCGACAGCCTTCCCCACTATCAGCAGCCTACATTACAATCTGGTATTTAAATACATAAATATAGTGCATTCTATGATTTGTTTACTTAAAATAAAATCAGACATTACAGCTTGGGACTGGGGATGTGGCTCAGTGGCATGTACAAAAAATAAATTAAGCATTACAGACTGAAAGCTGAAAAATGAAGTTGCCCCCCCCCTCTTTAGTTTTTTGTGGATCTGGGATTTGAACTCAAAGTCTCATGGTTGCTAGACAATACACAATATACCACTTGAACCATACATCCAAGCCCTTTTGTTCTTATTCTGTTTTTGAGATAAGGTCTCCCTAATTTTTCCCAGGTTGGTGTCCAACAGGAAATCCTCCAACTGGGTAGCTGGGACTACAGGTGTGTGTCACTATACTCAGTTTAGTCTGTCTCCATTTCTTTTCTCCTTTTCCCGAGACAGGTGAGCAGCCCATACATCCTAGAATAACCACATGTATTTTCACCTCCAGGTGCACCAGGATCCTGTGCTTATACCTCACACTTCAGAATAGCCAGACAGACTGGGTCTTAATTTATTCAATCAGCATCCTGTTCAGGCATGTGGCTTTTGTTCAGATTTTCCCCTTGCTAAACACAGGGGTATAAAAATATCCTGGTATATCTATTCCTATAGGCTTGTGAGTTTGACTGAGGGATAGCACTTACAAGGAGATGTTATGAATTTAAAGTGGACATTTTTATGGATTTTTAACTTTGGGTAGGTTGCCTTCTTGTTTTTCACAAGGGCTGTAAGAGCTGGCGATCCACTGTCTCCTCTGGTCTTAAGCACTGTCTGATAGAAGGCCGGGTGGGTGTTGAATTGGTCTCTAGAGCAGGACCAGGGGGGCAGGGAGGCATTTCCAGGGTGCTTTTACTTAATGCCATCTTGAGATTTCATATGCACATTTTGACCCATGGACTATATATGAGTCTGTTTAAAATGCTTTTCAAAATTATTTATCCTAGACAGGTGCTGGTAGCTCACACCTATAATCCTAGCTACTCAGGAGGCTGAGATCTACGATCACGGTTCAAAGCCAGCCCAGGCAGGAAAGTCCTTGAGACCCTTATCTCCAGTTAACAACCAGAAAACCAGAAGTGGTGCTGTGAATCAAGTGGTAGAGTGCTAGCCTTAATAACAAAAGCTTAGGGACAGTGCCTAGGCCCTGAGTTCAAGCCCTATGACTGGCAAAAATTAAAATTATCCTTCTGCAGCTTCTTTCCGTCAGTGAGATGGCTTGGAGATCTTTTCCTAGATAGACATGAAATTCTATCTCACTCATTGTTATTGTTATTATTGTTATCTTTTGTTTTTTGGTCGGCCGTGGGGCTTGAACTCTGGGCCTGGGCGCTGTCCCTCAGCTCTTCAGCTCAAGGCGAGCGCTCTACCACTTGAGCTACAGCACCACTTCCGGTTTTCTAGTGGTTTTATTGGAGATAGGAGTCTCACGGTCTCTCCTGCCCGGGCTGGCTTTGAACTGCGATCCTCAGATCTCAGCCTCCTGTGTAGCTAGGATTACAGGCGAGAGCCACCGGCGCCCGGCATTATTGTTATCTTTTGCCAGTCCTGGGGCTTGAACTCTGGGCCTAGTTGCTGTCCATGAGCTGTTTTGCTCAAGGCTAGATAGCAGTTTACCAGTTGAGCCACAGCTGTACATCTGGCTATTTCTTTCTTTCACCTACTTATTGGAGATAAGAGTCTCACAAATATTTCAGACTCGCTGGGCTGGCTTTGAACTGTGATCCTCAGATCCCTAATTCCAGCTGGGATTACAGGCATGAGCCACCAGCATGTGGCTTTACCTCACTGTTTTTCTCTCTGCTGAGAGCCATCCATAGTTTAGGGTTCATCTAGGTGGTGTTCTGAAGCCCCGGTGCCAGCCTTGCTGGGCTCCCCTGCCTGTGCCCTCTGCCTGGTAGAGGCCTGTTCTTAAGGAAAAGGTCATTGCTGGGTACAAGGCTACAATTATCCCTGGAGTGTAGCTGTAGAAGTGGGGCTTGGGCCTTGAACTCGAGTCTGGCCCTCCTCGGTGCTCTTCTCTGGCCGAGTGGAGATGCTTAGATGGCTCTTGGTTCCTCCTGGCTCAGTGAGTGGCTACAGTGTCATTCTCTCTCTCTCTCTTTCTCTCTGGTCAGTGATGGGGCTTGAACTCTGGGCCTGGGCGCTGTCCCTCAGCTCTTCAGTCAAGGCAAGCACTCTACCACTTGAGCCACAGCGCCACTTCCAGTTTTCTGGAATTAACCATTGGAGATATGAGGCTCATGGATGTTCCTACCCAGCTAGCTTTGAACTGCGATCCTCAGATCTCAACCTCCTGAGTAGCTAGAATTATAGGCATGAACCACCGGCTCCCAGCTTGCAGAGTCATTCTTTTTTTTTTTTTTTGGTCGGTCGTGGGACTTGAACTCTGGGCCTGGGCGCTGTCCCTCAGCTCTTCAGCTCAAGGTGAGCACTCTACCACTTGAGCTACAGCGCCACTTGCGGTTTTCTGGTGGTTTTCTGGGGTGTCTCTAAACTCTGAGATAGGAGACTCACGGTCTCTCCTGCCCGGGCTGGCTTTGAACCGGGATCCTCAGATCTCAGCCTCCTGCGTAGCTAGGATTACAGGCGTGAGCTACCAGCGCTCGGCTGCAGAGTCATTCTTTTTTTTTTATTTTTATTTTTCTGCTTATGTGGTGCTGAGGAATCGAACCCAAGGCCTCATGCATGCAAGGCAAGCACTCTACCACTGAGCCACCTTCGCAGCCCCGACGCAGAGTCATTCTTAATCCTGACAGCCACTCCACTCCTGTGGTCCAGATGGATTTCCAGATGTGTCGGCCTCTGGCAGAAGGTGGAGGCTGGCGTTGAACAGTTCACCTGTTTACCTGACTGCAAGAGCTCCCATAGGGTGTTAGGACGCGGCTGGCTGAGGGTGTGTGCATATTCCTCAAGAAGTGCTAGCATCCAGTCTGCTTCTCCAAAGGCTAGAGTCATGGAAGACCTTTAACTTTTCAGCAATTAGGGAGACCGGGCAGCCATGCTCCCTTGAGGAGGTGGGCTAGGGACAGCAGGGGGTTTAGTGATGAAGAGATGGGGTGTCTCTAAACTCTGAGGGAACTCCCCCGAGGCAGGACTGGGAGAAGGAAAGGGGCCACCAAATCGAGAGGGCTCTCACAAAGCTCTTTAGAGAGTCTGCTTGTCATGTGTGGCAGGCTGGCGACTCAGAACCGAGACGATTTGGACTGGGCTCAAACCCTGACTCTCAGGCTAGTCTAAGCCCCTCCTCTTACCTTGTCAGTAAGATGTGATAAAGTAGTTCCGCCCTCTCAGGGCTGGTAGGAGGGTTACTTGGGCGCCCTCTTGGACTGTGCTTAGGACAGATCTGTGAAAGGAAGTTGGGTTGGGCATGATGGTCCATACCTCTAATCCCAGCTACTTGGAGGCAAAGGCAGGAGGATGGTAGGTTTGAGACCACCCGGTGCAAAGTTTAGTGAGACCCTATCTCAAAAACAAAGTACAAATGCAAGGGCTTAGGATCAGTTCCCAGGACTGAAAACTAAAATGGAGGGGTGGGGGCCGACATCCCACGTGAAGTGCTTAGAATTCAGCCACGGACTCAGACAAGCAGAGGCTCTCCTTCCTCTTGGAGGCTCCCCACCGTCTTCCCCCAAGGAATCACCTGATGCTCTCCCTGCACCGGGTTCAAAGGCGACCCAGGGGTAGGAGAGGAAAGCCTGCAGGCTGACCACAGGGAGGCAGGCTTGAACAGCCAGGCAGAGCGCCCCAACGTGCCCAGGGCGCATCCCCCGGTGCAGCTCAGTCTCATCCTCCTGGCGCCCTTTCTTCCCGGGTAATTGATGATGTCTCCTCTCTCCAGAGGAGGGGTGGGGGGTAGCTTTGGGGACAGTGAGGTGGCTGGGCAGGCGCCTGGCAGACAGCCACAGCCCATTCCAGCCTTCCTGGACAATTTATCCCCTGTCAACCCTGCTCTTTCAGGACATAATATAAGTTTCCTAGGAGGTGGTCGAGGGTCTCTGGGCGCAGTAGCTCCAAGGGCTACGGGCACGGGCGTGGTTCATGGTGCTGAGACCCAGGCCTGCCGTACAGATAAGCTTTCAGGATAAGCACACAGCCAGCACACAGGACCTGAGTTCTAGCACAAGCCCTGCATCATCACACCTCAAAGTTTCTCACCTGTCAGCCAGGTGTCCCCAGGACTCATCCGTACCATCTCTGCTCTGATCCCTTTGCCTGGTGTGCTGGGTCCCACGCCATCCTTTGTAATTCTTAAGGTCCAAACCCAATGCCACCTCCTCCATAAAGACTTCCCAGGATCACCTATCAGGTGGCTGCAATGTAAGGGACTTCTCCCTGTCCTGAATCCCAGAAGTAGCTCTGCACAGATCCACTTCTGCTCATCTGGCCGCTCGTTCCTGTCTGTGTGTCCAGTCCGTGAGAGCCCCTCCCTGGGCCCTGGAGAAACTCCTCTACCATTCTTCACGCCAAGTACCATTTTTCAGAATAACTCCCCCCCAAAAGCCCCCCCCCCAAACTACTTAAATGCATAAAATAAAATGCCAGGGATCACGAAGGAAACCAATCACAGTGAAATACAGTAACCAACATACTTTTAAAAAAATGATCTAGCCATGTGTGTGCTTCTTTATTAGAGCCTTAAATAACAATATCTCGATCTAATAACTACTGTCATTTTGAAGTATGACAAATGAAAGCATTATTTCAAGATATCCACAACTAGCCAGGCACTGGTGGCTCACCCTTGTAAATCCTAGCTACTTAGGAGGCTGAGATCTGAGGATCGCAGGTTTTTGTTTTTGTTTTTTGTCAGTCTTGGGGCTTGAACTCTGGGCCCTCAGTTCTTCAGCTCAAGGCAAGTGCTCTACCACTTGAACCACAACGCCACTTCCGGTTTTCTACTGGTTTATTGGAGCTAAGAGTCTCACTGACTTTCCTGCCTGCGCTGGCTTTGAACTGCGATCCTTAGAGTGGCTACGATTATAGGCGTGAGCCACTGGCACCCAGAAAACTTTTTTTTTTTTGTCTGTTGTGGGGCTTGAACTCTGGGCCTGGGAGCTGTCTCTTAGCTCTTCAGCTCAAGGCAAGTACTCTACCACTTGAGCCCCAGTGCTACTTCCTGAGGATCGCAATTTGAAACCAGCCCAGACAGGAAAAGTTGGTGAGATTCTTGCCTCCAATCACAAAAAACGGGAAGTGCTATGGCTCAAGTGGTAGAACACTAGTCTTGAACAAGAAGACGCTCAGGGACAGTGCTCAGGTGCTGAGTTCAAGCCCCAGGACTGCTAAGAAAAAAAAAGGCAGAGAGAGAGAAAGAGAGAGAGAGAGAGGGAGGGAGAGAGAGAGGGAGAAAGAGAGGGAGAGAGAGAGGGGATAGGGGTACTGGATCTGGAGGCTGGGTGGCCAGCAGTGACTTGAACCCAAATTGAGGGTATTTTGTAAGGTCAGATGAGGGGGCAGTTCTAGCCCAGAGATGAAATGGAAGACCAGGAGACCCTGACCTCAAGTTCTGGGCTGGACTGTGTGGGTCTGAATCATGGCCCTGATGTTTCTAGCTTCATGGCTTTAGGCATATTGATTCTTTGCCTAAGGTTTCATTTCTTCATCTGAGACACCCATGGCAGCTCTGGGCCTGCAGGGATGTGCACATGAGCTAAGACTTGATATTTAGAACCCAGCCTGATGCAGAGGAAGTTCACTCTGTGTGTGTGTGTGTTTGTTACCTAGGATAAAACAGACAGATGGAGCCCAGTGGCCTGTGGATCCAGAGCAGGGAATGCAGGGAGAAGAGAGGCTGGATGGGAGCTGTCAGATCAGCACCCAGGCAGGGGCCTCTGGAGCTGTCCTCTATCTGAGGACAAATCAGGTGTTTAGAAACTGACCCCAGTGGTTAGGGCCTGGCTACCCCATCTTAACTCCTCTACCCAGCTAGGCTTCAGAAAGGTCTGCTCCAGTATCCCCCACCCCAGCCAGGCTGAAACAAATGCATTGAAATACATTAGTCCCTGCTTAATATCACTTGGTGATTGTGTACTCTGGGCAGGGGGAGACTGATGGTGGAGAATGAATTTGCCACGGGCTATAGAGCAGGTAGGAGCGTATTTGAGAGGGATGGGGGGGGGGTTGGAGGGCGTTAATCTTCTTAATAAATTGTTCTCAGATTGTGTACGATTAAAGCCCCAGAAAATTCATGAGCATGCGGGGAATAGAGACCTCACTGAGAGGCTTTGACATAAGCAACACAATAAACGCAGAGCTTCTAAATTGGGTCAGGGAAACCTCCCAGGCCCAGGGAGAGAGGCCATTCCCCTAGCCCTCCCCAGGCCTATAAATTAATCACGCATACAAAGAGGGCCTTGTCTGTTCTTGTCAGTGCCGGGGTTGTGTCTTTGCCGACTGCTTCCTCCCCTCCTCCCCCACCCCCACCTCGGCTATAAACAAGTGGCCGGAGAGGCATTTCAGCTCCTGTGCTTTCTTGTTCCTGTATTTCCAAAGCAAGGTGGGTGTACATTTCAGCAAGAGAGATGTAGGTTAGATAGGGGGAAGAACTTCCTGGCTGACCACGGGACTGTGAGAAAGCCTGGAAGGGGAGGCTCAGGGGACTCTTTATTTATTTATTTATTTGGGGGGGGGTTGGTCATGGGCTTGAACTCTGGGCCTAGGCACTGTCCCTGAGCTTTTCAGCTCAAGGCGAGAGCTCTACTACTTAAGCCACAGTGCCACTTCCAGTTTTCTGGTGGTTAATTGGCGATAAGAGTCTCATGGATTTTTCTGCCTGGGCTGGCTTTGAACCCTGATCCTCAGATCTCAGCCTCCTGAGTAGCTAGGATTACAGGCGTGAGCCACCAGCACCCAGCAGGAACTCTTTTAGCTGTTCAAGACTAGGTGGGCACTAGCAATCACCTCTCTATTCTTGCTGCACTCTTGTTACACCCTGCCTGTGACAGGAATGCC
The DNA here is from genome assembly GCF_000151885.1 of Dipodomys ordii. Lineage (NCBI taxonomy): Eukaryota > Metazoa > Chordata > Mammalia > Rodentia > Heteromyidae > Dipodomys > Dipodomys ordii. The sequence goes on along the minus strand of NW_012267343.1, from coordinate 893,940 downwards.
CGGAACGGATGTGACCCCAGGGTCCGACCTCAGGAACTGGCCTGGAAAGTGCTTCAATTTGCATCATTCTAGAAGATTCTGTTCTATGGGCAGAAGAGGACAGGATGAGGCTGCTGCCTTATACCTCATACCACTGGTCTGTCAGAATCATAGTCAGAGTCCTGGCCCAGGTGCCACCTCCTCTGGGAAGCCTTCCTTGATTTTTCTTTGCCCTGTCAGTGCCACTCCTGTGCTTTCTCTGTGTTGGACACTTGTCTCAGCCTCTCTGCGGGAGCCTGTATGCCCCCCTTCCCTGTCCATTCTCTGGGGACAGGGACCGTGTTGGCGTTCTCAGGTACACATATCCAGACCAGGACTCGTGTGGGGTTTCCTGTAAGGGTTCCCCATGTCTCCCAGAGTGGGCCCAGAGTGGGCCTTGCTTCTGGGGTGACAGCTGGAATCCTGGGTTCTTGAAACAGGAGCAGAGCAGGGATAGAAGAAGTCTCCAGGCAGAAGCATCCTGTCTCTGTTCTAATAGTTCACATCTTCACTCTGGACCTGCCAACGCTGTTTGATTCTACCAGTCTATGGAAGGGGGAGAGAGAGATGGTCCTTGTGTATGCATGGTGGGGGGGGGGCCCTTCAGGCATTCCCTAGGTGTGGAGACCCGCCGAATCCTAGCACAGGCCTGGGCAAGCAGAGCCTGGGTGAGCCATTTGCAAGGTCTGGGCCTGGGCCTGCCGTGGGCCTGCGTGGGGCCTGCGGGCAGGGAAGCTCCTGGCTCCAGCACTGATGAGGAAAGGAAGAAAGCCCTGACCTTCTGAGACCACCCAGAGCCCAAGAGCAGGGTCCAGGCAGGCCTCCGGGGAAGTGGATGATGCTTCTAGCCCCGGGTTCTGTCTGCCCAGCCCCGGCGAGGCTGGGCAGGCACAGCTCCTCTGCTGCTACCTCACCCCAGGCCTGGTTTGTTCTCTGTGGAGCCTTTGAGGTGTCCTTGCTCTTTCCTTCAAGACAGGCCATGTCAGGTGCCAGCAGAGCCATGGGACCTTGCATGTCTGTGGCTGTGTGTGTGAGCCTGCACATGCATGTGTGTGCATGCATGCATGCATGCATGTGCATGCAAGGGGAAGCAGAGGGTGGTGATTGGTGTGGGAGGGGTTGAGAGGCAAGCCTGGCTGTGGAGCTGGCGGATGCAGGCAGTCAGCAGGTGGAGAGTCTCGACCTGTGGGTCACGGCAGCCCTTGGCCTGGTCACTGGATGGCGCTAATTCAAGGCCTAAAAATAATCCTTGGCTGGGTACAACACCTTAGAAGTTTCTAAGCTCTCTCAGACTCACTTTTGTCTACAGTGGTCTCTGAGGAAGTGATTTCTGTCGTTATTTCACCACCAGAAACTCTTGAGTTCTAGAGTGAATGTGGAGTTGGTACCAGTGGCTCATACCTATAATCCTAGCTACTTAGGAGGCTGAGGTCTGAGGATCCTAGTTAAAAGCCAGCCTGGGCAGGAAAATCTATGTGGCTCTTAACTCCAACTAGCCAGCAAAAAAATGCCAGAAGTAGAGGTGTGGCTCAAGTGGTAGAGTGCCAGCCTTGAATGGAAAAGCTCAGGGATAGTGCCTAGGCCCTGAGTTTAAGCCCCAGAACTGGTATGCGTGTGCATGCACATGTGCACGTGTGCACACACAGACACAAACAGAGTAAATCAGTGAATTGGGAAACCTTGGAGGTTAGCTACTGGTAGAACCTAGACTGGAGCCCTAGACTGGCTATCTTGGGACCACCTCCTGTGGACCTACTGTGTTCCAGCCCTGGGCATATAGAAATGAATATAGGGGGCATTGGCTTTGCCTATTGGGAGGAAGAGGGCTGCTAAGAGCAGTCAGGACCAGGAGAGGCAGAAATACTGGTTGTAGTCTCAGAGGAGAGGATGGGGATGGCAGCGGGGACTTGCTGTGGGGGGGACTTTGGAGCCATGCTTTGGAAAGAGAAGGATGTAGAGAGTGCCAGGTGTCCTATGGGCGAGGACAAGTTAGTGGGAAGCTGTTATAGGCCCAGCCAGGTTGCAAAGCCAGGCCTGCCCAGCCGTGGTCATCCCTGCAGCCCTCTCAAAGACAGTCTCTGGTCCTGATCTTTGAGGGGTGCTGACTGGAGCTGCACCAATGTCCTGACTGCACCCTGAGCCTTGTTCCTCACTCTTCTCTTTCTCCAGACCAGATGTCCCTCTTCACCCACTCTTCTCCTTCCGGTAGCTTAAGATGGCAAAGTGACTGAGAAGAAAACAAGGGAAGGAAGAGAGGTGGTTGCCATGGAAACGAGAAAGTGGAAGCAGAAACTTTCAGGAGCAGGATGGGGGAGGAGAGTGGACTTGGAAGACAAGGGGAGACCTGGCTCAGGACACCTCAAGTATCTCTAGGCTCTGGGGATGGGGGGGAGGGGGTGGGGGAGGGTGGGCGGGAGTGGTGGTAGGGGAGGTGGCATCTGACTTCTCCATAGTCATTTGTGATTTGAGGAGGGGCCTCATCTTCTGCCCGGTGTCCCTGCATGGCTCCGACCCTGGGGTCTCTTGTTCTACCTCTACTGGGAGCAGCCAGGACTTCTCTGCAGGTCTTTGCACGTTGCTGTCTTGATTACACAGCTGTAACCTGCAAAAATGATGCATCCCTGGACTGGAGAGTTTACAAGGCAGCTTCTCACAGCCTCAGTCAAATCAAGGGATTCACAGTTGGTTCAGGCTTAGTGAGATTGGGAGACTTGCCCTATCTCCCAGGGGTGGGGTCCAACCAATCCTTACTCTCTGACCTCTCCCCTTCAAGGCCTTGTTCCCCAGTATGACTTCCCCTAAGGGATTGCCATTTCCTTCCTATACAAACTCTAGCAAGCTCCTTCTCCCAGACTTGATTTTCCCATCCGCAAAATGGGCGCAAATAGTACCTTTAGCCTCTAAGGTTGTCGTAAAGTTATACTGAGATAAGCCAAATCCAGCACTGGGCATAAGGCCTGGCTCAGGATGACTGTAGCTGAAATTAGCAAGCACCCCTGGGGTACACAGGGCTGGGTGGAACCCCAATGGGAAGAAGAACTAGTAGAGTCTCCACCCCTGATCTGAAATTGGCCACAAGGGTACCTGGGCACCTCCGCACCTGTGTCCTCTGCTGCAGGAGCAGCCTGAGGCTCCGGCCTGGCTCAAGGTTTGGGCTGAAAGGAGCTCCTCACTTCCCCATCGGCTTGTGGCCTGCTTGGCATCCGAGCCAAACCTGAGATTTCTCCTGGGCAAAGGCCTCGTGAGCCAAATGCTTTATTAAATGGCAGAAAGGCAGCATGCTGCCTGAGAAAGATAATGAGGAAAATGTATTTATTGGGCTTATAACTCATTGAGAAGCAGTAGACCCTGTGAGAAGGGCATGAGGGGGTCCCCAGCAATGACTAGCTGGGGGGAAGGGGAGAGCCTCTGGCTGCCCCCTCCCTTCCCCACTTATGCTGATACTGCAGGACTTGTGTGCTGCCTGGTCTGAAAGGCTGAGAATCTCAACGTTCATGAGCCTACAAACTGCACACTCCTGTGTACTCAACCCAGACACCCACCCTCCTCTGATTGGCCAATGCCATGTGACCAGGGCGGGGCTACAGGGATGAGCCCCCAGGGAGGACAGGGACGGACCTGCCAGGGAGAGGAGAGTGCAGAGCGTTGCACTTGAATGCGCTCTCCAGAGAAATAACAGAGCAGGGAACCTGGAGAAAAAAAGATGCGGGAGGAGGGAGGTGGGTGGGTGTGTGGGGGGGAGTTTGTTAAAGGGAAGGTTCAGCTGTTTTAGAAAGGAAGAAGGGAGTCGTCTGAGTAGGCCCGGTGGGGCTGAAGGAGAGAGGTGAGCCAGAAAAGCCGGCAAGCCCCCAGGATTGTGGAGAGGGTTGGGACATTTTCCCATGTCCACTCTGGTCGACATGAATGGAGAATGGAGTAGACAGGGGGAGAGAACATGAAGTACACAGCATTGGGAGTCCCCAAAGCTAAGAGATTGGGGATATCTGTAAAGAGACCTGGAAGTCCAGGATGTCTGCCCCAGGTTTTACAGTGGGAGAGAGGCCTGTGGAGAGACATGGGGAGGGGGAGGGCTGAAAAGGGGTGGGTAGGGAGTGGAGAGGGGTGAGGTAGGACTGGGCAACCCCCACTGACCACTAGAAACAGAAGCCAGGGCCCTCAGCCTTGCGTATACAGGATGCGTTGCTACCAGTGGTTCTGTGTTCTGCGCCTCCATTTGGGGCAGTACAGGTACCAGCGGGAGCCAGTGGGATCTGAGTCTCTGCCACTCAGCAATCCCTTGGGCATATCATAAACAGGGAGAGTCCTGGTGTCTAGTCTGAGGTCGTTATAAGGACACACTGAATTAATACTGCCTGGCACAGTCTGAGCATCATATTGGGTTAAAAATATTGGGATTGTGGATGACCTTGAGTGACTGACTGGGTGACCTTCTGGGCTTTGCTTTCTCAAGGCTTTGGTTTCTGTGTCTGAACCCTGCAAGTGAAGATTGTCTAACGTCCCTTGTGCCAGCGGCATTCCGCTCCTGAGGGTGGCTGAGCCGGCAGTGCCGCTTCAGATCCTACTGTGTCCCTCTCAGTCCTGTAAGGGGACACCATTCCTATCAGAGCTGTAAGGGGATATTTTAATCGGCTGGCAAAGTCAGAGGGCACAGAGATCAGAACAAAAGCTGCCCAAGGACTGTGGCCTGGCCTGGGCTGACCCACTGGGTCCCAGACTCTAGATCACATATAGGGAAACTGAGGGCTTCTCTGTGGCTTAGGAACTGGGCAAACTGCATCAGTTTGCCTTTTTGTGCTGTAGGATTATTTTCCACCCTGCCTGTCTGAGGCACACAGGATTTAGGACAGTGCTTCAGAGAGCAACAGGTAGGCCAGGAAGGCTGGTGTGGCACATAGGTGGCTTGTGTCAGAATCAATTGTGGGTCCATATCTTGCTGTATAAAAATGCAGATTCTTGGGCTCTGGCAAGCATGATGAGCGTGTGTGTGTGTGTGTGTGTGTGTGTGTGTGTGTGTGTACATGCATACGTACAAAGGCACAAAGGCTTAAACTCAGGGCCTGGGTGCTGTCCCTAAACTCCTTTTTTGCTCAAGGCTAGCCTTTACTCAAGGCTAGCACTCTGTCACTTGAGCGACAGCACTACTTCCAGCTTTTTCTGTGATTAATTGTTGATTCGAGTCTCACAGACTTTCCTGCGTGGGCTGGCCTCAAACCATCCTCAGATCGCAGCCTCCCGAGTAGCTAGGATTGTAGGCATGAGCCACCAGTGCCAGGCTTGCTTTTGGCTCTTTGATGATTGGAGATAAGCACCTCAGAGGCTTTCTTGTCTAAGCTGGCTTTGAACTGTGATCTTCGGATCTCAGCCCCCTGAGTAACTAGATTACAATTGTGAGCCCCTGGCAGCTGGCTGAGCATCTAATTTTAACCCACTCGTGAAGTGTCTGGAGTCTGAGGACAGAGGTTCTGGGCTGTCATCTTTGGATCAGTGGAGCAGGGGCCCAGATTGGGTGGGTGTTTATCCAAGTCACTTAGAAGACTGGGACCCTGTGCCATGCCACCCACCTGTGAGTTCTGGGTTGGGGCTCTGGCCTGATGGGTGATGGCTGGGGCAAGGACTCAGTCCTGGCAGGGGTGCACACCTGCTGAGAGTTCCTGGCTGGGTATGGAACAAACCCACCATTGGGAAGTAGCAGTATGGGTCTGAGTGAGAAGACAGGCTTGCTTTTGCATGGAAGCCTATGGAAGAGGGCAAGTCTAGAAAGTTCTCAAAGTATCTTCCAGCTTTCTGGGATGGGAAGCAAGAGAAAGTTGTGGGGTCCAGGAGGCTGGACTCCAGGCTGCCTCCCCTGGGTTTGTAGGGGCACCACAGCCTTGCCTGTCAGAACCCTTGCCTATGTCTTCTGAACTATAGGCAACTTCCAAGCGCCCTGAGACCCTGGTTCAAGGTCTCGGGGCAGACCCCTAGATGGCTCAAGGCCTACTGCAATTTCTAGGTATGAAACCAAACTCCACTTTCAGACTTTTCCAAGGGCCGGGGGCTAGTTGGTGGTGTAGTGAGGTCCCTAGCATCAAAGGTATGCCAGGGGAGGGCTTCCTGGTATGTCTTTATCAGTGGTTGGGACCTCCTCTGCTCCCCTTCAGATAGTGAGCAAGTCTGTAGCCATGGGACTGCAGATTTCCAGGATGACCTTGAACTTGTTTTCCTTGGCCCCAAATGTTCAGGCTACTTCCTGTTTGAGCAGGCACAGCCCTTGGGGCCCAGCCCTTCTTCCTCCCTCTGGTTGAATTTCCAGACAAAATGTCGTGTGTGTGTGTGTGGGGGGGGTGGACAGGGGGACAGGGCTGTGTTCTTCTCTTTTCCCAGAGGAGGAGGAGGCAGAAGCTACATTTCATTTCCATCCTCAGTGCATTAGGTGGGATGACCCGGGATATCCACCAATTGTGGCCCTAACACCTTCTGTGGCTTCTGCTTGCATTTTGGACTTAGCCCAGAAGTTCTGAATGTCAGAGTTTAGGACTCTGGAAGAGTTACCCACACCAACCTCATTTTTCTTTCTTTCTTTCTTTCTTTTTTCTTTGTCAGTTGTGGGGCCTGAACTCTGGGCCTGGGCGCTGTCCCTCAGCTCTTCAGCTCAAGGCTAGCGCTCTACCACTTGAGCCACAGCGCCACTTCCAGCTTTTTTTCTGCTTATGTGGTGTTGAGGAATCGAACCTAGGGCCTCATGCATGCAAGGCAAGCTCTCTACCATTGAGCCACCTTCCCAGGGAGGAGGAGGAAGTCAGGGCTACAAGGGGGAGGTGATTTTGTTTCAGGGCAAGCAGCAATGTAGAAGACATTCATTCATTCACTCATTTATTCACCGAGTGCCAACTGTGGACTAGTTCCTGCATAGAGTCAGGCATGCACCCTTTGGCATCCTGACCAGCCCAGGCTGGCACTCAAACCCTTGACCCACCACCCACATGAGGTGGTTGTTGTTTGGGTGTACTGGGGTTTGGACTCAGGTACTCAGGCTTGCTTGGCAGGTGCTCTGCTGTTAAGCCATGCCCACCTACCTCCCACTCATCTGTCAAATGGAAGGAAACCCAGGTCCACAGATGGAAAGATGTAAAGTCACCTGCTCTTGGCTCTACAGAAATTTCTAACCCCCTCAATTTCTACCTCATAAGTTTTTGTTGTGATTTGGTAATTTGCCTCTTTAGCCTTTTAAAATATAAACATTTTCCTTTCAGCATTTCTCCTTCACTGAAAAGATTGTATATTAGCATGAATGAATTGTACAAAAGGATCTCATTGTGCTATTTACAACTTCCATTTAATGTACTTTGATCAAATTCAACCTCTCTTTATTACTCTTTATTAATTCTCTCTCTCCTCTTCCCCCTCCTTCTCCTCTTCCTTCTCCTTCTCCTTTGTAAGTTTTTGGTGGATTTCATTATACTATTTAGTCACTGTGCCTGGCAAAAAGCACGGGGATTTCTCTCATCACACATAGCAGACATTTATAGAGACATTATTATCTATGCTGTGGAGATTGGGCTGCCAAAGTCCTAAAAGCTCCCCATTTTCCTTAACACTGGAGGAAGAGAATCAGGGAATATCAGAATATATAGTTAAGATCATTTCAGGAAGCATGATAAGTTAAAGAATGAAAACAAAGCCAAGTGATGGGAGGGGGAGGGGGATAGACCGAGGTAGCTGAGAGGTGGTCAGAAAAGGCCTATGAGTATATGACATTTGAGTGACAGGAATCTGTTGACCAGCTGCACCTGTAAGGTTAGTGTGAAGGAGGTGCAAAGGCCCTGGGGTGGTCAGAGATTGAAAAGCTATTTAGCTGAGTCTAGAGCTATTTTAGCTCATGCCACCCCCCCCCAACCAAAACCGAAACAAAGAAACAATAAAAAACATCCTGCTAGCTAGGTCATTTAAGAAACTTTATTTCTTGGACCTACCTCCCGAGATTTGGGATTCGGGGAGTTGTGAGTGGGGCCCTGGAATCTCCTTCTGAAACTCTGTACAGTTCATGTGCACTCCACTCAACGCCCCCCCTGTAGGCGGATCTCATAGAACCTGTCTTTTCAGAGTTGCCGAATGAAGGTCGGAGAGGAATTGTGGCCTAGTCAAAGTTAGCCAGCTACACAGTGATAGAGCTAAGCTGCAAACCCAGATCTGACACCTCAGTCCCAGGAGGGGCTGCCTGGGCCTCACTTTCATTTAGGTGTGTCTCCCCATTTCTTCTCCCATCCCTCATATACCCCTTGCAGCCTGTCGCCCCTCCAAGTCCCCCCCCATCCCTTGGTCTGGTCTCAGCACTATCCGTTGTCCCAAACATGTATCATGGCACCCACCCCTGTCTAAGAATATCTGGTCTCTTCTTCTACTGACTGGGATCACACAACTAAGTACTGGCTTCTCCCTACAAATCCCTCCTCCTTTCAGCTCCCTACCTTAATGCAGCTTCCTAGGGTCTGACCACCGGGCCTGTTCAGCCATGTTCCCTGTGGGCCCCGCAGGGATGGAGCAAAGCCCCTCCCCCAAGGAACCCGGGCCAAAGCCAGTCACGACCTGGCTCTCAGATAACCAGGCTAGCCTCCCACGGAAGGGAAGGGGTCTCTCTGACCTCATACTGGGACCATATGCCACTCCCTCTGGCTGCCCAGTGGGTGTGGCACCATCTGTGCCCATCCCTGGACAGAGAGTAGAAGAAGCTGAGACCTTGAGCTTCAACTCCAGGCCAGGCTGTGGGGAGAAGGGAGGGGTTGGCATCCTGGCTGGGGGCCCTGGCCCACCTGGAGCTTGGCAGTGTTTCTGGGTCAGGACAGGGGGAGGAAGTACAGGCTGAGAGTAGCTCCAGGCCTGGCCATCTGGGCTGACAGGCAGACTGCTAGGGGAGGGGAGTAGGGAGCGAGGAGGTAGGGCCAGGGCCTGGAGAATGGATCCTAGTCTCCCCTGGGCCACAGGACTGGAGCCTTGAGCTTTGCAAAAGGGGGTGGGAGGGGGAGAGTGGGGCAGTGTGGAGTGAGCACTGTGGTGAGCATCTTCAGGTATGTGGAGAGGGCAGGTGCAAGCCATGGAAAGGAGAGGCAGCCTGGGCAGTTCTAGGGTCCTCAGGTGGAGCCCCAGCCTAGCCTTCAACCCCATGCGTGACCTTGAGTAGTGGGCCATGGCCTCTCTTGGCCTTAGCTCCATTCAGTGCCTGGCCAAAGGGCCCTGGAGCTCCTTGAAGACCAGTATTGCTACAGGATCCCTGACTGCTGCTTGCTGCAAGACATTGGCCTATCTGCTCACCTCCTTTCAAGGGTCCTTCTCCCTTGGATGCTCCTGGGTTTTGTGAAGGTCTGCACGTAGCTTCGAGGGAGTTGTCTCCTCTTCTGGGCTCCTAGAGGATAGGAGGGGACTTGTGGGTGATGGTTTGGGGGCGTACAGGAAAGTTCCAGATGCAGATGGGCAGTCAGGGAGGGGAGGGGGGCCAGGCAGTGCTGTCTCACTTCATTTGGCATGTGGAAGTCTGTGGAAGCATTATGCACACCTTTGGTCCTCAGTGCTACCTAGACCTGAGCTCCTCCCAGCCCTGGAGTTCCTGACACACAGCTGGCCCCTCCCTCTCTCCCCCCAGGCCCCCCTGAGCTCCCACCTACCTCACTTCCTGTCCCCAGATCATCCTGCTACCTGGACAGGGACAAGTGTCATGTGCTCCCTCTGGGGGGTGGAGGGGGGGAATATGGCTCCTTTAGTAAACTTTGTAATAATCTTTCTCCTGTGCCTGTTTGCCTCCGCATGGTCCCCTGGGATGATTGTGAAGGATTCCCTTCAGTCTGAGGCCCAGAGATATCACAAAATGTCTCCATGGCATCCCAGCCACTGATTTCACCTTCTACCCTTGCGAGACCCCTGGCTCCTCTCCAGACTCCACCCCAGCCCAGTGCCATTCATTGATTTGTTTAAAAAAACAACAAACCCTAAACAAAGGGCATCCACATTCCCCCAGGCTCTTGTCTGTGTGTATGTTCCAGCCGGGGCTTGACTGATCCCCCAGCTCTTGGCTGTGTTGAAAGGGTCAGAGCCAGGCAAGTCCAAGGTTACCCTGGCCCTGCCTGAGATGTCATGCAATTTGTCAGAGGCTTTGGCAGGATGGAGATAGAGGCAGCGGTTGCCTAGCTGACCTCTGGGCCTTGGGTGTGACCTGAGAAGGCTTGTCTGGGTTTCCTTCTATGCTTTGTGGGGTAAGCCAGGCTCCAGCCTCCAGCCTTCCCCCACTGTGAAGATTCAGCTCCTGGTCCAGCTTTATTCCCGGATGACCCGTGGTGGATTCAGGAAGTTGCCATTGCCTGCCAGACAGGCTGCTTCCTAGGGCAGAGGCCGTGACCTCAACCATGAGTGTGCTTCCCAGCCCCCATCAAGCCAGAGCTCTGCAGACTTGAGGTGTAGGCCCAGCCTGGGAGGCGGATGTGTACAGGGCTGTGGGCCTGGAACTTCCCCTGGATACTGTGGCCCACCCTGGTCCAGACAGGAAGCCTGACAGGTCTTAATCCTCCCTTCCAGACATCCATTGTGTAGGCCCTTCGTGGGCTCTGTTTGCTTTGCCAGGAGTCCCCCCACCCCCACAGTCATCTTCTGTCCCTTTACAAAGCTGGCTCTTAGGGAAAGTTCTAGACTCTTTTGTTCCCTCCCCCCCACCAAAAAAAAATCTGGACATTAAGTCTTACTCAACTTTAAGACTTTTGTGTTTTCCAGTGCCCTGGGTTCAAATGCTGACTCCTAGTGCAAGCCCTGTGACCTTAGAAACCTGTCCTATCTCCATTGAAGATCTCCATCCCTCCCTCCCTCTCCCCCATTCTCTGTTCTTTTGAGGGTCATCATGAAGTTAGATGAGATAATGTACATGGAATGCTGGGGACAGGGCTGGCATATGGTGTGGGTGAAATGCAGTTCTGTTACTGTTATTGGCATCAGGTCCACCCCTTCCCCATGGTCCTTTGATGCCAAGTTGTGCCTCTGCTCTGTTGAGAAGTCCTGGTTTCTGGGTTCCCTCCACTCTTGAGCACTTCTCTTCCCTTTCATGGAGGCCAGGCCCTTCTGCTTTGCACTCAGCGGAAGAAGAAGGTGATCTGTCTTAACACCCGCAAAAACTGTGCTATATGGACCATTGCAGGCTTTTCAAAGGCAATTTTGGCTCTGTGTGCTGGGGCTCAAACTTAGGGCCTAGGCACTGTCCTTTCACTCTCACTGCTTAAGACTAGAGCTCTACCACGTAAGCCATAGCTCATAGACTTTGGAGATAAAGAGTCTCACAGGATGGGCTCCGGTGGCTCAGGCCTGTCATCCTAGCTACCCAGCAGGCTGAGATCTGAGGATCGTGGTTCAAAGCCAGCCCGGGCAAGAAAGTCCGTGAAACTCTTATCTCCAATAAACCACCAGAAAACTGGAAGTGGCGCTGTAGCTCAAGTGGTAGAGTGCTAGCCTTGAGCTGAAGAGCTGAGGATCAGCACTCAGGCCCCACGACCGACCAAAAAAAAAAAAAAAACAGAGTCTCACCTAATTTCCTGTGTAGGCTAGCTTTGAACTGGGATCCTCAGATCTCAGCATCCAGAGTAGCTAGGATAACAGGTTTGAGCCACAGGGCGTGGCTGTAGGCTTCTCCTTCTCCTCCTCCTTCTCCTCCTCCTCTGCTTTCCCTCCCTCCCTCCCTCCCTCATTCCCTCCCTCCCTCCCTTCCTTTCCTTTCCTTTCCTTCCTTCCTTCCTTCCTTCCTTCCTTCCTCTCTTTTTTCTGCTTCTTCTCCCTCTTCCTCCTTTTCCTCCTCCTCTTCCTCTTCCTCCTTTTCTCTTCCACAGAAACCGACTGCCCAGGACTGAGGCCCCCTCCTGACCTGGCCGTGGACATTACCCCAGCTCTAATGCCACCCACCACCTCCGTCCCATTGGTGTAGAATTCTACTTTCTGTTGTTTTCTGTCCATAGGGAAATTCTTTGGGTCCATGAGTCCTTGGTATTTCCAAGAGCTTGGTGGTTGCCATTCTACCAGCAGGGCAAAGACCAAAATGAAAAAGAGCCTCAGAAGGTCAGATTCAGGGGGAGCCAGTGGGGGAGGGAGGCTTAACAAAGGGGTGCGGAGGGGGGTTACTGCTTGGTGATAGAGTTTGGTCCTCTGGGAGGCTTTTGAAGGAGGGGGTGAAGGTGATGGTGGGTTGGGCAAGACCCCTTCTCTGCCTGGCACTTCCTAAAGTTACACCTTTCCAGGCCCCTTCCTAACCCAATAGAATCAAGCATAGGGAGGAAACCCCAGAAATATGTCAACTGGAGGAGCTGGGTAGCTTCTGGGGGCTGCGTGTTGGCATCTGTGCAAAGTTGTAAGTGGGAGGTGGTGATTTGGCCTTCACAGGAGCCCTCTGGAAAAGAGACAGAGTAGGAGGCTAACACCAGACTTCTAGCCCCTTACGCCTGAAGGAAGGTTCCTGGATCAGATCAGCAGGGCCTGGGAAAGCCTCTCTTGTAGGAGTCCATCATGGAGGGCTTCCTGGCGTGTGAGGCATCCTCAGTGGATTATTTTTGGGGTCAGCCCCAGAAAGCAGTGGTAACAGTGGGGGTGCTGGAGGCATTTTCAGGGCCCCTCCCACCTCAGCCTAGGCTCTGGAGGATGAAGGCCTCTTCAGCTCAGAGGAGGGGGAGGCCTCAAGGGTCCCTCTTCACAGGGAGGAGGTGGGGGTGGCGCCAGTTCCAAGGCAGGATTGATTCCAGATGCTCTGCTGTGGCTCTGGGAACAGCCTTTGTCTGCTGCCTGCCTGCCTGCCTGCCAGGGGTCTGGGGGAAGGTGGGGGCTGGCTCCCTGCTTTCTCTTCTCTCTTAGGGAATGTCTGGCCTCCTTTGTTCTCAGCACCCCAATCTCCAAGTTTACATGGTATCCCACCAGGCTTACAGGAATGCTGTGTTTGGGGGAGAGGTAGTGGTAGTGGGGTCTTTAGTGCTACTGCCATCCTAAGGCCAGGAATGAAGACTGATCGCCGTTTGGTACGGCAGGTAGATCAGGCACCCAGACTCTCTCCCCTTGGAGGTTGGGATACTGAGGCACGGGAGAGGACTTGAAAAGTTGAAGCAGAGACCAGGCCAGATCTTTGGAGTCGGGCTGTTTACAGATGAGGTCCTGAGTTCTCAGCTGTTTCTCCACATAAACTTAAAGCTGTTGGGGGACCAGGCCAGAACATTACCCCCACCTCTTCCCCCAAGTTAGCTAGCTGGGAGCTTGCCTTCCTTCCTTGGCTGAGCAGGGAGTACCTTCTTTGGGAAGCAAACTGGATCACTTGAAGTCTAATAGCCTCCTTGGAGTTGGATTTTTTGTTCTCACTCTGTGAGGTACTCTCTTAATTGGCAGGCCTGGCCGAATAAGTTGTAGCTGGGTGGCTCTGAGCTCCACATTGGCCGGTGTTGCTCTGGTGGGTTCTAGTGGCTTGGCTGGAAGAACAAGCCAGCTCTGAGTGGGTTCACCGCTGGTTTGTGCAAGCTCTTCCCCCCAGGGTCTCCCAATAGGCCCCCGGTCATTTCTGCAGTAAGAAGGGAGGACTTAATCCACAGGAGGTTTGTGATATCCTGGTGGGGATAGTGGTTTTCCATCTTCCTGTAGGATTGGCCATGTTCTGGAAAGAGGGGCAAGGGCAGTGGATGGCTTTGGACTCCACAGCTGGGTTTGGGGAGCAATACCGTCCAGAGCCATCCTGCCTCCTCCCCCCCCCCCCCCCCCCCCCAGCTTGGTCCAAGGATGGTGCCTGGCTTCCAGCTGTGATACTGGCTCCTCCTGACCAAGAGGCCCTCCCTCCTGACTGAGAGCTCAGGAGGGGGCTTCCCCTGTGAAGAGTAAAACATGGCCTGGATTCCTGCCCAGACTCTCCACCCCCACCCCCTGCCAGGCCCCACCTTCCCAATTGCTATGAAAGAAGACACAGAGACTGCCTCCCTTACTACCTCCATTATCCCAAGTTGCTTGTGGATAGCCCCAGACTCAACCACTGGTCTCTGCCACTATCTTGTGGTGGAGGCAAGTCAGATCTCCTTCAGGGCCTAGTTTCCCCTTCTGTACTTGAGGTCAGATAAGGGATTGTCTTAACAATTTCAATATTGTGGGTGGTGTATGGTGAGGGCCAAGACAAGGGAGAAATGGGAAGGCAGGTCGTCCCTGAGCTGAGAACAGTGAGAAATCGGAGGAGCATGGGAGATGCAGGGGGGATGGATGGGTTGGCTGGAGTTAGATTATGGAAGCTGCAGTCACCAAAGAATGGTTGGGTTTGCTTCCCTTGGGCCCTGGGGGAGCCATGAAGTAGGGTTCCTGAAGTAGGGGAGTAAGTGACTTGGAGAAGCATTTTCTGTGAATGCACCAGAGGCAAGTTCCTTTCCCTCCAGCTTCTTTCTTGCCTCCATTTGCAGTCCCAGTTTCTAGGGTTAGGCATTGTTTTTGTCTCCCAGAGTGGCTGCACCATTCCCACATCTGCAGTGTTTTTTTCGGAGGGAGTAGGTCCCCATCCAAAGGGGGCAAAATGGTTGGGTTGGATACGCAGGTGTGAATTATATTCCTGGGTTTTTTTCCCCCTTGAAAGAAGTACCATAATCTTCACTATAAAAATACAACTTGTCCAGTTCATTTCCAACATAGTGAGTATCAAGTAAGTTTAAAAACAATTTGCCTTGTGAAAGTTAAAATGTGTTTGTGACTTTAAGTATCACTATTCCACAATACTGTGAAATATGTGAAATCTCAATTAAAGAAAGAAGAAAAGAAAAATGAGAGAAGGGGTGGGTTTGGAGGGATGGGTGACAATGTTACCAGACACTTTGTGTGCATATACAGTTTTGTAGAATGGGAACTTCTTTGTACAAGGACTTAAAGATAAGAAAAAATTCAAAAGAATCCCCCCCAAACCCCAATAAATAAAAGCTAATAAAATGGTGAGACAAAGGACAAAGTTTGAACCAATGCAGCAGTGACACTCACAAGACCATATGTTGGAAATGAACTTTACAACTTGGGGGGGTTGAGGATTGGGGTAGAGGGAAAGTGGGAAAAAATGAGGGAGGGTAACAATGTTTGACAATATACTCACTACTCTAGCTATGTAACTGTAACCCTTCTGTACATCACTTTGAAAATAAAACTAAATTAAAATGTACTCATCACCTGAGGTAACAGTAAACCTTGTCACAACCCCTCTCACCATCTTTTCAATAAAGATTTAAAAAAATCCAATTTGTATCAGATGGGACAATCTGTAAAAGGGCAACTTTAGGCAAGTATCCTGGCGCGAGAGAATGCTTGCCTGGCTAGTTTGCTGGTGTTTGCTGTCAGCTTGAGAAAGGTAGAAAGGTCCAGGGTAGCAGCCTCTTTCCTGACCCTGTTTGGAAGTAACTGTTTCCTGGCTTGGTGTCCACCTGGCTTCAGGGCGTGCGCCCTGGGCGCACCATCCACCACCTGCAGGCGAGATGAGGGTCCCTGGCCGCCTCCAGCCAGGCACCGGGAGCCTTGGGGCGCGACCCTCTTGGGGTCCCGCCGGGGAAAGGAGGTGTGTGTGTGGGGGGGGTTCCGGGCCGCCTCTCCTCGCCGACTCCAGGCCGGGATTTCTCCCGCACTGACTTTCCGGGGGCCGGTGCCAGCCCGGCCCTCCCGGTCCAGGGCCCCAGCCGAGGAGCCGGCTGCTCCTCGGGGCGGGGACGGGGCGGGGAGGCGGAGTTTGAGCGACTTTGTGGGGCAGTGTGCGTCTCGGCAGCGGCTGCCCCGGAGCGAGGGGACAGAGTCGGGGTGCCTCCCGCCGGGTCGTCCGGAGCGGCCGATGGGGCCCGAGTGAGCGCCCAGGCCCGGCCCCGGTGCCCGGCGGGCGGCAGCATGTCCGCGGGCGGCAGCGCCAGGAAGAGCATCGGGAGGTCCTCCTACTACTACCGACTGCTGAGGCGACCCCGGCTGCAGCGCCAGAGGAGCCGCTCCCGCAGCCGGACCCGGCCTGCAAGGGGTAGGCACCACCTCCTGACCCCCTCCCTCCCCCGGCACCCTGGGCCCACTCTGGGTACTAGGGGTCCAGAAGCCTCCATCCGTTGGACACCCCCCACCCCCAATTGCCCCAGATGCTCCCCTAGACCCCTTTCCTCCTGCCAGGCAAGAGGGAATCCGGGTTCTCTGATTTCGATCCTCGTACCTCAGTTTACCCAGTGTCCTGGTTATAAAATAGTCTTAAGTGGAACCTGGGTTTGTCTTAACCTTGTCTTTCTCTGTCCTGGCTACTACTGTTTGGCTACCTCCCCAACACATTTTTCCCTTTCAGGGACATCACCTCCTCTCCCCCGCCCCCCCCCCACCTTGCAAGAGGACTTGCAAGAGGCGAGCAGGGTTTGCAGCCCGGGATAGATATCCAGGCCCACAGCTCTAGTGGTTTTGGGGAAAGAGTTTCTGCCCTTCCAGAGCAGGAGACTGGGCTCATTGAAGGGAGTAACAGAACCCTCCAGTAAAAGAACCCTCATCTGGAAACTGCTTGATGCCTGGGATTGTCTTGGGGGTGGGGTGGGGGGGTGAGGATGAGGGCTAGGACTTCCTTCCCTGGCTGGTGGAAGGCAGGCACCCCAGGAAGCCTGCCTTAGGTTGTGCCAGGGCCCTGGGGAAGCTTGTGTCACCCACTGAGGATACCTGGTAGGGTGGGAGGAAAGAGGGTGCTGTAGGGCTCTGTGGGGAACCAGGGGCCCCCACCCCCCTTTTACAGGATCAGGTTATCTTGGAAGCTCAAAGGTTGGCTCTGTGCCAAGACTGACCACAGAGAGATTTGAGCAAACGCCATGAATGGAATCCAAGCAGGTCCCAACGGGTCAAATTCTCACCCTTCAGGGTGCTGGTGTGTATTACCCCTAAATGTCACTGCTCTTGTCAGCAAGGGCCAACAAGGGAGACAGGCCATTTTGGCTAGCATTCCCCCAGAATGAGAAAGACTTTTTCCCACAATCCAGAGGCTGAGCCTCAATGTCCAGGGCTTCCTCAGGAAGTTGAGAGTTCCTGGTGTGCAGAAATGTAGGCACAGGAGTTCAAGTAGACTCAGGACATGTCTGTGCACAGGTGTGTGTGTGTGTGTGTGTGTGTGTGTAGCTGAGTCCCGGAGGGATGTAGGCACAGGAGTTCAAGTAGACTCAGGACATGTCTGTGCACAGGTGTGTGTGTGTGTGTGTGTGTGTAGCTGAGTCCCGGAGGGTCTGTGATTGTCTGTGCACAGGTGTGTGTGTGTGTGTGTGTGTGTGTGTGTAGCTGAGTCCCGGAGGGTCTGTGATTTCCCTATTCCTCTGCCTTTCCTGAAATGGCCTCTCTAGCATTTTCCACGCTTGGCCTACCAGATCAGAGATCGGAGTACAAGTCTTGTGACTTTGAACAAATCATCCCCCCTCCCCTTTGAACCTCTTGTTTTCTTAGTTGTCAAATAGTAATTGCTGAAAATGAAGGGTTCATTGAAGAGACAGATCGCTGGGTGAGAAATGGGAGGGAGTTGGACAAATGCCCAACCATGTTCTAGCCCTCGGGGGGCCTCTCTTGATCATCTCCACCCCCCAATACCCTATATGACCTTCTTCTCTTTCTGCCTCTTGCAAATCCAGTCCCAAGTGTAGAGGCCCAGGGAGGACAGGAACTCGCCCTCCTGCTCAGCTGACTGGCCGGGCACCATCAATGTGTCAGGCGGACACTGAGTTTGAACTTGCAACTCCCACCTTGTGAGGCTGGGAGGAGTCCTGCTTTGTGTCTCAGTCTTGAAAGAACTCACTGGGGGAGGGGAGGGAAGGGGAGATGGTATGGGGTGTTGTGTGTGTGTGTGTGGGGGGAGAGACTAGCTCAGTAGAAGAATTTCTATCTAGGACCAGGTGCTGGTGGCCAGAGCCTATAACCCTAGCTACATATAGGAGGCTGAGATCTGAGGACTGAAGCTCCAAGTCAACTGGAGCAGGAAATCCGACGTGTTCATCTGAGGAGGGGAGGGCAGGGAACAGCCATTGAGGCCTGACCAGGGGGTAGCCCCCTCATGGATGAAGTCAGGTGGGCTCAGAGCCTTAGGGCTGAGGAGGTGGAGATTCCCTCCCTTGGTGGGAGGTGGCTGGCTTAGTTATAGATATCCACTATCCCTGAAGCTTGACTCCGCCCCTTCCCTGCCCCCTCCAGCTCGGGGAAAGCCACTTTCTGGTCTTCAGCCATTTCCTTCTAGCAGTTGGGTGTCATTTTCCCCATGATCAGAGGGGCTGGTTCCCCTGGTGGAGGCAGAAGACCCTCGAGGATTTCTGGCCCCTGCCACTAGCAAGGAAGGCAAAAATGAGCTGGTACCATGGCTTTGTGTGTATTCAGAGATGAGAAAGTGCGGATGAGGGTTAGCTGAGTCCTTGGTTTGTGTGTATCAGTACCAGGGCTTGAACTCGGAGCCTGAGCTCTGACACTTAGTTTTTTCACTCAGGGTTGGCACCCGAGCCATAGCTCTACCTTTGGCATTTTGGTAGTGAAGTGGAGGTAAGCGTCTCAGCCCAGCCTGGCGCTTTGAACCACAATCTGAGATCTCAGCCTCCTGAGTAGCTAGGATTACAGGCGTGAGCCACTGGTGCCAGGCATGGTTGGGTTGACACATTGTCTCTTATCTGGGAGTAATGGTTGCCAAGGGCTCAAATCACTCCCCTCCCTGGGCCTCATGGAAGGCTCCTGAGGTTACCTCTCTCTTTTCCACTGTTCCTGCTGAGCTATGATTGCCCCCTGTGTCTTCTGACCTTCCTGATTCTTCCATACTATAGGCACTCACTCTTTTTATCAGGTGTAGTAAGGGTAAAAATGGTACCTGTTTATTTTGGCTTCTGTTTGTTGAGTGGCTGCTTGGCCCTGGACCGTGGCTTTTAACTCTGAACTTGCCTTATCTCATTTAATGCTCAGGCAGGTGCTGTGAGGTGGGTTCTGTGATTCATCTCATGTTACAGGTGTGAAAACTGTAGCCCCCAATGGGAGAGTCTCACCCCCAAGTTCATACAACTCAGAAATGGTAGCGCCTGGACTTGGTTGGTTTTGTTTTGTTGTGTCTTGTTTTTCTTTTTGGTAGTACTAGGACCTCATACTTTCTGCTTTTTTTTTTCTTTTTTGCTTATGTGGTGCTGAGGAATCGAACCCAGGGCCTCTGGCATGCAAGGCAAGCGCCCTACCACTGAGCCACCTTCCCAGCCCATGGACCTCATACTTCCTAAGTAGTGCTCTTACTACTGAGCCATACCACTCGTCCTGATGTTTACTAGTTAATTTTCAGATAAGTTCTTACTTCCTGCCCAGGGATGATGGGATCCTCCTATATTAGGCTTCATGGTAGCTAGGATAACAGGTGCATGCCTTTGAATCCAGCTCTTCTAGTCTTGAGGAAATTTATTTTTCTGCCCGGACTATCCTTGAACAATCAGTCTCCCAGATTATAGGTGTGAATCACTGATGCTAAACTTGGCCTTTTTCTTTCCTTTTTTTTTTTCTTTTCTGCTATTGGTGATTGAACTCAAGGCCTCATGCTCTCCCTTAGCTTTTTTTTTAACACAAGGCTGGTGCTTTACTACTTGCACCACACCTCCATTTCTGTTTTCTTGGGGGGGGAGAGATTAATTGGAGATAAGAGTCTCATGGACTTTTCTGCCTGGGCTGGCTTTGAACCATGATCCTCAGATCTCAGCCTCCAAAGTAACTAGGATTACAGGTATGGGCCACTAGAGCCCAGCTGGCCTTGTTTTTAATAAGGCTTCCTTCAATCTAATTTGTGCAGTGATCCCATGAAGAGTTCGTGGACATCCTCACTGACAGTACTGGCTAAAATGGGGAAGGAAGCAGGGTAATGTCCTGGCATCTGTAGGAAATGGTTCTTTCTGGTTGGCTCCTCTGCCTGCCTGGATTAGCTCAGATGAGACCCCCTGTCCCAAGTATGGCCCCATTTCCCACCTCTTCCTCATGACCTTGCTGTCTTGTATTCTGCCAACCATACCCTTCTCCTGGGCAGGTCACAGGACTCAAGGCTTTAGCCTCTGTTTTTCCTCCAGGTCCCTTGGTGTAGACGGTTCTGATGCTCCACTCTCCAGCCCGCAGTCTCCAGCCTGCACTCTCTGGGTTCTTGAGGCCAGAGGTGCTAATGAATCGGCTGCATGCCAGTCCCTCAGCCTCCTTTGCTTTCCTGACTGGTCCTGGTCACCTTTACTTTAATTGCTTCATTTATGTGGGCCTATGTTGAGGTCCTCACCTGAATATTTCAGCTCTAATTCCAATTATCCCTGAAGATAAAGACCATTGTCATCTTCATCATCATCAGCAGCAGCAGCATGTACCTTGGTAGCTGGGGAAACTGAGTTGAACAGTGAGCTGAACAGTGCAAAGTTAGAGTTGAAGCCACAGTGTTTGGAAGTTGCCTTCCTTTGATTGTGAAACTCAGAGCACTGGATGCCTCCACCCTTGACCTCAGAGGGTCAGGTTTAGACTTCTGATGCCTAGTGGCTCAGAGCTGGAAGGAGATCTTGGTTTGTTCAGCCACTGCTGGGAGGAGGGAGCGTCTCCTACTTGGGGACTCTTATAGCTCCAAGGCTAGGAGGCAACTGATTCTATTGACAGCTGGGGAAACTGAGGCCACAGAGCCAAGGCCTCTTGCCTAAGGTTACCAAAAGTTGCTAATGAGAGATACAGTCTAGAACCCAGAATCTTATCTACCCCATTTCCAAGTTGGTTTTGTTTATTGCTTTTCAGAACATTAGCCCTGAAACCAGGCATTTGTGGATCATGCCTGTAATCCTAGCTACTCAGGAGACCGAGATCTGAGGATCGTGGTTCAAAGCTAGTCAGGCAGGAAAGTCTATGAGGCTCTTATATCTAAGAGAAAAGCCAAAAGTGGAGCAGTGGCTCAGTAGAGCAGCAATCTTGAGCAAAAAAGTGAAGGAACAAGCCGGCCACCAGTGGCTTACACCTGTAATCCTAGCTACTCAGGAGGCTGAGATCTGAGGATCGTGGTTTAAAGCCAGCCCAGGCAGGAAAGTCCGTGAGGCTCTTATCTCCAATAAAAACCACTAGAAGAACTGGAAATGGCGCTATGGCTCATGAGGTAGAGCGCTCGCCTTGAGCTGAAGAGTGCAGGGACAGCACCCAAGCCCAGAGTTCAAGCCCCATGACTGACCAAAAAAAGCGAAGGAACAACACAGAGGCCCTGAGTTCAAGCTCTAGTTCCTCCTCTCTCTCTGTCTCTCTCTTTCTCTCTCTCTCACACACACACACAAATGCTCACATCCTGGACTGTATACATATTTTGCTTTAGACATGACATGAAGCCTTTTGACTATTTTTAAAAGAAAAGTAACTGTGATATTTCCCCCAGCACCTTCCTCTCGGGGCCACTTGGTTAAATGTCAGGAAAGGGAGAGTATTTCCTGGTCAGGAACATTCAGAGCTTGCTGGGAGCTGAAGTTTTGTTTTCCGTGAGGTAGGTATTTGTGTGTGTGTGGGGGGAGGGGAACTGCCCCCCCTTCCTGTGAAGCAGTGTGGAGTGTGAGGGGGTGCTTTGAGAATGAGCAGCCGATGCCCCTGTGTCGGTGCCTCCTCTAAGAGTAGCGGGTGGTTATTTTTAGCCAGCCCCATCCAGTAGAGGCATTTGAGCATTTGTTCAATATTTAATTATCCATCTGAAATTGGCCCACGTGGCCTTGAGTTTGGAAGCGGTTCTCTGTGCTGTGATTTCCTCTGATTGCATAAATAAGGAATCTCAATAGCTCTCTGAATAATAATAATGGAAATAGAATGAGTAGGCTTGGTACTTGGAACCGGCAGGCTTGGTTCCTAGGTCTAGACAAGTGCAAACAAAGATGCCCTGGCTCCTTGCAGCCGGCCTCCGTCTGTGCTCTTCCCACTTCACAGCTTCTGGGCTTTTCTTTGAAGATGGGGTCGCTCCACCCTGCATCTCCCCTCTCCACTCCTGCTTCTCCCAGGTCCTGTGTTGGCTTTGACAAGCTGCTGGGTATTGAGCAGTGGTTTGGGAATTTGGCTTTCCGAAGTCTTGTTAGCTTGTATTTCCCTCTTCTGTGCTCCTGACAGATGGGATGGGGCTGTCGGAGGGGACAGAGACACAGATGTGAAACGAGAAAAGCAGAACACAGACTAGCAGATGGGGGTGTAAGGCTCTGTGTCCCTCCCTGAAACCTCTGGCTTGAGAGGAGGAGCACACAGGGCAGAGGTACCCTGGCAGTCCGATGCCTTCTGTCCAGCTTGGTATAGAGTGCTATTTGGGGGATACTTGTATCCAAAATGGCAATTCCTGTCTGGGCCATAAATGCTATGTGACCTTAGAAAAGTCACTGCTGATCTCTGGTAGGCTTAACAAATAGATTGGATGCCAAGTAGGATATACTGAGCTGGGTGAACTGTCACTGACCCATCCCAAGCGTGAGGGGCTTAATCCACTATCTGTGAAGGCTAATGGAGGAGTTGTAGATCTCTGTGAGGTCTAGAACCACCTAGAAGTGGCTACAACTATAAATGGTACTGTTTAGAGCAGT
This sequence comes from Dipodomys ordii, assembly GCF_000151885.1. Classification (NCBI taxonomy): domain Eukaryota; kingdom Metazoa; phylum Chordata; class Mammalia; order Rodentia; family Heteromyidae; genus Dipodomys; species Dipodomys ordii. Next base: position 871,387 of record NW_012267343.1, on the reverse strand, counting down.
GTACAAGCCCTAGGTCCAGGATCTGCCCTCCGGGGGAAGTGTGTGGGGGGGAGTGAGGGCTGAGTGGAAAGGAAGGCCCGATGAGCAGCTTAGTGGATGCTGTGGCTGGACAGGTGGGCAGGACTTTGAAGGGTAAGCCAGTAAGTATGTTCCTACTCTCTTCGCCTAGTAGAATATGGAATCAGAGGTAGAATTTCGATGACGACCCTAATTTCCTGAGCACTTACACAGTGCCAGGTGTACTGGGGCTTTCACCTGCACCAAACACTTATTCTCACCGGATGATGATCAGTCTCAGTTTGTAGATGAGAAAACAGATTCAGCCAGGTACTGATGGCTCACACCTGTAATCCTAGCTATGCAGAAGGCTGAGATCTGGGAATCTTGGGACAGGGCAGGAAGTCTGTGAGACTCTTATCTCCAATGAAGCAGCTGAGATTCAGGCCAATCCAACAGGCTCGCCTCCCCACTGCCCAGTGATAGACCAGAATGGACAAACTTTCCCTGTGCTAACCCAAGCTGTGACTTAGAACAATGACTTGGCAGCCACAAGCTAGACTGTTGTGCAGCAGAGGGAAGGGTGGGAGTTTGCCTCTCAGTGATCACAGGCACCCTGAGGGCTTGTCTTAGGTATCAGAGGCCCTGGGTTTGAGTGGATGCAGGGGGAGAAGGATGGGAGCAGTTTGGGGAGTAGGGCAGCCGTTGGCCTCTGCAGGGGGATTGTGGAGGTGGGCTTGGAGGCTAAGCAGGAGTCCTCAAGGATTCTGGGAGGCGGGGGTGGGGAGGCAGTGGGCACAGTGCGAGAAGGGACACAGAAAAGAGGCCATCTGAACCTCAGCTCACCAAGGCTGGCTTTCTGCTGTCTGTGTCCCGGAATGTTTGTTTAGTCCCCTGCCTGGGGCCTGCGTGCATTGAGAGGGAGTGTTAAGGAACTGTTGCAAGTTTCCCATGACATCCCTTTAACTTCAGTAGTGCTTTCTCTCTCTTTCTTCCTTCCTTCCTTCCTTCCTTTCTTTCTTCCTTTCTTTCGTTCGTTCTTTCCTCCCTCTCTTTCTTCCTGTCTGTCTGCCTGTCTTCCTTTCTCCCTTTCTTCCTTTCTTTCATTCTTTTGGCAGTAGTGAGGTTTGAACTCAGGGTCTCATGCACCATACTGCCATACCATGCCTCTTAATGCTTTTCAAAGTCCTCTCTTTTATTCTGTGCTGGTGTCTTAGGCTCCTTTTTTTTTGGGGGGGGGGAGGTTAGCACGTTTATGAACTAAGAGATGGTGATCTGTTATTTTAGCTCTGGAATTTGGCAAAACAAGATATCAGGGCCCAATGTTGCCCACCCCCGTGTTTTGCTACCCCTTAGTTGTTTTTTTTTTTTTTTTTTAATTTAGAAATGTTGAACAAGATTCCTAAAAGTCTCAAAGGTTAGGAGCCTGCCACTCAGAATGAGCCCTGGATTTGCCCTAACAGAGGGACCAGGTCCTTGGAAGGAACAGGACTGGGCGGCAGGGGCAGTGAGGGTTGGGTTGGGGGGCCTCGCGGCAGTTGTAGGCTGGGTGTGGCTGCTGCAAGGGGTGGCATGTGCAAGGTGTTCCTTGGGGACAGGAGAGAATGTGCAGGTGCTGGGGCCTGCAGGGGCTTCAGTCCTCAGGGGAGCAGTGACATGCAAAACTGGACAGTCCTAGACAAGCTTGGCAGGGATGGAGACAGGGAGAAGCTTGGGTCTCCCCAAAGCTGTCTGTGAGCCGAGTCAGGGTTCCACGTGGAACGGAGATCCTGCTCTCAGAACCGTGGGTTCAGAGCATGCTGGGCAGGGTCCCTGTGCTTCCTAGCTCTTCTGGGATGCAGACCTGGAGAGTCCAAGCTGCCAATCACTGCCACCTGCCCCACCCCCACAGGCAGTGATGTCTGAAAGGAGAAGGGGGGAAGCATTGCTCTGTGGTTGGTGGGGGAGTCAGGGGGAGGGACCACATTTAGGGGACCTTCCCCAGGAGACAGACCACCATATGTGCCTGCTTGCCCATGTGCCTGTGTGTGCGTGTGTGCGTGAGTGCGCGCGCATGCGCGCTCGTATTGGGGCTTGAAGAGCTCTCACTTGGTGTTTTACTCGTTAATCAGAGATAAGAATTTCTTGGTCTTTCCACCTCTGGTTCTAAACCACAATTCTCAAAGCTCAGCTTTGTAAATAGCTAGGATTATAGGCATGAGCCAATGGTAGCTGACTTCCTCCTCCTCCTCCTCCTCCTCCACCTCTTCCTCTTTCTCTTCTTCTTCCTCCTCCTCTTCTTCTTCTTCCTCCTCCTCCTCCTCCTCTTCCTCCTTCTCCCCTCCTCCTCCTCTTCCTCTTCCTCTTCTTCCTCCTCCTCCTCCTCTTCCTCCTCCTCCCCATCCTCCTCCTCTTCCTCTTTCTCTTCTTCCTCCTCCTCCTCCTCCTCTTCCTTCCTCTTTCTCTTCTTCCTCCTCCTCCTCCTCCTCTTCCTCCTCCTCCTCTTCTTCCCCCTCCTCTTCCTCCTCCTCCTCTTCCTCCTCCTCCTCCTCCTCTTCCTCTTCCTCTTCTTCTTTTTCCTCTTCCTCCTCCTCCTCTTCCTCCTCCTTCTTCTTCTCCTTTTCCACCTCTTCCTCCTTTTCTTCCTCCTCCTTCTGCTCAAGCTAGCCTCAAACTCATAATCCTCTTGCCTCAGCCTTCCAAATGCTGGGATTAGAGTTGTACACCACTAGGTCTGGATCAAAATATTTTTAGCATGTAAAAATGATATACAACTTGAATTCCAGTGTCTACAATTAAAGCTTGATTAGAACCAGGCTGATTCCTTTACGAATTGTCCATAACTGCTTTTCCTGTTGCAAAGCAGACTTGGATGGTTTAGCCAGGCCATATGGTCTGATAAGCCTCAAATATTTGGTGCTGGCCCTTTATGGAAAAAAAAATTACTAACTCCCAAGATACAGCCATGCTTGCTTATTCTCTTTAGGGAAAACTGGCCACATAAGGTGATGTATATCCTGCAGATTGCACTTTATGCTTTTCCTACATATGCATATGCTTTAAAATATGTGCATTATGTGTTTTAAAAATGGGCTTTGAAAAACCAAACACAACAGAGAGACGCAAATGTGTATTTAAAGGACCCCTTATGTCCCCAGTCCCAGCAACACAGAGTGAATGACAGCTCTCTTCTGGCCTCAAATACACCCTGAAGCTATAAAGAAAAGTGTTGGAGAAAATTCAGGAATGAAATAAGAGAGGGTGGCTGTGCAGGAACGCCTAGAAGTCTTCTGACAGAGAGGAAGTAAGTTAATCCCCCAGTGGCTAGGAAGTCCTGGGTTTTCTGGAAGACGGAATTCTCTGGAAGTCCGATGTGTCTCAGGATAAGGAGTAGGAATCCTGGGGTTGTCAGAAAGCTGTGGTCAAGCTGCTTGCGAGGAGGGCTGTACACAGCTGGCTGGTGATAAAGTATATGGAGGCTGAGATGTTTGTAGGACTGATACTGGGTAATCTGTGATGCCAACCAGATGTCAGGGATGGCATGGACCCTTGCCCTGGCTTTTTTGGGGGGGGCAGAGAGGAGGTTGGTTGTGGGGAAAGAACTGGACCTGGGTGCTGTCCCTGAGCTGTTTCACTCAAGGCTAGTGCTCTACCACTTTGAACCATAGCACCACTTCCGATTTCCTGGTGGTTCATTGGAGATAAGAGTCTCCCAGACTTTCCCTGCCTGGGCTGGCTTTGAACCTTGATCCTCAGATCTCAGCCTCCTGAGTAGTTAGGATTACAGGCAGGAGCCACCAGCACCTGGCTTGCCCTACCTTTTAGGAGCAGCCCTACACAGGATTCTGGGCTGGCAATGGGAAGACAAAGTCTGTTTAGCTCCTCTTTAGTATCAGCCCTGGGCCTGACTCCTCTGTTCTCTTGGAAGAGAACAAGTGTTCTGTGTTGAAGGTCCTGGGGCTGCTTGGAACCCTGAGCTCTGCACCTCATCCTCAGGTTGCTCGCCCAGCAGACTCTATGCCTCCCCCCTTCACTGCCCACCCCCAGCAGTCCTGGACAATATCCTCTGACTCTGAACGCCCTTCTGAACTTGATGGCAGCTTGAACTATGACCTCATACCCGTTCCAGAGACAAATCACAGTTCTGTGGCCTCATAGTCCCTGCTGACCCCCAACCCATGGTGTAAAAACAAAAATGTGACCTCCAAGGAGATATCCCTCGTCTTCACTTGAGGCTGGGACAGCCTGGGAATGTGGGGAGGAGCTTGGGGCAGGGAGGGGACTTGGCATCCCGAGGAACTCCGGATCTGCCCTCTCATCCACCTCTGCACCGTAGCTTCTTTCTTCAATCTGAGACATCCCTCAGATTCAGGGACCCCTGGGCTTTGAACCCTGTCCTCTTTGTCTCCTGAAGCCATATGGACTTGAGCAAAGCTTGAGTTTCTTCCTATTAGAGTTGGAGCTAAAATTTCCTACTCCTGAGTACGTTTTTAGATAGAACTATATAGCACTATCTTTAGATCTGTTTTTCTTTCTCCCTCCTTCCACCCCTTCTCTCCCCTCCAATACTGAGGGATGAACTCAGGGCCTTTTCTGAGCACTTTATCACTTGAGCAATTCCCTTAGTCCTGTTTTCTTTAGTTACTTAGGGGATATTTATACCCAGGCTGTCCCCAACCTTGATCCTCCTGTTTATGCTTTCTGCATAACTGGGATGACAGACATGTGTCCTCATGCTTAGACTTTGCTTGAGATGCAGACTTGCCAGCTTTCCTTCTCATCTGGTCTCAACCCATGACCTTTCCCATCTTTGCCACCTGAGTAGCTGGGATTATGGATACTCATCACTTAGACTTGCCTTAGATCTGCACATTTATTGCACACAGGTAGCCAGTTGTTTTAGTACTACTATTTGTTGGAAAAAAAACAACAAATATAACTTGTTCCCCATTAATGTGCTTTGGCCTTTTTTTCCCCCCTAAAAGTGCCATATGTGTGTGGGCCTGTTTCTGGACTTTATTCTGCTCGATTGATCTGTGCATCTTATGCGAATACTACATTTGCTTGTTTATATTTGTTGGAATTTGAGATGGTAAAGTATGTCTTGAAATTAGTTAACATAATGAATACCCCAACCTTTTTCTTCCTCCTCAAGCTTGACTGGCTTTTCTAAGCTCTTTGTTTTGCTGTTGTAAAATTCAGCTTGTTTGGTGTCTTTGAAAAGTTTGCAAGGGTTTTGATTGGTATTGCGTTGCATGTGTATGTCCATTTGAGAGAGGTGCTCATCTTGTATGTGTTACACGTGTGTTAAGAGTTTTGTCATTGTCTTTGCAAATCACCATGAAGAGCCTGAGGCTTTACCATACTTCCAGACTAACAAGTTGGCCTGAGAGATTAATGGGAGTTGGCAGAAGGCACAGGACTTGTGGGTCAGAGACAAGGGACCAATGACTTATGTCCTGACGGGTTGTTTGAGTTTCGCCTTTGCTTTGATCTCCCTTCCCCGGTACCTAGGGCTATTCTAGAGCATAAAATGTTGTCTTCTAGAACATAAAATGGTGATATATTACAGAATAAACTCACATGCTTGGCTCTTTCCCAATACAACTTCAGGTACCTTACGAAACCCAATCCACAAGTCAACTGGTCCTTAGGCTAAAAATTACCCACAGAACTGAACCTCAGCTTTGCTTCAGTGTTGGTTACATCACAGTCAGGAGTTTGGGGAGTCATTTAAAATTAAATTCCAAGTTGTCATTTATAGAAAATAAAGAAAGTTGAAAAATTATATCTCAAGATAAATAGAAGCTTAAAACTATGCCTAAGTTTGCTAGAAAAGATAAGCTGCCTGTATCATATAACCAACCACATGGTTCTAATTTAATAAGACAATTTTAAAACAAAAGCATAGAACATTCAAAGTGTCGAGGAAGAATTTTTTTTGGGGGGGTGGGGAGAGAACGAGTTTATAATGAATGGAAATGAACAGGAAAACGAATATAGTAATGAGTCTGAATATTCAGGGTTATTTTTATAACCTGGGCTCATCCTGGAGTGCTGTAATAGAATTTCCATGCCCTCAAGAAGTATTACTGAAAGCCAGGCGCTGGTGGCTCATACCTGTAATCCTAGTTTCTCCTGTGGCTAAGATCTGAGGACTGTGATTCAAATCCAGTCTGGGCAGAAGGGTCAGTGAGATTCTTATTCCCAATTAACCACCAAACAACTGGAAGTGGAGTTGTGGCTCACAGTGCTAGCCTTGAGCATAGAAGCTCAGGGACAGTCCCTAAGCCCTGAGTTCAAGTCCTATGACCAACTGGAAAAAAAAATATTACTGAGGCTGGGCTGTGGTGGAACCATCTGTAATCCTAGCTTCTCAGGAGGCTGAGCATCTGAAGATTATGGTTTGAGACCAGCCTGGGCAGGGAAGTCCTGCTCTAAAGTTGCATTTATGACTCATGACAGCGGGGGAGAGTGCACCCAAGGAGCCTGATGAGCTTCTTAGTAATAGCACGTGCGTGTGTGTGTGTGTGTAGCAATTTGTAAGATTTGGTAGGATGATTTGGGGGAGATCTGAGGCAGCCCCCATGAGAAAGTGGGAGTCCGATCATCACATACTGGATCTTGTCTCTAGGGAGAGGAGGCTGCCACTGCTTAATGCAGTCACTAAAGTTGACAGCAACTGCTCCTGAGAGAAGGATTGGTGTTTGTGGATGGCAGGGTGACCTTGTATTTGTGGGTTGCTCAGACAGAGTTAGGAAATGGCCTTATTTGGTCTTGTTTATCACTGTCTCTGAATCACCTTGTCTGAGGTTGATGATGGCCTGTGAGATGGTTTATATCCAAAAGGAGAATAACATGAATGTAGTGGTAAAGGCTAGGCTGGCCTCCAAATGTCAGGGGCACCCTCTCTGGTCCTCATCTTTTCTGCTTGAGGGGACAGTGGTCTGCCTCTTGATTCATCACCTATATAGATTCCCACAGGAGCCTCTGCAAAATGGAGCTAGCCAGTCAGGCACATGCCTATAATCCCAGCTATTCAGAAGGCTGAGAGTGGAGGATCATAGTTAGAAGCCAGCCTGGGAAGACAGATCTAAGAGACCTTTAATGTGTGTGTGTGTGTGTGTGTGTGTTTGTTGCTGTTGTTTATTTTTGCTCTTGGGATTTTCTTTGTTATTGGCATTGCTTTTTGTCTTTTGAGGGGGGGGTAGGGAGGTGTAGAAATGGAGGGAGGGAGGATGAACAAATGCAGCCATGGCACTCAGTGGACACTATGTGGAAACTGAACTATGCAATTTGTAGGTGGGGATGGGGGGAAGAAACAGGGAAAGCAAAGAAAGGGGTGATGGTGTGTGCTCATGATGTGGTTTGTGAAATGGCGACCAACTCCTCTGTACAATACTTCAATGATAACAAAAGGAAAAAATCCAGAAGTGGAGGTGTGGCTTAAATGGTAGAACACCAGTCTTGAGTGAAAAAGCCAAGCAGGAACACAGGCTTTGAGTTTAAACTCCAGAACTGTTAGGTTTTTAAAAAGAGGTAGCCGAGTAAGAACAGCACCATGCATGTGGTATTCAGGTAAGGTGTAGGTTTATTCAGTAGACCTGGCTGGCACCAGGCCATCTTGGCCCTCCACGCAGTGGGGAAAAGCCTGAGAAAGAGAGCTGGGAGAGCTGGGAAAGAGAGAGAGAGAGAGAGAGCTGAGAAAGAGCTAGAAAAGAGCTAGAAAAGAGGGCCTCTGAGCCTGGGCTAGGCCTTATCTAGGGCATGGGCAGAGAAAGGTGTGTCCACATCAAATTCAGATGTGACCTCAGCTGAGGCAGATGTGACCTCTTCCAGGTGTGCCAGTTGCCTAGGTAACGCAGGTACTGGGCGGAGACTTTGCTGCAAGGAGGGTGGAGTCTGCTCGCCATTCAGGAGCGGACCTTACAAGTACCAGTACACACACACACACACACACACACACACACACACACACACGATGCTCCTGTACACACACACACACACACACACACACACACACACACACACACACACACACACACGATGCTCCTGTAACTGCTGAGACCTTTGTATCTTATGCTTCCCCTGATGGCTACTCTCTCCTGCCTGCCCCTACTTTCTGTATTCTCTGTCTCACCCTCTCTATTCATTTTCTTTCTCTGTTGCCTTACTACTTTGAGAATGCCACACAAGCAGGGTCATACACTATGAGAATGTTGTGAAGGGCTTTTCTTTTTCTTTCTTTTTTTTTTTTTGTTTCATTCAAGATGCTGCTGCTGGGGCTGGGGGTTTAGCCCAGCGGAAGCGCGCCCGCCTGGCGCGCGCAAGGCTGTGGGTTCGGTTCTCAGCCCTAGTTTAAAAAAAAAAAAAAAGATGCTGCTGCTAGAATCTTTCCAAGTGGTATGCATTCTGCTTTTTGTTGTTATTGGTTTTTTTTCCTGTGTGTGTGTGTTTGTGTGTATGTCTGTCCATACTGGAACTTGAACTCAAGGTCTGGGCACTGGCCCTGAGCGTTTTCATTCAAGGTGAATACTCTGCCACTTGAGCCACAGCTCCACTTTGGACTTTTTGGTGGTTAATTGGAGATTAGTCTCATGGACTTTTTCTGCCTGGGCTGGCTTTTGAACTGTGATCCTTAGATCTCAGCCTCCTGAGTAGCTAGATTTATAGGAATGAACCACTAGCTTTTTAATTATTAAAATTTTATTTTTAAATTTCAGATTGGTCTTAAGCCTATCCAAAAGGTGTGTGATGGCCTCTGGTAGTTTGGGTTTGGGTTTTCCGATTTCTGTGAGGTCCCTTCCCCTTTCCCGGCCCAGCACTTGCTCCTTCTGCATTCTTGCTGGTCTGCATCTGAGGTCACTGCCCTCCCTCCTCCTTCAAACAGTAAGAACTGGGCAGTGCCACCCCGACAACTGAAATTTGGTGTCTTGTCTGAAATTACAGGATGTTCCTCAGGCCCACCGTGTTTCCATGGGAACAAGTAACAGTCATCCTTCATGATTAGGTGGTATCCCTGGCAACCAAGCCAGCAGCATTTGAATGAAACGGATTTTATTTTATTTTATTTATTTATTTTGCAAACATATGAAGGTTCAAATGCATTTCTCTGGTGGTGGCTTCTGAGAATAAGGAAGACAGGCTGGTCTTATGGTACAATGGAAATTCTTCCCATCTCCTGGTGGAAAGAACTGACACCAGGGCCTGGTTTTGTTAGCGTTGGGGAGATATCTCATAATGAGGGTGAGCCTGAACCTTGCTTATAGGTCTAGGGGAGACTCATATAGGGTCATTGAGTCTCCCTTCCCCTGGAACTTTCTAGAGATGCCATTTTCACTCTGTGCGATCTTGGCAGATTGACTCCACCTCTCTGGTACCTCTGCTGGTGACATCTGTGTGGCTCAAACCTCTCAGGGTCTCCCTGTCTGACTGGGTGAAAGCTATTCTATTAGGTCCGAGGCTTGGGTTCAGGGCACTGAGTTACTCCCCAGAGTCAAAGGAAGGGTTAGGATGGCTGGTAGGAGACTGAGGCAGTAGCTCCCTGCTTCTTTTTACTGGGCCAAATATAGATGTTTATTTTTATTTACATAATTATTATATTTTTTGAGGGAGGAGTCAAGTGCGGAGACATCATATTCCCTGACTCACTGGTTTGATGATTGATCAGTCAGGAGCCCAGAGACTGACAGGAGTTGCCCTGGAGTTACATAGCAGAGTCAGGTTTAAATACAGTCTCCATCTTCATGCTCTTCATTCTCAGTGGGGGCCATATTACCCCTAGTTGGCCAAAAGTTTGATTTCAAGAATAGGGCTTGGAAAAAAACTATTACTTTATTTTTTGCATAACACCCAATTTAGATTGTGTGTATTAAAATTTTATGAGGAGTTCCAGGACAAAAAAGAATCTAAGAAGATTCCTGTCAGGAAAAAAGATTGATAAATGAGATTCTCCCCATTGTATAGCTAATATGTGCTTTAAAAAAAAAGATCGGAGACATTAGTCCAGAACCCCAAAATCAGTTAGTAGTATGGATAGAACTTGTAGCAAGCCATCAATTCCTTGGGAAGCCTTTTGAGCTATTGGGTCAGGAGACCCAATAGCTTTAATGTGACCATTCATGTTACCCCTGTTAGTGGTGTCACCAGGAGCAGAGATCTGTCTTGCTGGAACATACTGGGGTCCTGCTGGAAGCAGACATTGCCCAGAACAGGCTGATTTGAGAAGGGTTTCACAGAAGGACTGTGGACAAAGTTATGGAAGGTGCTGGGCAGCACAGGCAGTGGGCACAGTCAGGGCTCTTCTGTAGAGACCCTTAAGAGGAGCAAAGAAGCCAGGCACTGGTGGCTCATGTCTCTAACCCTATCTACTCAGGAGGCTGAGATCTGAAGATCATGGGTCAAAGCCAGCCTGGGCAGAAAAGTCTATGAGACTCTTTTCTCCAGCTAATCACCAGAAAATCAGAAGTGGCCCTGTGGCTCCAAGTGGTAGAGCGCTAGCCTTGAGCAAAAGAGCTTGGATACAGCATCCAAGAAAAAGAGAGACCAAGAAAAGAGAGGGGGGGGAGGGAGGGAGGAAATAAGGGAGGGAGGACAGGGGAGGGAGAGGTGAGAGCAAAGGACTGTGGTGCTGCCAAGGAGAGGGCCCCGGAGGCTGGCCCCTTCCATGGAGAAAGACAGTCAGCCCCAGCACCTCTCCTTCCTCTCCTGCCAGGGCCTATCCATGGCTAAGCCCCAGGAAAGCGCAGAATCCAGAAGCTTGGTTGGTACTGGTCCACAAAGGCAATGGGCTTTGACCTGGGCCTGAGCTGTGAGGCTGTGTTTCACAGCAGAGTGTCTATGATCCCACCTGTCCTGCAGCTTCCTTGCTGGCTGCCCACATTCCAGAGGCTTCTTTCTTTGTGAGGCAGGTCTTAGACTGTTGGCTGAGGCTGGCTCAGAACTCCTGAGCTCTTCCTAGCTCAGACTCCTGAAATTGGACCACAGCCTATTTCAGCTTCTGAATACAAGTTGAACACGATCTGGAAGCCCCAAGAAACACTTGGCTGCTGACCTGTTGGGGGGAGATTGGATAAGCTCCTTTTTTCTCTAGCCTCAGTTATATATATATATTAATTATCTTTAAGAAATGGTACAAAAGGGTTTTAATCCAACAAACCAGTTGATTGGTACAATGTGGCTTTTTTCTTTTTTTAATTGTTATAAAGGTGATGTACAAAGGGGTTACAGTTATATAAGTCAGGTAAAGAGTATATTTCTCTCTTTTTAAAATGTTTTTATTATTATTATTATTGTTATCATCATCATTATTATTATTTTGTTGTTGTTGGTCGTAGGGCCTGAACTCTGGGCCTGGGTGCTGTCCCTCAGCTCTTCAGCTCAAGGCTAGTGCTCTACCACTTGAACCACAGTGCCACATCTGGCTTTTTCTGCTTGTGTGAGGCTGGGAATTGAACCCAGGGCCTCATGCATGCACGCTCTACCACTGAGCCACCTTTCCAGCTTCCCCCCCCCTCTGTTTTGTCAGTCGTGGGGCTTGAACTCTGGGCTTGAAAGCTCTTCAGTTCAAGGTGAGTGCTCTACCACTTGAGCCACAGCGCCACATCTGGTTTTCTAGTGGTTTATTGGAAATAAGAGTCTCAAGGAGTTTCCTGCCCGGGCTGGCTTTGACCCATGATCCTCAGATCTCAGCCTCCTGAGTAGCTAGGATTACAGGTGTGAGCCCCCATACCTGGCCTGTATTTCTTCTTTTTTTGACAGTGTCACTGCTTCCCTCCTTCTCTCCCAGTTTTTCCCTCTGATCCCTACCCACAAGGTGTATAGGTCATTTTTCAACATTGTGCCCAGTGAGCACCATTACACCCTATGTTCACCCTTTGTCCCTCCATTTCTGTGTCCCTTCTTGCCCCCACCCCCACATGATCAGTAAATGAACAAAGAAGACATAAAGAAAACAAACACAATAATAAAGAAAAAAACTTATTCCCATGTCCCAGAGTTCATTTTGATCACTATTATTTTGCATGATCAGAGGCATGTCGCCCACAATGCTTCTTGATCAGTGTCAGATCATGTCAGTTGTTTGGCCTCAGTTTTATCATCTGTATAATAGTAGATTGGACCTCCTGGCTGAGACCTAGGAGGCAGGATTCTGAGCAGTTCCTGGAGATTGTCAGTCTTTGGGGGGGAGGGTGTCATGCAGGCTCCCTGGGGACCTGTGTCCAGCCATGTCACTACACATGTCTGTTGCCTAGAGCCGTGAGAAGCCACCTGTGCAGTAGGGGAGGTAAAACTGTGGCTCTCTGTGTGTGTGTGTGTGTGCGTGTGTGCGTGCAGGTGTGCTCGTGCACATCTTGAGATGAGGGGAGATGGTGCCTTGGAGTTTGTCAGCAGCCCCTGTTGTCCTGGAAATCCCAGGAGCTCCATTGGAGCTGATCAGCTTCCACAGCTGCAGCTGTTAGTGGAATTGGTGGATGCTCAGTGTATCAAACCTTGACCCGGCCCTGTTGGGTGCTTGGCTCAGGATGGGGATGTGAAGCAGACACTCACCTTCCTGTCACAAGGCAGGAACCCACAGTGCCCCGGGGCTAGGAAGAGTGGTCTGCTGAGGGGTGGTGGGGGGGGGAGCTGGGAGCTGGTGGCTCTCATCTGTAAACCTAGGTACTCAGAAGGTTGAAATCTGAGGATTAAGGTTTAAAGCCAGCCTGGGCAGAAAAATCCATGAGGCTCTTATCTCTAGTTAATCAGCAAAAAGCCAGAAATAGAGCTCTGGCTCAAGTGGTAAAATGACAGCCTGGAGTAAAAAAAGGGAAACAAGAGTGAGAGGTCCTGAGTTCAAGTCACAGTACTGGTGTGCATGCACACATACACACAATAAGGTGGGGCATCCTGCCTTGTGGCGGGCACATGGAATTGATTGGCTAGGAAAGCAGACTGAGGGAAGCAGTCCTAGACTGGGTGCCATTGCGAGGCCTGCATCTAAGGGTCCCAGTGGGCTTAGAGGTGGGCTAGCTTGTGACTATGCCTGATGCTATGTGGCTCCCCCTTTGTCCCCTTCCCCAGCCCTATTATATACCTGAGAGAATACTTGAATACTTGGTGGGCATCAGGACCCAGGGGAGCCAAGGATTCTGCGTCCCAACACAATCTGGTCCTCCAATCCTTTGCCACCACTCACTCTCTGTGTGTCTTTGAGCTAGTGACTGCTACCCCAGCTTCAGTTTCTACCTGGTAAAATAGGTTTACCAACACCCACTGGGCTGGGTACAGGGCTGTGCACACAGGCAGGACCCAGAGGTGGGCATGATGTGTGCTGTCACAGAGCAGGTGGAGGTGACATGCTCCGAGCGCAGTGGATGCTGGGGGGTGTGGGGAGAGAGATGACAGCAGCTAGGGAAGCGTGGGAAGAGATTTCCTAGGGAAACCTCCCCACACAGTGGGTGTCTGCAGAGACGGTGGGGGAGGGGAGGGAAAGTTCCAAGCAGAAATCTGGCAAGGGAGCAAGCCAGGTGACTGATGGGTACCAGTGGCTCATGCCTGTAATCCTAGCTCCTCCAGAAGCTGGGATCTGAGAATCGCAGTTCAAAGCCAGCCCTGGGAAAGCAAAGACCATGAATCTTTTATCTCCAATTAACCACCAAAAGGCTGGAAATGGAGCTCTGGCTAAAGTAACAGAGTACTAGCCTTGAGCTAGGGATAGTTGGGCACCGGTAGCTCATGCCTATAATCCTAACTGCTTAGGAGGCTGAGATCTGAGAATTGTGGTTCAAAGCCAGCCCAGGCAGGAAAGTCCATGAGACTCTTATCTCCAATAAACCACTAGAAAACTGGAAGTGGCACTGTAGCTCAAGTGGTAGAGAGCTGGCCTAGAGCTGAAGAGCACAGGGACAGCGCCCAAGCCGAGTTCAAGCCCCATGACTGACAAAAAAACCCCAAAAACAACCAAGCCCCCAAAAACCCAACAACACCTACAAAAAAACAAAAGCTGAGGGATGAGCCCTTGGGTTCAAGCCCCAGTACTGGAGCATGCACACACACACACATGCACATACATGCAATTGGTGGTTGTTACTGGGTGAGGGGAGTGTCTGGTTAGAGGTTTTTGTGGAGGAGGGGGGCCAGAATTGAATAGGTAACTTTGCCTGCCTGGCCCTCAGCCAAGGCTCAGGATTGGAGCCTGTCCTGGTTGGGAGAGGGGCTCAGCTCTGCTCTTTCATGTTTCTGGGAACCCTCTCTCCCCTCCCGTCCAACTGGCCATATGGCCCTAGGTGCCTGTCCTGCCTTCTGCGAATCTGCTCCTGTGAGCAGCCATGTCTGTTTTCCTGTGGTTATGCTTATATTTCCATGCTGCATGCACACTGTAGCATCTGCCTGGAGGTGAATGTGTGCAGTGCCCACTCGGCTCTGGTGTGGGCGTCAGGAGTTCTGCAGTCTTCCTCTCTCTCTCTCTCTGAGAGTTTGGGGGAGGGGGCAGCCAGTAAGTGTCTCCTTCAGAGCATGTTGGTGATCAGGTTAGTGGGTGTCCTTGAAGAAGGACTACCTCCCCCTCCCCGCCCACCCGCAGAGCAGAAAAAGAGGCAGCAGAGTGGCCTAGGGTGACCAGCGCAGAGGCTGAGCTGGGCTGAGCTGGGCTGACTCAAGTCTTAAGTAGGTATCCACAGACCTGGCTGTTTCATCATTTATGAATCTGAATATTTCCTATTTTAAACACTTGTGGGAAGCCAGGGCCCAGTGGCTCACACCTGTAATCCTAGCTATTCAGGAGGCTGAAATCTGACGATCTCCCTTCCATCCAGTCTGGGCAGAAAAGTCTCCATGAGACTCTCATCTCCAACCAACCACTCAAAAACTGGAAGTAGAACTGTGGCTCAAAGTGGTAGAGTGCTAGCCTTGAGCAAAAGAGCTCAGGGCTAGTGCCCAGGCCCTGAGTTCAAGCCTCATGACTAACAAAAAACAAACAAACAAACATATAAATAAAAAGAAAACTCCTGGGAAGCTATGGCTGCTCTCCCTTCTCCTACCTCTGTTACCAACCAGAGCTATGTCTGTTTGCTTCCCAGGCTTAAAAGCCTTTGGACAACTTGGTATGGATTAAAAGTCAGTGGTCCTAGCTACTTATTCCTAGCTACTTAGGCAACTGAGATGGAGGAGCATGGTTCAAATCCAGCCTGGGGAAAAAATTCATTGAGACACTTCTTTTATGCTGGTCCCAGGGCTTGAACTCAGGGCCTGGGTGCTATCTTTGAGCTTCTTCTGCTCAAGGCTAGCACTCTACCCACTTGAGCCACAGCACCACTTCCAGCCTTTTCTGAGTAGTTTATGGGAGATGAGAATCTCACTGACTTTCCTTCCCTGGGCTGGCTTTGAACCATCATGATCCTTAGATCTCAGCCTTTTGAGTAGCTAGAATTACAGGCATGAGCCACCAGTGCTTGGCTTGTTCTAGATATTTCTTATAGGTGGACTGTTAGAATAGTTCCCCTTCTGTGTTGAGTTTATGTCACTTTATTGAGATTGAGCCTCACTTTTTTTTTTTTTTGGTGCCAGTCCTGGGGATTTGAACCCAGGGCTTGGGTGCTGTCATTGAGGTTTTTTTGGTCAAGACTAGCACTCTACCACTTGACCTATAGCTTTACTTCCAGCTTTTTTTGTGGTAAATTGGAGATAAGTGTCTCATGTACTGGCCACTTATCTGTGGCTCATGCCTGTAATCCTAGATACTCAAGGGGCTGAGATCTGAGGATTGTGGTTTCAAGCCGTCCTGGGCAGGAAAGTTTGTGAGACTTATCTCCAAAAAAAGCTGGAAATGGAGCTATAGCTCAAAGTGGTAAAACACTAGCCTTGAGCACAAAAACTGAGGGACAGTACTCAGGACTGGCACTCAATGAATGGATGGATGGATGAATGAATGAATGAATATAGAAGAAAAAAAGAGTTTCATGGACTTTCCTGCCTGGCTTTGAACCCCGATCCTCAGATCTCTGACTCCTGAATAGCTAGAATTACAGGTGTGAGCTATTGGCACCCAGCCAGGCTTTACTTTTTTTCTCTCACGTGTACACCTGCACCTCAACCTTCCTGTTTATTGCTTCCTGTAGTCTCTGGAATGTCAGGCACGTGCCGCCACATGCAGCTTTTTCTGTAGAGACAGAGTCTTGCTAACTGGCTCGATCCTCTTGATCAGCTTCTGAATAGTTAGGCTTACAAGTGTGGATGAGGGGTGGCAGGAAGATAAGGGTTCCTCTATCAGAGCTATTGAATTTGCTCACCCTCTCTTTGTCCTTCTTTTAACAGAGTCACCCCAAGAAAGGCCAGGCTCCCGGCGCAGCCTGCCCGGCAGCCTCTCAGAGAAGAGCCCCAGCATGGAGCCCTCGGCTGCTACCCCGTTCCGGGTCACGGTAACTATCTCTGCGTCACCATCGCCACCATCACTCGGCCCGGGGTGCTGCTCTGTGACCCCGCGGCCCCCCTTCCTGGAGCCTCACCGACCGGGAGAGCGCCCAGCCAGCCTCTCTTACTCTAGGTATCAGACCCCTTAGCTGTGCCCACTGTTGTCTGGGGCTCAGCCCCACCCCCGGGTCCACATGAGGGGCCCATCCTTTGAGGGAGGGGGTGGGGAACAGATGGAGGACAGCCCTGAGAGCTGCCAGGCCTGGGAAGAGAAGAGGCTAGGTCAGTCTGGTGCACTTCCCTGTGTGTGTGTGTGTGTGTGTGTGTGCGCGCGCGCGTGCACACGCGCACATGCGCACACACCCTGCGCTTTATCCACCCTTCTACGCAGCTTTTGTTTCTGTATATCCACATCTTGAACAGCCCCCGGCGTGTCCTAATTTAATTCTGTCTTGGTTGGGAAATTGGAAAAGGAAAATAATTCTGTATTCTCCGACTGAACAACGCCTTCGAATTGACAAAACAGCATATATGTTGTAGCTATTAAATTTGGGCAACTCATGCACGTATTATTTTTAAAAATTTTATTACAAATCTACATACTTTATGGAAACAGAACCTAGTAACCAAGAATGTCTGCCGCTCTTTCTTTTCCTCTCTCTCCTTCGGCAAATAATACTGTGTCTTCCTCCATACAGGGCTGTTGTGGGCCCTTCCTATAGACGATCATTTGACCAGCCTTTCATTCACTTAGGAAGTTCACTGCAAGCCTACTGCATGCCTGGCACCGTTCTAGGCATGGGCTGAGCGGAAGGAGCTGGCAGAGAGAGCCCAGCGTGGACAAGGCCCTTACAAGTTCACGGAAACCCCTATGAGCTCCCTTTATGTTGGTGCAAAGGGCTGCTATGATGGAAAAATCCAGGAGGGCTTCTCCGAGGTGGTGTGGCCTGGCAGCGATGTATGTAAAGTGAGAACTGACACCTAAGCGATGAGGAGCCAGCCCTGTGGCAGGCTAGCAGAAGCCATCTACAGGGTAGAGGAGATGGAGAGCTTAGGTCTGGGTGCTACGGCTTGCAAGACTCAGGGGTTTCTGGGGAGCTGAGAGTAACTTCCCCAATGAGTGAGAGAAGGGCCTTGAGCCCCACAGGGCCAGTGGAAGTAGGCAGGGGTGGGGGGTGCAGGTAGGGGAACTGTGGTTGCCCAGGTGTGGCTACACTTGGCATTGGGGTGCATGAGCTGTGCAGGTGCAGTCTGAACCTGGCGCCAGGGGTCTGGGGTAGGTGGTGAGGCTGGGTTGGGTGGGGCCTCGGGCATCAGGCTAAGGGGCCAGGGCTTCCCCCACCAGGGATGCGCATCGTCCTCTTTGGCGTAAATGAGGTCTGGAGCTCTGTCAGGCAGAGCCTGAACCTCTGCATTTTTCTTTTCTTTTTTGTGCAGTCCTGGGGCTTGAACTCAAGGCCCATGTGCTGTCTCTACACTTTTGTGCTTAAGGCTAGTGCTCTACCACTTGAGCCATGGTGACGCTTCTGGCTTTTTAGTGGTCAATCGGAGATTAGAGTCCTCTGGACTTTTCTGCCTAGGTTGGCTTTGAACCATGATCTTCCGATCTCAGCATCCTGAGAAGCTAGGATTGCAGGCGTGAAGCTGCTTGCCTCTGCATGTGCCATCAGGGTTAACCCATTCCTGTCTCATGAAGCAGAAGCTACTTTTTGTCTTCTCTGGGCTCCAGGACT
This sequence comes from Dipodomys ordii, assembly GCF_000151885.1. NCBI lineage: Eukaryota > Metazoa > Chordata > Mammalia > Rodentia > Heteromyidae > Dipodomys > Dipodomys ordii. Next base: position 853,289 of record NW_012267343.1, on the reverse strand, counting down.
ACTTCAGGCAGGGTCAGCGTTCCGGGCCTCAGGGAAGGATGACAAGGTAAATCGTGTAGCAGGGCGGGGGATGCATTCACCCAAGCTGCACTGCGTGGTGGGGCTATGCTTGGGACCTGAGTGTGCCGGGGGTGGCGGGATGTATCTCAGACCCCAGGGCAGAATCCCAGCTTCCTGAGGGCTTGGGGAGAGGGGCGTCTCCAGCAGTGTCCCTTCCTCTCCTGGCTTCTTTCCATGCCGCTCTAAGGCGAGTGCCATCACACCTCGAAAACTGCTGCAATTCGCAGCTTGGTAATTGTCAGCGGGGTTTGGCATCTTTCCTGTCAGGCTGTCTTCGTTCTGTTTTCCTGGGGTGGAAGCCACCTGTGGATCAGAGTCATCCTCCAGCCTCAGCACCTGGGGTCCAACTCAGGCCTACCTGTCTGGATAGAATCTGTAGGGAAGCGAGCCTGTTCACAGGGGGTACTACTGCTGGGGGGTTGGGGGGAGCTATGACGATGATGAGGGAGTCTCCCTACTCTTCATGGCTACCTTGAGGTGCTTCTATTTTATAGCTGAGGAAACCGAGGTTCAGACCAGAGAAGGAAAGCCATTTTCCTGGTGTCACATAGACAGGACATTCAGCTATGATCAGTTTTTTTTTGTCTTTCTCTGGGAACTTTGGTCCTTTCTCTGTGTGTAGTTGTTAAGGAAATGAGTAGAGGGTCTATCCCGGCCTTCACTCAGTTGTGGGATCTGGGTTCAACTCCTGGTTCTTTCATGAGCTGCATGGCTGTGTGTCACTCAGCCTCTCTGGGTCTCGTGTCCCAGAGTAGGCACTTAGATAAAATTCACTACAATTGTCTGTGTCCTGGTTTTGGGGTGGGGGGTGCTTCATGTTGATATTTTGGTGTCAGTACTGGGGCTTGAACTCAGGACCTAGGTGCGGATCCTTTTTCTCACAAGGCTGGCACTCTATTACTTGAGGCAGCGTTCCACTTCTGGCTTTTTTGCTGCTTAATTGGCGATAAGAGCCTCGTGGATTTTCCTGCCTGTGCTGGCTTGGAACCACGATCCTCAGATCTCAGCCTCCTGAGTAGCTAGGATCATAGGCGTGAGCCACCAATGCCTGGCTTTGGGTTCTATTTTCTGGTTCCAGAGCAGTAAAGATCTGAGGAGAGATGAGTGTAGATCAGAGGACATAATGTTTTTTGGGGAAAGTCAAGCGTGCCTGGTTCGGCGCACAGACCCTGTACAGGGCCCAAAGCCTCTCTCCCCACGCCGGGCCCTGCCCAGCCCACAGTCAACTCTGAGCTGTGGCAGCCCTATGCTTGTGCTCACATCCTTGTTCTCAGCTGATGGCTGCTTCCTCGGTGTAGACCTGGAGGGGGCCCCGGGGAACTTGGTTTTGCCTGGGGGAGGCAGAGAAGACAGCACAGGAAATTGAGAATTCTTACCACTGTTTCCGCCATTGCGTTCCCAGGTAACAGGGATGTCACCACTGCTCACACAGACGCTCCACAGGCAACTGTATGTCATGGCCTGAGATCTCCTTCTGTTTTCCAGCTCCATGGAAACTGAGGCTGGAGCGGGGAGAGGGACTGGGCGGGCAGAGGCCACATCCAGCTGGAGGTAATTACTGGGCCCGTGTTGTCTGCACCCCAGGGCCCTCAGCTCTGCTGTGTTGGTTTCAACCGAGGCCAGACCATAGGGCAGCTGTGACTTAGGGCTGGCCCCATGTCTGCCTTTTGAAGCTCATGAGATAGGCCTCAGTTTGTCTTTTTGGAAAAGTCCTAGCTACTCAAGAGTCTGAGATCTAAGGATCCCACTTCAAAGCCAGCCTGGGCAGGAAAGTCTGAGACTCTTGTCTCCAGTTAACCACCGGAAAACCTGGAAGTGAAGCTGTGGTTCCAAGTGGTAGAGTGCTAGCCTTGAGCAAAAGAACTCAAGGACACAGCCCATCCCTAAGTTCAAGCCCCATGACTGACCAAAAAGAGAAAAAAGAAAAGAAAACAAGAAAACCAAGGGAATGGGTCTTGTAAGGCAACATATGGTTTGGGTATTCAGCAGCTGATTAAATGTCTGCTTTGGAAGCTAAGAGAAAGAGTTTCCAGGTCAAGCAAAAGCATTGAAGCCTTGCAGGGTTTCATACCAGGGTGGGAGGGAGGCCTTGGTTTCCCTAGGACCAACAACAGTGCCAGAGACTGGCATGTACCCCTAAAGGCAGTAGGGGTTCCTGGGATGAGGGGCTGGGAGCTTACTTTCTCAGCTCTTAGACTTCAGGATTCACATCCAGGTCTGTGTTCTCAGACCTGGTGTCTCCTAGGAGGAGGGGGCGGCAGGTGGGGCTTCAGACTATTTGCTAGACCATGCCCACCCCTCTCCAGGCAGTTAGTCTGTGGGAAGATGTTCTCTCTACCAGGCCTCCTTGTCCAGCCTCTCTGGGATGGGCTCAGTCTGTCTGCTTCCCTTCCTTTGCCCCCATTGACCTTGAAGAGCCCTGGCAGAATGCTGGCAGGGCCAGGGGTTCAGGAGATGGGCAAAGGCGCTGTGAAACTTGACAGCCGATTGATTCTTCCTCAGAAAGCTGAAAGGGGAGAGTGGTGTTTGAAGGTTTAGCTGAAATTAGGTCTCAGGGCTATTTTTTGCAAGATGGAGAAGGAGAGGTGTCAAAGGGGAAGGCTCAGGGGGCTGGCAAAAGCTGCGGATAAACTCAGCACCAGGTTGATTGCAGATACTTCTAGAAGTGGGTCTTGGCTTCTTTCTGACAGCTCAGTTCTGGGTGCTTGGTTGGGCACATCCTATGTGGTTCTCCTGAGCCAGTACACAGGCCCTGGGTCCACTGACAACCCTAAACCAAGATCACTAGTTTAGGAGGATGGAGGAGAACTTCTTCTACAGGTGAGACCTTTGGGACTAGGCTCAGGCTTTTTTTTTTTTTTTTGGTCATGGGGCTTGAACTCAGGGTCTGAGCGCTGTCCCTGAGCTCTTTTGCTCAAGGCTAGCACTCTACCACATTGAGTCACAGTGGTAGCTAATTGGAGATAAGAGTCTCATGGATTTTCCTGCCCAGGATGGCTTTGAACTGAGTAGCTAGGAGGTGGCCAAGCTTCGAGGAATGCATCGGGGTGGTTTTTTTTTTCCAGGAACAAAAGGAGAAGAATATTTTAATGATAGGAAAACCCCAATGAATAGGAATCAGCTAATGATCCAGTGTGAATGGAGTTTAGATGGATTGGGGGCATGCAGGAGAAAAAAATTGATAACATTTTTTTTTTGCAGGGGGCAGGTAGTCGCGG